>NW_020952380.1:2794424-3169718 GCF_900497805.2 Vombatus ursinus
AAGGAAGGAAGGAAGGAAGGAAGGAAGGAAGGAAGGAAGGAAGGAAGAAAAAGAAAGAAAGAGAGGGAGGGAGGAAGGAAGGAAAGAAGGAAGGAAGGCAGAAGGAAAAGAAAAAAGGAAGGAAGGAAAGGGGAAAGCAAGGAAAGAAATAAGGAAGGAAAGGAAGAAATAAGGAAATAGAAAGGAAGGAAGGAAGGAAAAGAAAAAAGTCATGGGAGGGATCAACAAGAATATTGAGAAAAAAATTTTAAAAATTTTAAAAAAAAGAATACTGAGCATGATGGCAAGAGAAGAGGAATGAGTGGCTAGTCAATGAGTAAATTGGGAATGTGTCCAGGAGGTCAGTAGATGACAAGCACGAGACTAGGAAAAGAGTGGAATAAATAGATTGTGTAGGCTACTCAAAAGAGTGAAAAGGTTATTGAAAAATTGATATAAACCACAGAGTAACTTTGTTACTACCTTGTTAAATTGAATACGTGAATATATGCTTTTATTTTAAAAAACTATGTAACAGAAGTTCATACCTTCTTATATGATCCTCTTTCTGGTTGAAATGTTTGTGATTAAGTTCACAATAAAAAAAATCATATAAAAAGTATAGAAGAATGGTACAAAATCAACAATGCATGTCAACTCCTACTCTTGGCCCTGTCGTTTCAAGGGAAGGAGTAAAGGAGAGGACTACAATGGAAAACAAATACAATCCCAAGTTTCTGTTAAAATTAGAATGTGGAAGGAGTATTAGTTTAAAAGTTCAAGAATGTAGAAGAATTTGTTAAAGATAGAACAGAGGTTCCAAAGACCATAGTGAAATGAGTAAGGATTATGATAAGCAAATGGGTTTGGGATGGGTCTGGGGGATCCCAGAATAGTGTTGATCAGAATATGGATGAGGGTGCAACAAGAAGTAGGAACATGCAAATAACTTACTCTCATTAAGCACCCATTGCTGAAAATTTGGATGGCTTATTTGAGACTGGATTGTATAACACTCTCACTTGGCATGCCTCAGAGAAAGAATCTCTCACTACGTTCAGCAAAAAAGCTCAAGCCAGCCTTTCTGCTCTCACTGCTTCCCCAAACTCCTACGGAAGGTGGTTCTACTCCATTTATTTTGGGAGAATTTTAACCTTAAAGAAATATGCAAAGGCCTAATCCCTTTCCTTTGCTGTACCTGAGGTGCCCTCTAGTGGTCCTCTTAATTTTAGCAACCAAAATAATTGGCCCCTCATACCTTATCTTTCCAAGTGTTTCACAGTTGTTTGCAATATTTACTCCCTACGGTTATTCTAAGGTTAGAATTCTAAAGCACTGAAAGAAACCTGAAATCGGAGTCCAAAACCTGGCTCTCTGAATTCTTCCACTGACTCAATAAAATGGGGAGAAAGCATTTGCCCCCACCCTATAAGTATAAGAACAAAATGAAATGCCTATGGAAATTAGTCTGTTAAGACTTTAAAATGTCTATTAAGCAATATCATATCTTTGAGGGCAAACAGATTATTAGTTTCCTTATTTTACAAGTGAGAGATTAGGTAACTTCTAAGACTGAGATTTTTACCCTTTTTTCGTATCATGTACCCTTTTGGCAGGAACCCTTCTCAGAATAATGTTTTTAAATGCACAGAATAAAATACACAGAATTACAAAAGAAAACAATTATATTGAAAGAGTTATCAAAATATTTTAACAAGGTCATGGATTTCAGGTTAATAAACCCTATTCTAAGGTCACTGAGATTCTATAATTGAAGTCAATAAAATTCAATCAGCATTTACTAAGTTTCAATTCTCTGCTAGGCATTAGGGGTAGCCCCTGCCTTCAAGAAGTTTACAATCTACTGGAATAGAAAGGTCAAGTTATTTCCCAGAATTAAGAAGGAAATCAGCTCCTGAGTCAAGATGAAAATATACGGCCTTCAGCATTGTACTGAAACACTACAGTTCGATGTTTCCATCTGCCCCTTTCTCCATGAAGGTTAGGATCTAAAATTTGTGGATTGAAATAACCTGTCACTCAGTTGGCACAGATATAATTTCCTTACATCTAAACCAGTTAGTAAAAAAAGTAAGTAAAATGAGAGGATTAAATTAATTGCCCATTCCAAGTTTAAATCTTTAATTCCATGATCATACATAGCAGTAATAGACAGTCTCATATGTACTATACTTCATGTTCAGCCTCAACTAGGTCACATGAAAATTATCCTTGTTGACAAACTATAATAGATGAGGACAAGAGTTAATTTCCTGCTTTGGGTCATTCCAATTATAGTCAAACAGGGAACCAAAAGCATCGTAAAATGTCATGACTACTATGAATCACTAATCTTAAGCAGCAAGTTGGACACCTAGAGAAAGCAAAGCTAGGAATTATTGTACCTGGGGTAAATAATGCTTGGAAGAGGGAAGTGGTAGAGATGATAGTGGTGGCAGTGGTGCCTGTGCAAAGGACAGTCTGACCATGGATAGAGACAGTCACATCAGGAGGACAGAATTAGTCTTTAGCTCCCTCAGCTGCTGGGGGAAGGCAAACCGCAGTTGAGGAGACTCTGGGGATGGTGACCACAGAGCAGTACGGGCTAGCTGAGAATTATAGATGAAGCAGAGGATGGTGGTGAATGCAGTGATGGAGCATAGCATCTTTCCCCAGGGAGGAAACATGTTTCCATCTCTTGTTCTAGTAACTATAATCAAATCAACACTGATTGCTTCAGGGAAAAAAAAATGTGTATACTGACTGTCCTTTTCCCTGGGTACCAATCTCCTATATATGGTGTGTCCCCCTATTAGAATGTAAGTTCCTTGAGGGAGAAGAGGACTAGCTCATTTCCTATTTATGCTCCCAGAAGTTAGTACGGTTCCTGACATAAAGTAAGTGCTTGATAAATGCTTTTATCATTCATTCATTCATTCCAGATATCAGTGCCTTAAGGCAAAGCCCAGGTCACCTTCTACAATTTATGACTCTAAATGAGAGGTATAGGGAGAAATTACTTGTGAAATTGCAAATGGACTCAAAATTGGATGTTCTCATTACACACACACTCACACACATATAAACTCAAATGTCCAGCTATAAGTAGCTGTTTCAGCAACCCCTTCCACCACTGATGCATATTAATTGTTCACCTCCTACTAACTCTATGTCTCATCAGACCAATCAGATTACAAATCCAAATCTCATTTTGTGTGCTTTTTTTTTTATCCTAGACAATTTCTGTTTCCATATTCTTTGGACTAGATAACCTCTGAGTCCTTTCCACATCAGTGGTTCTGTGATTCAGTAACACAACCCTGGTTATTCAATCTCTAGTCCAAATCATTCTTTGTTTCAGGTATGACAGAACAATACGTGATTAAATCTGTGGCTCCTTAGGAACTACCACTAATGAATCCTGCTACAGCCTCTGGCCATAAAGCTGATGGACCAACCATTTTTCTAGTAGGAAAAGCAGGAAAACAAAAGAAATGAAACTAGAATATCTTCTTTAAAATTTAGTTCCTGAAGGAGAAGCATCTTTGCAAAGAGCAAGAAGGAGAATTTAATTAATGCTGTGTTGAAAAGGTCTCCAAAAAGTGCAAACAGAAGGCGGTTAGAACTTGAGCACTAGCTTTGATGACAAGGTTAATTGGACATGAAAAAAAGTTGCCAAGAAGATTCCAGTTCTTTCTAAAATGGCCACCATCAGCTGGCAGTGGCCATTTTACAAGTATTTAACACTGAAGGAGCAGGGGACCAGGAAGGTGATTGTGAATCCACACTAATGGGGAAAGAGAAATGAAAATGGGAAAACAACAGCCTTTGCCTATGAATTGGGGTCAAATTGTGTACCTGACATATTCCTACTGACAAAGAAAATCATTTGCATGAAAAAAGTACAGCTATCCACTGCTTTATGTTCACAGCTTTGTTGATTTTTTTTTTGAGCCCAGTTCAGTATTTCAGTATGCTTCCAACTTTCGGTCATTTATTCTATAAATGAAAGGACATAAACGTTATTCCTCTCCATCAGCCAAAAAAAATATTTTTGAAAGGTTTTAAGTCATTTCTTTCTAGCACAAAATCCTGCCAGTCTCCATGCTCAGTGTGGCTGTGACTGGATCACGTGGTGTCTGGGCGCTGGAGCTGAGCAGTCAATTATGCAGTTTCTAGGCAGAAAAGTGTTCCCATTGCACCCACATGCCTCCAAGTCATATGAGGTGACTTTTTCTAATCTGCAGTCTGGCTGCTCATCTGGGGATTCAAAGACCCCTCTCAGACTGCATGATGCTTTTTTTTTATTTGTCTCTCAAGATGGTAAATACATATTTAATGACTTGTCTATGTAGTCAACGGGTTGACAATTCCTACTGTTAAGCAAATTCTGGAAAACAATTCACAGACACTCACATAGAAAGCTTCCACTGAGAGCCATCAAGGGCAATCCAGGAATATCTGATGCACTCAAATGACTTTGAGGCTGCAAAGTCAGTTATTATTTTAACAAGTAGGGTTTCTTTTAAGTGTATTATGAATACAAATGTTTTCATAATGAAAAAGAGCTATAGAATTTTTTAAACTTTCCCTAGCTCTATGCTATAAGTAGGAGTTAATAGGCTGGCATTTAGGGAGATGGAAAATTGGAAAATTAAATTGAACAGAAATCAAAGTGTCAACATTTACATTGGCTAAAGGTTACCAAATGAGGTAGCTTGAATATCCTTATTATATCACCGAATGTCAGTCTATATCCCCCCACAACCCATCTTGGGTAGTCCATAAAAAAGGAAGAGCAGTGGGAAGACTGGGGTGATGAGTGTCTTCACAGTTCTCACAATGTTCCCTGATTAGCATGCAAATAAATTTCGGCCAAGAACAAGGAGTGTTAGGTGAAGCTGACTGAGCCTTCCACCTCCACTTCCATTCTACATGCCTTGCGTGTCTGCCAACAACAAAAATCACTGTTTTTGTTAGCCAGCACAAGCCTCACTGAGAGCCCTGCAAATCACAGATGACCTCTCCACCTAAACACCGAAAGCCATAAAGATACATTCAGGATATGTCCCTCCTAAGTTTAATCATAGTTACAGTCTTGGCCATAGGTTTTAGAGCTGGAAGGGACTTTAGAAATCATGAAATTCAATGTGATAGAAGAAGCACGTATGGTTCAGCTATGTCCTGCCGGTGGTAACCACAATATTCCTATTCTTCCTTCTAGAAAAGGGAAGAATCAATTTGGTAATATCAGTGATATTTTAAAAGTCATTTCTCCTCATAGACAGAAGAATGTCTTAGTCCTTAAAATATTCAAGTGTACTCATCCAAGTCTTCCTTCTGTGAAGTGTAACAATGGTAGTGAGGCCAGATTTCCCTTCTACCTTTCTAATTTGTTACCCATTTCTCACGACTGAGACAGCTCCTGGTTCCTGAGACAAGCAAAGTAGCCCTAGTAGCAGGAGTATGATAACTCTGTCCCAGTCCCAATACACTGGGTAGAGGCTATTAACCAATTCTTTCCCATTCTGGAAGGGACCCTAGATGCCATATAATCCTTTTTTCCCAGATTCCACAATTTGGGAGTACAGGTTTTTTTTTTTTTCTCCAGGGTCTGCATCCATGGATACCATCCTCTCTCAATCTAGTATCTAGCAGCCTAGAGAATTATTCCTAAATCCCTATTTGTAACACCCATCTTTTAATTTGAGGGAAGCATGAGCAATTAGGGATTCCCAGGACTCTAGGTCTCATATATTGTTTGGAGGGATGCTCATATCTCTTTGCCACTAAATTCAATTTGTACAAATCGATGTCATTAGAGGGAATAAGGTTAGGGCCCTGAAACTTTTAAGGCCCACCCTATCCAGGTTTTTACTTTCAATTCAACTAACAATGTAGTTGGAAAAGTTAGTGTAGTAGAAAGAATACTGGACCTGGAGTTGGGAAAGCTTGCTTTTGACACTTACTCGCTGATATTTACATGCCATGTACAAATCCCTTGACCCTCCTGAGCCTCAGTTTTTTCATCTGTGAAATGAGGGTAATAATACCCGATGTATTTGCCTCATAAGGCTATTATGAGATTCAAATGAGACAATCTACATGAAGTCCTTCATAAAGTCCTTTAAGTGTTATATAAATGTCAATTACTGATATCATCATTACTAACTGCTCTAAATCCAATGGACTTTTCTCAAGCCTCATCTTTCATGATTTGTTTTTTACACTGTTGACCATGCTTGGGCTTCCTGGATACTATCTCCCTTGGATTCCATTCTCATCCCTCTCCAGGTTCCATTTCTGACTCTCTGGACTTTGTCTACCCCACATACCCAACCAGTTGCCAAGTACTGACAATCCTATTTCCACAGCAGCCATCACATTCATTTCTTCTTCCCCAGCATCACCATCCTAGTTCAGAACCTCATTATCTCACACCTTTGATAATAGACTATTGCAATATCTTCCTAAATAGTTTCTTAGCTTCCAGAACATCCACTCTCTAACCTATCCTCCACGCGGCTGCCAAAATAATATTCCTATGGCCCGGGGTCAGACCATGTCACTCTCCTGACCTAAAACTATTAGTGATCCCTTATTGTCTCTAGGATAAGCCTGGCATTTAAGACACATGACGACCTAGCTCTAACCTCCCTTTCCAGTCTTATTTCTCATTACTCCCCTTCACAAACTTCACATTCAAGGGAAAACGGACTGTTAGACCTGTGACCTTGGGCAGCTTACTTCATCTAACTGGTTTTCTGTTTTCTCACCTATGAAAAAAATAGATTATATGGCATCCAGGGTCCCTTCCAGATGGAGACATATGATTCTGTTTCCCAAACTCAACTTTCTATCTTCCTTCTTTCATTCATTTTCACTAGCCATAATTCATACCCAAGGTGTGAATTCCTCTACTGTACCTCTGAATCCTTCAAGATTCAGCTCCCACACCCTCTCTTCTGTGAAATATTCTTAATCATTCTGATTGGTCAGTGTCATTTTCCTCCTCAAATTGCATTGTTTTTCCTCCATTCTCACTTTTAACATACTTCAACACCTCAAGGATCCATGGTTTTCTTGTATCTGCCAAAACAGATCTCAACCCTTCTATATTAGGGCCTATTCTATCCCTGAGCAATTGCCTCCTGGCCCATCTCATAAATGCATGACACTCTAATATATGACATATTGATCAAAAGGCCCTGAGTGAACGTCAACCTGTTCATTGTACCTAAAGCATGATTTAGAATATGTAGACCAGTTCAGCAAAGCTAAAAGTTAAATCAGAAATTCAGACCAGGGACAAATTTGGGAACAAAACCTTTGGTTTTTGTATGAACTCATGACCACTCGAACAGGATGGCATTTCTGATGGGCATTACAGGTGTTCTTTTATTGGGGGGAGGGAGAGGCAATTTCTAGGATGACAATTTGTGGGAAAGCAAGGTTACCTGCTGCACTTAAAGATCTGTTTTCTGGTGTAGGGCATTGTAATTAGTTGAGAGAGAAAAGGGAAAGAGAAAATCTGACTCATCCCATGGCTGCCTTTGGGCCTATTTTCATAGAAGCACAAGCCTACAATTCTTGGCAGTAGCTGGACTTCTCTTTCTTTTTCCCGTTCTGGTACAAATGCTGTTTCATGAAGGAGAAGGCTTCAGTGTCAATCTTTTCTGGGCCTTGAAGAAAGCAAAAAAAAAAATTTCAACAAGCACTGCTGTGAAAGGAGTACCCACCTAGCAAAGAGTTTGGAAAGGGAAGGGATCAGGAAGCAGCCAGTAGTAGAGTTTTAGTGAAATGTAGATTTCATAAAAGGGAGAAATAAGACTAGAAAGCTAGATTAGAGTCAGGTTTGGAGAACTTTGAAATGCCAGATTAGAGCTTGTATCATCCTATAGATAAAAGTGGAGCCAGTGAAAGGGTTTTGGGGTTAGGTTTTTTTTTGGGAGGGAGAGAATGACATGAGATCTATGCAGTAAGAAGACGAATTTGACCCAAGCGTGAAGGATAAATTAGAGAGAAGAGAGACAAAAAGCAAGGAAACCAATCAGAAAGGGTATTTTGCTTTTTTTTTTCTTTTTGGTGAGGCAATCAGGGTTAAGTGACTTGCCCAGGGTCCCGCAGCTAATAAGCGTCAAGTGTCTGAGGCCAGATTTGGAAAGGGTATTTTTCAAGCACAGGACAATGAGGGCCTGAATTAGTGTGGTGACAATTTGAGGGGAGACAAGAGGACAGATACAAGACATGCTTTGGCAGTAGAATGACAGAACCTTGAAACTGATTAGATGCAGGAGGCAGCACAGGAGAAGAAATCAAAGAAACCTTGAAGTCTTAAGGTTTTAGACCTGGGTCTATGGGGATGGTGCTTAACAGAAGTAGGGAAGAAGGAATTTAGGTAGCACAATCATAAATTCAATTTTGAAGATTTTGTTAGTGAAACTGGCAAAGTCCAGCAGGTAATAAAGATATGAGATCAGAGCTCAGGGAAGATACTTGAGCCAAATATATAGATTCCTTCTCCTACCTTCTCACAGTCATCCCAAATGGCTTTGTTGTGATTTTTTTTTAATTCAAAAAGTTTTACACCTGAACTTGGCATGAAATATGTGGTAAAAGATCAGCTCTGATTAAAAGATAAAGGTAATTATATTTCACAAGGAAAAAACAAAGTCATTAGCTTATACTCTGGGTAGGATCCCTTATGCTCACACTAAGAATGAAAGAATGAATGAATGAATGAATGAATGAATGAATGAATGAATGAATGAAAATCATCTATTAAGTACTTTCTAGGTGCCAGGCATTATCCTAGTAATGTGTCAGGGATACAAAAGTAAAAACGAAAACATTCCCTGATCTTAAAGAGACAACATATTAAGGGAAATGGTGGCCAGGGAGTCATATTTTAGTTTTGAAATTTACAAGAATATAACTACAGAAGAGTAGATTGGTATACCCTTTTTCCATACCAGTAGCAATATTGATTATTTTATGGTTCCAAAACTGGAGGGGTGTGGGGAATGGAGTTGAGTTATACCCATGGCCAAGGAAGTTGACAAGTCAAAGAGTAAAATGAAACATTATTAGAGCCTAAAATAATAAGCCATATAAGGCAGTCCCAGAATGGGAGATCTAGAAATGAAAGAGTTAATTCCTCCAGGATATTGTCTCTGATCCAGGAATAAGGCTGCTGGGAAGGAGGTGGTATCCAGGGAATAAAGCAAAACATAATTGAGATGATCTAGCCCAGGTCCTCTATAAGCAATGAGTTCAAAGTAAAGAGGGAGATGTCCCCACCACCACCACTACCATTGGAGTACAACCAGAGTCACCATTCCTGTTTCTAGGCAACCACCAGAAAGCTTCAAGAGAAAGAGTGTTGGGGAGAGGATGGTTGTGATGCTTCTAGTCATATATGACTCATCAATGAGTTTTGCATAATGAAATGATGGAAGAGTCACCTAATTGGCTGCTGAGCTAGAGGAGATGATCCCTCAGAAGATATATAAAATGAATCTAACCTTCCAGCCACACCCACCTCACCCCCATTCACACGTTTCACCCCTACTCTGCTCCTTTCTGGCTGAGAATCATTTGACAAGTAGTGGTCTTTGTCTCTAGACTCCCAATGAGAGAGGATAGGAGTGGCAGGTGGCTACTTCTGCATGAAGCATAGATTCAATCCAGTATGACTGCACCTAGGGTTTTTGCTGCCTTTTCTGCTTTGTATTTCTGAAGTAGATGACAGAGCACCAACCTCGGGGTGGATGTATTCAGCTTTCAAGACTACCTTGTAAGTTCAAAAAGTCCACAAGTTCTGGGTTCTACTGAGTAGTTGGCTGGAAGCAAAAGAAGCTTCTGCATTGGAGTTTGCAAGTAGCAGGGAGAACTCTCCTGTGATCTTGGAAGAAAGATTGGCCCATGTTTGGCAATTTGTTTGGACAGCACCATGCTAAGTTGAAAAGTAAAATGACTAACTATATGCACTGCAAACTGCTCTGCCTTATTAATTTGTGTCAACCTCCCAGTAGATTATAATAGTAGTTATATGTTAAGTTGATGAATACTATTCTATTAATGTTCGATTGTGAATCTTTTTGAATTTAGCATTTCCTTTTGTGAGTAGAAATAAATTAGTTGTCCCATAACCTAATCCTTAAGCAATTTTTCCCTGAAGCACCTGAGTGAGAGTTTTAGTAAGATTAGGAGTATTAAGAGTATCTATTTCACTGAAATAGATGACTTTCAAGCATTCTTGATGAAAAGAACAGAGTTGAATAGAAAATTTGATTTTCAGATACAAGACTCAAGTAGAACATGAAGAGGTAAACAGGAAAGAGAAAATCTTAAGAGACTTATTAAGATTGAACTGTTTACATTCCTGCATGGAAAGATGATAGTTGTAACTCATGAGACCTTTGTCAGTATTAGGGTAGTTGGAGGGGAAAAAATTATATGTACATATAAATAGATATAGATAGATAGAGGGCACAGGGTGAGTTGAAAATGAAGGGGTCATATCTGGAGAATAAAATTAAGGGGTGAGAGAGGAATATACTAGGAGAAGGAGAAAGGGAGAGGTAGAATGGGGTAAATTATCCTACAGAAGAAAAACAGAAAAGAAAAGGCTCTTACAATGGAGGGGAAAGGGGGAAAGGTGAGAGGGAATGAGTGAATCTTATTCTCATAGGATTTGACTTAAGGAGGGAATAACATACACACTCAATTGGGTGTGGAAATCTGTCTTACCCTACAGGAAAATAGCAGGGGAAGGGGACAAGAGAGTAGGGGAATGATAGAGAGGAGGGCAGATTGGGAAAGGAAGTAATCAGAAGCAAATACTTCAGAGGAGGGACAGGGTTGAAAGAAGAGAACAAGGGGGGGGGGCAGGATAGGATTAAGGGAAATAGAGATAGTTTTTCATGGCCTGTCTACTATGGAAGTGTTTTGCATAACTGCACATGTATAACCTATATTGAGTTGCTTGCCTTTTTAATGAGGGTGGGTGGGGAGGGAGGAAGGGAGAAAATTTGGAACCCAAAGTTTTAAAAACACATGTTTAAAAAAAATGTTTTCACATGCAACTGGGAAATAAGAAATACAGGAAATGGGGTACAGAAATCCATCCTGCCCTACAGGAAAATTGAAGGGGAAGGGGATAAGAGAAGGGGGGGAGAGATAGAAGGGAAGGCAGACTAGGGGAAGGGGTATTAAGAATGCATGCCATCTTGGGGCGGGAGGAGGGGTGAGATGGGGTGAAAATTTGGAACTCAAAATCTCCTGGAAGTAAATGTTGAAAACAAAAAAAAAATAAAAAATTACCAAATTTAAAAAATTTTAAAAATAAAAAAAAGACATCCAAAAATTTTTTAAGAAGAGTATTAAGAATATCAACAAGGAGTATACATTTATCTATATACATCGATATACACATAAATTTCCCTGACTAAAGGCTGACACTCTCAGGAACAAACTCAGTCCAGACTGCCTGGCTAGGTAATGAATACAGTTGTTTTGTTCTTCATTTTGAAGAGAAGCAATGCCATCCCAGAGAGATGTCTTGACTCTTGACTCAAGTGTGAATTGGATTTAAATGAGGAAATTGCACAAAGTCATCAGCCTCACTCTCTCTTCCAGAGTCATCGGTGTCCAGTGACAGGACACAAGTCAAGACAGGTGATGACCTGGAATACAGTGGATGACCTTGATATCTTTGATATCTGACCTAGCTCTAAATGCTCCACAGCTTTTCCCCCCTGAATTTGGCTATGAATAAGAAGAGAGATATGGGATGACAGCTTCTTATTTTAATTAGACATTGCTGCTAACTAGGTGCTAGTTTGGTCACATGTGGCAAGTCTAGGATGGAGGAGAGAAAATCTGACACACTCTTCCAACCACCCAACTCTATGTCTTTTTGCTTTTTGGTGAGGCAATCAGGGTTAAGTGACTTGCCCAGGGTCACACAACTAGTAAGCGTCAAATGTCTGAGGTTGTATTTGAACTCAGGTCCTCCTGACTCCAAGGCCAGAGTTCTTTCCACTGAGCCACCTGTCTGACCAACTCTATGTCTTTACACCATATCCCACCCCCACCAACATTCTTAAAATGCAAGCTGTTCCCAGCACACATCCCTCACTTCCTCTTTGTATTAAGGGTGGGTGAAGCCTAATCCCAGAAATGGGATGATGAAATGGGTGGGCTTTCTCAAAACACCAAAATGAGGGAGATTAACCCCTCCCAGCCCAAGCCTGAACAGTCTTGATCCCATCATGGAGAAAGTGGCAAGATAAGAGAGCTCATTGATGTAGAGTTGGGATTTTTATAGCAGCTCCCCCCATCCACCCATGGTAATAGGATGCTTCTATCCAATGGAAATATGATGTTCTCCTGATCCATGGGTCTTCCAGTGTCTTCCATGGGTCTGCCATCTCTTGTTTAAATATCATGGTATTCAGGGTACTCCCATGCTCCCTTCCAGCTTCCACTTGAATAGGAGGCTCCCAGGATGTTGGAACCATAGGGAAAAGAAGATGCTTGGCTCCAACTTCACCAGACCTTGGTATAGGAGCAGTATTCTTCAAATACTGTTAAGCAACAGTATTTACAAGAAGAGCCCAGAAAACTGATATCTTACCCCTCCCATTTCCCCTCATGGTGGTGCCAATTTGGTGCTCCTAAGTTTATCCTTGCCTGATAGTTTACAATTCTCCTTGTAACAGAATTTTAAATAAGGTAGTCTAGGTGTTGGATAGAGAGGATAGAGCTCCAGCCTTGGAGTCAGGAGGACCTGAGTTCAAATACGACCTCAGACATTTGACATTTACTAGTTATGTGAACCTGGGCAAGTCACTTAACCCTGATTGCCTAACCAAAAAAAAAAAAGGCAAAATATACATATATCCCTAAGGGGATTATTTAATATATGTTTTATATAATATTTATTATATGTAACTTTTAGATATATATTATTTATATACCCTTAAGCATATATCATATAATATTATAAAAATAAATGTTTATATGTGTATACATTTATCTATATGCACCTATATACATATAAACGTACAAACCTAAAAAGAGTACCATTCTACTGGTATCCAAGAAATGAAAAAATATCCTAGAGGAAAGCCTCCAGCACACTGAACAGATCATCTGTGAGGAAAAGAGTCACAGATGGGTTCAAATCTGTGCCAATGGATTAAAAACCAACAGAGATGAGATCACCATTCATTGAAATATATATACTTAAATGAAATGGAGCTTCAGTGAAGGGTGATTGTTAAAAGAAACCTCTAGGTGGCATTATAGACTCACTTTTTAATTTTGTTTTCATTTCTTATGATTTTGCATTACAGTCTTTTAAATCATTTTCACCAATCTCTTAATTTACCAATAATGAGACGAGGGCCCGGAGAAGTTTAAAAATTTGCCCCAAGTCAGACAAGGAGTAATTAGCAGAGCTAAAAATCCAAATCTAGTCCCCTTTGTTCTACTGCCTTCTGGGGGGGGGGGGGGGGGGGGGGGGGAGGAGAGAATTGGCAAGAGCAGAGTCCAAAAATCTATCATATAAACTCCTTTATATTGAGGTCCCAAATTTTACTTTGTGAAAAATAACTTTTGATGAATCCATTGTCTTAAGGTCTACTAATAATCACCATTAGGAAAATGCTTAAGGTCTGGCCTAATTAGGTTAGTCAGTCAATAAACATTCATTAAACATCACTACGTGCAGGCACTGTTTTAAGGGATGAGAACACAAAGAAAGACAAAAGACAGTTCCTACTCTTAAGGAGCTCACAGTCTACAGAGGAAGCGACAACATGCGAACAACTTTGTACAAACAAGCTTTAGAGAGGATAAGTTGGAAATAATCAACAGAGGAAAGACACTAGAATTACAGGGGATTGTGAAAGATTTCCTCTACAAGGTGGGGTTTTAGTTGGGACTTGAAGGAAGCCACAAGTCGGAGATGAGGACAGAGAACATTCCAGGCATGGGGGGCAGCCCGTGAAAATGGCTGGAGTTGGAAAATGGAGTGTCTCATTGGAGGAACAGCAAAGATGCCAGTGTCCTCTGTGAAGGCAAGGCTCCTATTGTATTCAGGAAGAGAGAAATTAAAATAATGGAGGAAGTAAATTATATTACCACAATTGAGGAGCAGGGTAGTTGACTTGCAGAGCAAGCTGACAGAAGTTCCCAGCAGAAACATTAATTAGAACATCAGTCTCTCTCTCACTCTGAAACAACAGTCAACAATAGGAAAAGCCTGGAAAGGCTAGGCTTCTGGGCTGGTGTGTAGGCCCGTTGAGCTGTATGGGTTAGAAGAAGAGAATAAATGATTAAGATCTCTTTTTGGCCGAGCATTAGCTTTTGAAAGTCTACTTTCCTGGTGGTCTTTCGCTATGGGTCTGTTAATGTTTCCCTGTGTTGTGTATGTCCCTAGGAGAAGGGTTGGCATTAGGCTGCCCCCTAAGCTGCTTGAAAACCTAAACACAGAAAACACCAAAGAATTAGGCAGTGGGAATTTTGTTTGATAAAGTCATCAAGAGCTCTGTGCTTGGAGAGCACCTTCTGAGCTCTTCTATGCTTGTGTCAAAGGGCCTGGGATTCTGATCCAATCAACTGTATCCACCAGCCAACTCTAAAAATAGGCAGCCTCCTGTCATGGATAGATCACTGGATTTTGAACCAGGAAGACCTGAGTTCAAATTTTGACTCAGACATAAACTAGCTTATGACCCCAGGCAAGAAATTTAACCTCTCTGCCTCTAAGGTTCCTCATCTGTAAAATAAAGAGGCTGGACTCATTGATTCTGCTCTAAATCATTGCTCTAAATCTACGCTCTTCTGACAACATAAAGGCCTTTTATAGCTATATTGGGAGCAAGCAGAAGATCAAAGAAGGAGACAGATTTACTACTTGTAATGGATGGGTTAGTGATCGTGGGTGATAGAGAGAAGGCAGAACTCTCCACATTTCTTTGCTTCTGTTTGTCTCTATAGGAAGAATGACCTCACACTAGGAAGGATAGAATTAAAATGTTTAAAAAGGATTTGAAATCCTAGATAAATCTTAGGAGAATACTTAGTTGCCCTCAATAAGTTAACATCACCAGGCCTAGATAAATTTTATCCCAGGGCACTGAAAGAGCTGAAACATGTGATTGCTGATCTGATTTCAGCAATGTCTGAAAAATCTTAGAGAACAGAAAAGGAGCTACTGGAGACAGGTAAATCTGTCGACGTTCCAGAAAAAAAAATTTCTGGCAAAATACTAGATTGCAATATAACAGTAATAGTTTGTAAGCATTTAGAAATAGCCTCAATGGTCAATAAAAACCAGCAAGGGCTCATCGAGAAAATGTCATTCTTACTAATGTGGAAATATGTTTAACATGATTGTACGTGTATAACCTGTGTCAGATTGCTTGCTGTCTTGGGGAGGGAGGAGAGAAGGGAAGGAGGGAGAAAAATTTGAAACTCAAAATCTTACAAAAATGAATGTTGAAAAGTATCTTTATATGTAATTGGAAAAAGTAAAATACTATCAAGTGAAAAAAGGAGGGGGGAAGAAAATATCATTCTAGACTAATCACATTTTCTTTTTTAATAGTGTTATTAAACTAGGAGATCAGCAACTGGATTTCAGCAAGACATTTTACAAAGTCCTTCATGGTAGTTTTGTCAACGAGATGGAGAAATGTGGACCAGATGCTGGTATAGAGTGAATTTGGAAACCAGCTAAATGACCAGATCCAAAGACATTATTTTAGATTATTATATATTTAATAATATAATTACAATTATAGATTGTTAAATCTATATCAATCTGGAAAAATATCTCTAGTGGAACAATACAGAATCCATCCTTGGCCTCCTTCTACTCATTTGGTGGGGTTTTTTGTTTGCTTGGCTGTTTTTTTTTGTTTTTTTTACAATAACATAGTTAAAGGTAGAGAGAAAATGCTCATCAACTTTGCCAGTGGCATGAAGCTGAGAGGGATCTGTGGGAAGAGGAGTAGAGCCTTCTACTCAATAATGAACATTCTTTTTACATTTTATTTTTAATTTATAGAATAAAACAAGTATTTTCATAATATAGTATGATTTTTAAAAAATATGATTGCACATGAAACTGCAACTCTATTATGTATAACTTTCTATTCCTTTTAAATACATAATAAAGTTGTCATGTAACTTTTTTCATTTTTCCCCTTCCCCCCATTTTAGAGATGGCTACCATTAGACATATCTATAATACACACACACACACACACACACACACACACATATATGTAAAATCATTCTACACATACTTCTATTTATCAGTTCTTTCTCTGGATGCAGATAAGGTCTTCCTTCATTTGTCCTTTGTAGTTCAAAATGACTTATTCACTCAAAGATGCTCTTAAAACAATATTGCTGTTATTGTATACAATGTTCTCTTGGTTCTACTCATTTTACTTGTCATTTTTCATTCACACCATGCAAGTCTATTCACGTTTTTATAAGATCATCTAAGATCATTTCTTTTTTTCTGTTTTGTTTTTTTTGTTTTTTTAGGCAATTGGGGTTAAGTGACTTGCCCAGGGTCACACAGCTAGTAAGTGTTAAGTGTTTGGTCTGAGGCCAGATTTGAACTCAGGTCCTCCTGACTTCAGGGCCGGTGCTCTATCCACTGCGCCACCTAGCTGCCCCTGATCATTTCTTATAGCACAATAGTATTCCATCATAATCATATACCACAATTTGTTCATCCATTCCCCAATGATGGGCATCCCCCTAATTTTCAGTTCTTTTCCACCACAAAGAGAGCTGCTATTACTATTTAGAACTTAGAGGTTCTTTTCCTTTAGAATGAACATTCTAACACTTGGTCATACCCTATACATCCCAGTGATTCTAAACCCCTATAAGTCATCATCCAAACCCCACTCCCTATCTCTCACAACCTAATTACTAATTTTAATCTCCCTCAACACTTCCACCCCAAAGACTCAACCAAACACCCTGCATCCCTTCCACTGTGCCCTCTGGAATGCCTGTTCCAAAGGTAACAAACTTCCATACATCCTAAATCTTTTCCTTCCCTCTTTAGAAATCACTGAAACCTTATTTCTCTCTGATGATATAGCCTTCATGACCACACTTCTCTTCTCCCTCTGTACTACTTCCCTTGGTGATCTCATCAGTGTCCATGAATTTAATTATCATGTCTATGCTGATTATTCTCAAATCTATTTATCTTGCTCTAACCTCTCTGCTGACCTTAAATCTCACATCTCCAACTGCCTTTGAGACATCTAGAATTGGATATCTAGCAAACATCTTAAACTCAAAATGTTCCAAACATTATCATTTGCCCCAAACCAGGGATGGGGAACCTGTGGCCTTGAGGCCACATGTGGCCCTCTAGGTCCTCAAGTTCAGCCCTTTGACTGAATCCAAACCGCACAGAACAAATCCAAGATTATTCAGTTTGGATTGGCTGATGAGATCACCAAGGAAAGTAGTACTCTTTTTTTCCTATTTGTCCCGTATATAGCTTATTTGTACATAATTGTTTGCTTGTTTCCCCATTAGACTGTGAGCTCCTTGAGGGCAGGGACTTTCTTGGCTCTTTTTGTGTCCTCTGGCAATTATACAGTGCCTGGCATGTAGTAGGTACTTAATTTATGTTTATTGATTGAATTAATCAAGATCCAAAAATAATCTTTATTGTTGTTACTGAAATTATCATAACCCTTTAAAGTTTACAAAATGCTTTACATACATACATACTGTGAGATAAGTATGGAGGAACCATTGTCATTTTCACAAAAAGAAATTAAAGTTCATAGAAGTTAGGTGATTTGCTCATGGTCACACATGTTGTTGTTCGGTAGTTTCAGTTGTGGCTGTGACCCCATTTGGGGTTTTCTTATCATGGTTTGCCATTTCCTTCTCCAGTTCATTTTTTTACTGATGAGGAAACTGAAGCAAACAAGGGTTAAGTGACTTGCCCAGGGTCACACAGCTAGTAAGTATCTGAAGCCAGATTTGAACTCAGGTCTTCCTGACTCCAGGCCCAGGACTTTATCCACTGAGCCACTGAGCTGCCCCAGTCTTCTATATAGAAGGGGTTAAATATAGGATTCCAAGCCAGGGCTTCCTGTCTCTAAATCTACCACTAAGTCATACCATACCACTTTGAGCAAAAGATCTCAGCAAGCCAGAACGGTGGTACAAATCTATTAAAATAAAATTAGTTAAGGATCAATGTGAAATCTTGATAGCATTTATAGGTAAAACTCAGGGACAAGATAGTAAATAGATGCACAATGTAAAAGCTCTACCAGTGTTGTTATAACAATCAGTTCTCATCATCAACAACAAAGGAGCCATCATATTCATTTCTCTAATACCTCAATACCTGATATGCTAGGAGACAGAACTAACACTCTAAAACGTGATGTTGAGGGCAGCTAGATCAGAACAAATATGCAAAAATGGAATCTGTGCCCAAAGCAATATGATTTCAAAGATTCTCAGAGGTCAGTTTCTAAGATAGCAGATGGTATAATTATCCCAAAAGATAACCAAGATACACCAACAATACTCATATGCTTACTTTCCTACTTACTCATCTCTATAAATTTTTTATGAGAATAGTTTATGCTTACATAATGTAGAGGGGATGATCAGGGAGTCACCAATAAATTTGAGGAGTTAACCAACCTGATAAGATCCTAGAGTGGAGGGCCATTGTTCTGAGGCAACTCAGTGGCAGATCCTCATGGAATGCAAGCACGCCCACCAATGACACACTAATTGGATTTCAGTGACGGATGCTGCCTCTTGATGACTGGTTGACTGAGAATCAACAATCCATCCCTGTGCTCTGTAAAAGTGAATCGTGAAATGCAGTTCAAGCTTCTTCAGGCTCCTCTTCTACATATTTCCCCCTTTATCTTTTCCCATGGACCTTCTTCCTTGTTCTTCAGTTGTTCAGACATGTCTGACTCTTTGTGACCCCATGGCCCATCGGATGCCAGGCCCTTCTATCTTCCACTATCTCCACCAAGTTCATGTTTGTTACTTCCATGACACTATATATCCATATCATCAACTGCTTTTCCTTTTGCCCTCAATGTTTCCCAACATCAGAGTCTTTTCCAATGAGTCTCATCTTCTTCCAGAGTACAGCAATGGAAAGAAGGGAAGTTTTCATTGTCCCAGATCCCCAGACAAAGATAACAGCGTATTAGAAGCAGCAGCAGTGGTCGACACGTGTTTGCATGTAGTCTGAGAGGACAGTACCTGAGATCATAGACAGAGAGTTAGAAAAGACCCTAGGGACCCTCTAGTCTAACACCCTCATTTTACAGAAAAGGAAACAAAAGCCAAAGAAGGCCAAGTGATTTGTCCAAGGTCACAAATGTCACAAATGCATGAGAGGTGGGATTTGAACCCATGTCCTCTGACTCTAGAGCCTGTACTTGTTTCACCAGACTATAATGCCTTCCCAATAAATCATGGTTAAGATTTATGAACTAGAACTCTTCCGGGCATTTCCTAATGTATTATGATCCTTGGGGGGATTAAAGGATAATTTACACAGTTCCTGTGAAACTTACTTCTTACGGAGCAGAGCCAGGAGACTACTAAGACATTGCATATCTAAAGCAAAACTTCATGAACCCACTTGGGGTTTTCTTGGCAAAGATCCTGGAGTGGTTTGCCATTTCCTTCTCCAGCTCATTTTACAGATGAGGAAATGGAGACAAACGGGGGGAAATGATTTGCCTAGGGTCAGACAGTTAGTAAGTGTCTGAGGCCAGATCTGAACTCAGGAAGATGAATCTTCCTCACTCCAGGTCCTAGCACTCTATCCACTGTGCCACCTAGCTGCCCATATACCTCCTAGGGGGAGTCTAAGCCACCAAGTAGGTGATACTTCAAGTTTTAGGTAGACTGTGAGTCAGCAAAAACCAGTTTGACTGGTATGGATGGCCCCAACTACTGACCTGAAAACCAGACATTGCCCTCTTCCCCAGATATC
Organism: Vombatus ursinus; assembly: GCF_900497805.2. NCBI lineage: Eukaryota > Metazoa > Chordata > Mammalia > Diprotodontia > Vombatidae > Vombatus > Vombatus ursinus. The sequence continues at coordinate 2,814,451 of NW_020952380.1, forward strand.
TGCTTGCTGTGGAACAGAGTTAACTTTCTGGGTCACTGACCTTCATTCTTAATTAGGCAACTCAGAAAATACCTTCATTTCAACAGTCTAGACTATAAAATTTCCTTGCCTCAAAGGTGATGAAGAACTCTTCTATTAGTGCAGCATCAGCCTTTTGTCTAAGACTCTGGGTGGCTTGGGGCCTGGCTTCGATACAGCTTTTCGCATGTCTGAGACATTAGTTTGCCCACAGAGGTTGGGACAGTGGGGGAATACCTCATTATGCTATTCCCCATTTGCATCCCTCCAACCTCCTGTGGCTGCTTTCCCTGTGGCAGTGTTGCTCTTTAGAACAGTTCCCACTCCTTTTGCCCTATAGAGACTACATGGGATTCTGTGGGAAAAGTAAATCTAGCAAAATGACAAAAAGTTGCTCTAATAGCAACTCCAAGTTCGGCTCCCTTCCCCAAGAGCTGATGGGCTATTTGAGTGTTTTATATTTCAATATCTATTCCTGGACTCATAGGAATCCTTTCCATCTTCTGTATTTTCTATGGGGTAAAATAAAAAATTGCCCCATGCCTATGTTGTCAACTGTACGATATAGGTTTGGGGTATTTGTGGAAATTATGATGCTAAGACTCAAGGAGAACACAATAGCTGTCTTCAAGTAGTGGAAAGGCTCTTTAACTATACATAGAGGAGGGATTAAATTTGTTCAACAAGTATATGAAGGTGGGATTAGATCTGTTCTGTTTGGTCTCAGAGAACTAGATTCATGGGTGGAAAAATTGCAAAGAAGCCTATTTAGGGTTTATAAATTTAACACCTTCTAAAGATTAGAGCTGTCCAAAAGTAGAATAAACTGCCTCAGAGAGGTGGTGGGTCTGTCCTCCTTGAAGGTCTTCAAGCAGAGATGAGATGACCTCTTGTTAGGTTACGTTATAGTAGAAATTTCTTTCACAGATGGAATGGATAGATGGCCTCAGAGGTCCCTTCCAACTCTTAAATTCTGTGATTGTTTCTCAATTACAGATAATGCCGGATTAATTGATCATACGTCTGATGGAAAGAGTTTGACAAGATGACATTGTGGAAGGAAATAGGGATTACAATCATTTTACAACATCTTGATGAACTAACATTGTTGAAATTCCCCAACCACATGGTGGCCTAATACTAGACAGTCCCCAACTGCTACCCCAAGGAGAGACGGAATATAACAAACTTTGCAAGGACATGGTAAATCAGACAGTCCCATTCACTGTTGTAATAACTACTTGTTCTGAGATAAGAGATGTCTGCAGTCTTGTCTAAATGGCTACTTCAACCCTGCAGGTTTATCTAAACAGACTTCTTTAACAATTGAAAAGTATTTGGTCACTTTCCCCTTGTCTCTGCCCTTGAACAGGGAATGTTTTCTTGTAATAAATCCTTCCAAATGCATTACAAATACCCTCCCTTTCTCCATTGATTAATACCTCCCCCTTTCTCTTTCCTTCCCTTTCCTGTGACATACTTTTTACTTATCTATCTTAAATTGCTACAGAATGCAGTTGATTGGCTGTGTACTCAAAATGAGTTGAAAAGTTAGAAAACTCCAGTCTGTACCCTCAGAAGCTGAAGCTGCTATTCATCAAGTCTTTCTCAGCACACTAATAAACCTCATTGCTTTCAATTTGACTTCCTATGTGACCTCCTATGGGTCAAAACCCATAGTCCTCAGATTCTTGTTCACAGGTATGTCTCTCTCAAAAGGTCCCAGTCCTCTCAACCCAGAGAATTCCCTGATAACATATCTTCCTATTTTGCAAACAATTACTATAAAACTGGAGTTAGTTGTTTTTGACTGCTCCCTCTCTGACTCTATTCTCCCTATTAAAAAATCCTTTCCTTGTCCCTACCCTGTTTTCCTGAGTTTAATGTATTTCAACAACCCCTCTGTCCATTCAACCCTCCTTTGTCCAGTTTAGATAAGAGTTAGGTTCACAAAATGCCTTTTCCTATTTCCTTCCTCTTCTCCATGTTTGTATATTCCAACCCAATTATGAGGAAATAAACAGTTCCTCTCCTTCTTCCTCATTTTTCTGTCAGTGTATTCTTTTTTCCCTCCCTTTGCTTTCTACTCTTAAATCTTATCAAAGAGGAAAGTACCTAGGCTCTGCACTTGTCTAACTTTACTCCTTCAGTGGCCCTAGAAGACAGTGAGATTCTGGAGATAAGTGTCTCTTTCTTCCTTATTAGACTATAACTACTTCATCATCATTCAGGCCCTTCTAGTGGTTCAAATGGGTTTGACTTCTTGACACTTACTAGCTATGTGACCCTGGGTAAGTTATTTAACCCCAACTGCCTAAAAAAACAAAAAACAAAACAAATTAAATGTGTTTGACTTTCTGGGTTTGTCTTGCCTCCTACGTTTGCATTTCAAAGATTTTGATTCTTCAGGATATAAAATAAACCCATATAAATGTGTGTATTCTATATATTACCAACAAATTCCAGCAGCAAGAGATAGAAATTCTATTTAAAATAACTGTAAACAAAATAAAATACTTGAGGATCTACCTGCCAAAACAAACTTCACAATTATTCAAACACAATTACAAAATACTTTTCACACAAATAAAGTCAGATTGGAATTGGAATTGGAAAAATATTAATTGCTCATGGATAGGTTAAGCCAGTATAATAAAAATGACAATTCTATCTAAATTAATTTATTTACACATTGCCATTTCAAACTACCAAAAATGTTTTATAGAACTTGAAAAAATAAAAACAAAATTCATCTGGAAGAATAAAAGGTCAAGAATATCAACAGAATAAATGATCTCAAACTATATTACAAAGTGGTAATCATCAAAACAATCTGGTACTGGCTAAGATATAGAGAGGCAGACCAGTAAAATAGATTGGGTACACAATACATAGTAGGTAATGACCAGAGTAATCGAGTGTTTGAGAAATGCAAAGAGCCAAGCTTTTGGAACAAGAAACTCACTATTTGACAAAAACTGCTGGGGAAAATGAAGAGCAGTTTGGCAGAAACTAGGTATAGACCAATATCTAACACCGTATACCAAGATAAAAATCAAAACATGATTTAGACGTAAAGGATGATACCATAAGCAAATTAAGGGAACATGGACTAGTTTATCTGTCAGATTTATGGATAAGGTAAAAATTTCCAAACAAGAGACAGAGAGCATTACATGATATAAAATGGATAATTTTGATTATATTAAATTAAAAGGCTTTTACACAAACCTAACCAATGCAGCCAACATTAGAAAGAAAACAAGAAACTGGAGGAAAATTTATAGCAAGCTTCTTTAATAAAGGTCTCATTTCTCAAATATATACAGAATTGAGTCAATTTATAAGAATATGAGTTATTCCCCCAATTGAGAAATTGCCAAAGGATATGAACAGGTAGTTTTCAGAAGAAGAAATCAAAGCTTTCCATAGTCATATAAAAAATGATCTAAATCACTATTGATTAAAGAAATGCAAATTAAAACAACTCTGTGCTACCACTTCACACTTATCAGATTGGCTAACATGACAGAAAATGAAAATGATGAGTGTTGGAGGGGATGTGGGAAAACTGGGACACTAATACACTGTTGGTGGACTTGTAAAGCGATCCAACCATTCTAGAGAGCAATTTGGAACTATAAAACTATGCATATCCTTTGACCCAGCAATACCACTGCTAGATCTATATCCTAAAGAGATTTTTTTTAAAGTGAAAGGACCTATATGTACAAAAATATTTATAGCAGCTCCTTTTTGTGGTGGCAAAAAATTGGATATTGAGGGGCTGCTCATCAATTGGAAAATGGCTGAACAAGTTGTGGTTTATGATTGTGATGGAATACTATTGTGCTGTAAGAAAAAATGACTTGACACGTAGTAGCTGTGTGACCTTGGGCAAGTCACTTAACCCCAATTGCCTCACCAAAAAAAAAAGAAAAGAAAAAGAAAAAAAGAAAAGATGAGCAGGGTGCTTTCAGAAAGGCTTATATGAACAGATGCAAAGTGACGTGAGCAAAAACAGGAGAACACTGTATACAAGTAACGGGAATATTGTATGATGATCAATTGTGAATGATGTAGCTTAGTAAATCTATTTAAAAATGAAACAAGCCTGGCAAGACCCACTCTTGGAAAAGCTTGTTCTTTCTTTAGGATCACATCTTCCTTTTCAAAATATTCACCATCTCTTCAATAATACATTGTTTTTAATTTTGGAAGGAATTTAAGCCAAGATCATAGATTTCTACTCTCCCTGCTTTTTTTTTTTTAAGTCAAGACAATTTTTACCCTTCTTCATTCCTTTGGTAACTCTCCTGTTTTCTATCATCTTTCAAATATTACTAACCATAGCTCAGTCTTCACATCTACCAGTTCTTTCAGTACCTGAGGATATAGTTTATCTGGGCCAGGTGACTTGAATTCCCAAAGGGCAGCTAAGTGCTTCTTATCTCCTTACTTATCTTCAGTTTCAATTTCCTGTTAGGCATTTTTGTTCTATAATTTCATGTACAGAAGCCATTCTTCTTAGCAGCAAAAATTAAGCAACCCTACTTCTCCTCTTTGTTGTCAATTATCATAACCCCTACCCCACCCCAAGCAAGAGCCTAACCCCATCCAGTTTTGATCTTCCTCTTTCCCCAAAGACAGTTGAAAAAAAAAAAACTTTTGTCATAATTAGTTTTTCACAAATACCACAACTTATTCTGAGCTTTAGCATTCCTTATACTATTATTTTAGTATTATGTCACATTTTTACATTCATCTCTTTTATCTGATATTGCCTCCATTTTCTGTACACTTCTTTTTTAATCCATAGCTGTGATTTAATTGGTATTTCCTAGTGAGGAAACCTCCTTTTTAAGATCTACTTTGTTTATGAGTTCACCAAGCATATACATCAGTCACTTCAGACAACTCTCATTTTTCCTCCTCATCAGAAGTGTTTCTCTTTGTGTCTTTGGATTTTCATTCCTAACAGTTTCCCATGTCTTTGTGGCTAATTTTCCCTGTGTAATGTTAGTCCATGAGATTCTATTTATTCTTTTTCTGATCCTTCTGAAATCTACTCTCCTAAAACCTAGAGAGCACTGTATGCATATCAGACTATGCCCAGTTTTCCTCTCCTCTATCACAAAGTATAAGAAGGATTTATCATTTATCCCCAATGGTCCCAACATTTCTATTGCCCAGGAACCAATTGTACCCATTGGCAAAAATCATATCCTGAATAGAATTTACCATCATTGGTTCCTCTGTCTTTTAAAGGATAAATTTTGATTGTCAAGTCAAGAACTTAGTACAAGAACTGTTCTGCTTTGGGCAGAGGGAGACTTTCAACAGATGTCTGGATAACTGAAGTCTGTCATCATTACTACATCATGTCTGTATCCCTGGATTGTGGTGTTTCCCAAATTCCTCATCTATTTCCTCTTTTTATCCAAGTGGTCTTATAGTATATCTTGATGATTTTTTAAAATTGTTTCTCCCTCCATTAATCTTTATTTATCCAAATGCTCTCCACAAAGCTTCTCTGATTCCTAGATTTCTTCACATAATTATACCTTTTAGTATACAGTATTACTATCACCTTACCCTTTTACCTATTCAGTTTCTTTTGAATAAAGTATATCCATCTAGATCCATATTCTAGTCAAAGGCTTATCCTACAATATCTCAAGAATATCTTTGAGGTAAAATTTCTCTCTTTGCATCAGGACCTTCTGGTTCAACTTGCTTATTGCCCATACTTTTGTGTTTGTGTATGGACATTTGAGGTCATGTGTGTTCATGAATTCTGCCAAGCCACAGTCCTCACTAGACCCTATCCTGGGCTCTGCTCAAGGGCAGAGCTGAATAGACCAGTATAAGATCAGCACAGGCATTGATGAATCATACACAGTGTCCCCGTGAATCAGCATTCTGTTTTGGTCGCAACACCCTAGTCATGTTCCCTTCCCATTTCAGCTGTATCACTGCTATTTCATGCACCAATAAAACATTTCAATATCTTCCAAAATTGCCCTAAAAATAAATACAAAAGTAGCTTATATATGGCAGGCATGTACACAAACACTTATATATGGTGATTTGAGGAGACATGGGGCACTAACAACTAAGGGGCACTAGCTAGGTGATCTCATGTCTCAGTTTCTTCATCTGTAAAATGGGGAAGGTAGCATGTGACTTCCTGCTTTAAACTGAGTTTCCTCCAGTTCTAGTGTTCTAGGATTTGGAGTGGGTGGAATCAATGTTCACCATATTCTGCCTTTCATGAATTTGCTTACTTAACCGTAATCTCTTGTTAGTCTTTATTGTTTTAGGTTAAAGAGTCCTAATACTTTTAATCACTTTTTATCTAGAAGTTCTTTTATCCAGTGATAGGAATTCTGATGCTCACATTTTGAGAACAAACATATTTCATTCTTGACCAATGTTAAACGGAGGAGAAATAGAATTCTCAGATAAAATAATTATAAATAATCCTCGATCATAAAAACAATTCAACCCCAATCTCCCTCACAAGTCATCCTGGTGATGCAATAGTAAGTCATTATCTTAACTTAGCCTTAAACAGCCCTTTTGCAATGCAGTAGAAAGATACATTTGCTTCCTTACAAGGTGGTGAGGAGGGACAGGACAGTTAGTGAAGAATGTTTTCTTCATACAGTGCAGAAGGTTTGCCCCCTTGCACAGGGCCTACCTCACAGGCTCACAATCTTGTGATAAAGATTAAAGAGACAAAGTGAAAAGGATTATGAAATACTAAAGCACTACACAAATTTAAAGTAGAATGAGAATGAGAATGATGATAAGGGAAAAATAAAGTGGAGAGGGTGAATTTTCAATCCAATTTATTGCTTAGTAGATTGATTAGTAGATTTAGTACACTGATTAATGATAAATGTCAACCTGGACGGAGATCTTCAGTGACAAGCCACAGAGCTCTTTTTTTGGCTCTGACCAAACACATTTTTGTCAATCATTTGGATGAAGATGCAGGTGATATAAGATTTTCAGATGCCATAAAGGTGATAAAAGGGATAGTTAATAGGTAAAAGATAGAATCAAGATTCAAAATTATCTTAGGCTAAAACCAACCAGTTCAAATTTAATTCAATGTGGTGAAAACTGATGAAGTCCTACTATTTGTAACATTTACGAGTTGAGAGGGTGGGGGAAAGGGTCAGGATAATAAGGGGAGAAGGGAATAGATGTAAAGACTTAAATGGATCTATGATTTCATCATCAATTTGAATATTCTCTCACACAATGCAGCTCACAACCCACACAGGTCTCTTACCCTGTGGAACTCTTGTCTGCATCTCCCAAATGTTCACCACAGGGCTCCACCCAATGTGCTAGAAGCCTTCCTCTCTTTCTCCTAACATGACAGCCCATCCTGCCCACTATCAGCTCTTGCCCTTACCACATGACCAACCCATGTTCTTTTCCAATCATCCCAGATGATAACTGCTACTCCTATACTTTTTCAAAGTTGGTTATTGACTGTGGCAACCTGGCCGCACCCACCATACACTTCTCCATTACCTTTTGTTTGGTATTTTCAGTGCTTTGGAGACTGTTTTGCTCCACATCTTTCATGTGAAAAGATATACATAAATAGTTATTATGTGAAAGAGAATGTGACAAGCACAAAAGAATAACTCTGGCAAAGTCTTATGCAAAATTTAAGGACAGGGAGATAACTTTCAACTAGGAGTAAGGGAGTCAGGGAAGGTTTTGTGAATAAGGTGGCACCTTGAGAGATATGGCAAATGCCTAATCCAGGTATGACACAATATTATCAAAGAATGGAAGGAAGAAAAGAAAGAAACAAGCATTTATTGATCACCTACTATATGACAGGAATTGTTTGAAATGCTTTATAAACATTATTCATTTTATTCTCATAACAACCCCAGAATATAGATGCTATTATTACCCACATTTTGCATTTGAGGAAACTGAGGGAGACAGAGGTTAAATGACTTGTCCTGGTTCACACAGCTACTAGCTCAGTAGACACTTACTAAGTGTCTTAGGCCTGATTTAAACTCAGGACTTCCTGACTCCAAGTTTAGTGCTCTGTCCACTGTGCCACCTAACTAGTAGCTAGGTATGAAGATGGGAGAGAGCAGGATTAGAACAGGAGATAGAGAGTAGTCCAGTTTGTTTAAATACAGAGTACTTGAGGAAAGCAGCATGAGATAAGGCTAGAAAGAGGGGTTAAAGTCAGATCACATAAGGCCTTGAATGCCATAACCTAGAGTTTATACTTGATCTGATAGGCAATGGAAAGACAATAAAAGATATGTGATAACAACTGTTAATTGGAAAGAATTCTCAGGCAGTGATGCGAAGGATGTACTGGAAAGAAGATTAGACTGAACCTAATGGGAGCTTGGTTAACACTGCTACATTAAGACCACTTTGGAGGCTTTTACAGTAGTCTAGGGTAAAGGGATGAGGAATTGGGCTGGAATGACCACAGAGAAAGTCAAAAGGTAGAGATGGACTCAAGAGATATTGCAGAAATAAAAATGACAGTCTTTGGTAATTAATTGGCTCTGTGAGGTAGGGAAAAGGAAGATTCAAAGAGAAACTCTGAGGGTTCAATCCAAAGTGAATGGGAAGTTCAGGATAAAGTTCAGGAATATGGAAGGTCTGGTTGTGCAAGTAGGTGGGGTAGATGATTGGTCCAGTTTTTAAAATGCTCATGTCAAAATTCATTTTAAGGTTGGTCCTTCTCCGTTTTATATTTCTCAGATTCACATGAACTTTCAAATTACTCTCATGCCTTCTGAAAGAGTGTTTAGCTTTGCTGGGAAGCTAGTTTTAAGATGAATTCCTGTGTAAGTTCAGGTTAGGGATTTCAAGGAACAGAAAGAAAACCTCATAACTAGTTGATCTAAATACAAAATTGAATTCAAACTATGTGGATGTACTCATATGATCAGCCAAGATGTACATTCTGTTTCGCTGCTATCCAGTGGGTCTTCATCTTTGCCTGACACAGAGAAATGAAAACACATACTTAATTTTTCCCAGAAGTTCAGCTCATCCACACAATAATCCAATGACCAGATGGCCTGAAGTTGCTAAGGGTTGTAAGTGTTGTGTCAAATTATACAAAGTAATCTTTGAAGAATTATGAGTCGGTCAGATAAAGTTAAGAACAGGGAGTAGAATGGAAGATCTTCACTTAAATACTCATAAATTGCACTTCTCAGGATAAAGTTTTTAAATCATTTTAAATTAATAATTTAAATAAATAAATTTAAATAACAAAATAATTAAATAATATTTTAAATAATTTAAATAAATGCCAAATTTTAGTTAGAGGTTAGTATAAATAAAGATGTAATTTTTTTCCCATCCAAGTTTACAGACACCTCCACCCTGAAATCTATCCACAGATCCCTTAGGAGTCTGTGAACCACAGATTAAAAGCCTCTATTCAGGATGCTCTCAGAAAAACCTGGAAAGACTTACATGAACTAATGCAAAGTGAAATGAGCAGAACCAGGAGAACACTGTATACAGTAACAGCAATATTGTATGACGATCAACTGTGAATGACTTAGCTATTCTCAGTGATACAATGATCCAAGACAATTCTGAAGGACTTAGGATGAAAAATCCTATCCATCTTCAGAGAAAGAACTGATGTACTCTGAATGCAAATGGAGGCATAATTTTTCTTTATTTTTCTTGGGGTTTTTTGTCTGTCTTTTCTTTCACAACAGGACTAACATGAAAATGTTTTGCATGACTGCACATGTAGCACCTATATCAAGTTGCTTACATTCTCAATGGGGGAAGGGGGAAGAGAAGGAGGAAAAGAATTTGGAACTTAAAATTTTTTTTAATTAATGTTCAAAATTCATTTTTACATGTAATTGGGGAAAAAATAAAATATTAAATTTGTGGCCATGAGCTCTGTAATGACTATACTGTATGCTAGAGTTTCCCTTCTTCACAGAGGAGCAGGACAATGGAGTTACACAACAACCAGCCAATCAGAAGGATTTCTGAAGCTCAGAGCTGCTGGACATATCAGTGATCCTTTTCGAAGTGAACTCTAGGTGAACTTGGAGATGGCTGCAGAGGTCAAACCAGCCTTGAACAGTTCAAATCAGCCTTGAGCAGTAGCTGCAGACCCAGAACTTTCCAAACACCTTACTCCCTGACTTATCATATCTACAGATTTCTCCCTTAACCTCTCTTCTCCTCCTCTGAAATCCTCTAGAAACCATATTATCTCACTCCTTTTCTTCTCCCCTTTGAGCAGCTGAAAAACTCTCTCTACCTCTGCTGCCATGGTAGGATCTTCTCTCTCCTACAAGCCTTTTCTCAAACAATAAACGCATTTCATTGGTGTATTGGACTCTGTTTTGTTTCAAGTCCCTTCATGATTCTGGGGGTCATATGTTAACAATTTTTTAAATCCCTAAGATAGAAATAAATAAATGAAAGCCTTTGCTCTGACTTTCTATCTGCATACCCTTCCTGCTCTGAAGGAGCCTGTTCTAACCAGATGGTTGCAAGTCCTATATCTCTTAACTTTTAGTATATGATGTTACAGCTTCTTTGTTATTTATGAATTTTTGTAGAAAAATATTGTGCGATTCAAATTGACTACCTTTCATATCACATATCAAAAAATGCCAATCTTCCCATGCAGATGAGCAACACTTTCACCTGCGTTCACCTTTCAGCTCAAACCAGGAATAATCACACAACCATCTCAGCAACCACCTAATTGCTAACATTTTTTTCCATCCTGCCCATGATTAAATCAAGAGACTTTGTCAAATCTCTTATTGAAATTTTCTTATCTATGGCATTTCACTGTCTAGTAATCTTATGCCTACCCACATGTGACCTTCTAGGTCCTTGAGTTCAGTCTTTTGATGAGTCCAAGTTTTAACAGAACAAATCCTTTTAGTAGGGGGATTTGTTCTGTTAAGTCTGGATTCAAAGGGCCTCAACAGGGCTTAGAAGGGAAAACATGCATATCTTCTACCCATTTATATGAAAGTATTTTCTCCTTCACCTCACTCCCTCCAATGAATAGAGTGACTGCAGAAAGAAGCAAGTGACAGCTAATCTGTTTGGGATTATTTAGGAGAATCGGGAAATAGGCACCAAGCTAATGTATTTGTCTCTGAGAGGCCTGAGAGCCAGAGTATGGCAAATATAGAAACATGAATGGAGAAACAGCAGTTCAGGGTAGAGTTTGGGAGTCTTGGCAGTATTTTGAGGTATAGCTTAACCAGTGGGAATGAGAAGAGATAAAGACTTGATTAGGCACTTACTATATACGAGGCAGGACTACTGGGTGATGCAGTGGATAATGTACTAGGCTTGGAATCAGGAAGACATCTTCATGAGTTCAAACTCAGTCTCAGATATACTTACTAGCTGGGTGACCCTGGGCAAGTCACTTAACCCTATTTGCCTCAGTTCCTCATCTCTCAAATGAGCTAGAGAAGGAAATGGCAAACCACTCCAGTATCTTTGCCAAGGAAACCCCAAAATAGGATCATGAAGGGTTAGACCCGACTGAAATGACAAAACAACAACAACAAATGTACTAGGCATGTGCTAAGCACTGGGAAGATTTTCAAACAGGCTACTGGCAAAGACATCACTGTATGCACAAAGACATCTTTGCTAGTCCCCCATCCCCATCCTCTGGACATGGCACATGCAGGACAGATTGAGCAATGATGATACATGGAAAGATCAGATTCAATCTAGTACAATTTGTCTGATTCGTGGACAGCTTAGAGATTTTGTTTCAGAAAGAGATTGCCCAGGAAGAGTACTGGGTAGCCTAACAGTTATCAAAGAGCATTGATTAAGCATGTCAGCCTAAACAGAGGCTGCTAGTGACATAGCACAGAGCTCTAACTTCATTCCTGTCCTGTTCAATATTTCTATCAGTGACTTGAATGAAGACAGAGGAAGAATGATTATCAAGCATGTGAATGACAAAAAAACTTGGAAGGATAACTAATATACTGGATAACAAAATTAGGACCCAAAAGTGCCCCCCCAAAACCAATCATAATGTATTTTTCCCTATTATATTTCAAATTCAGCAATTAAGTTGAAATAAATAAATTATTATAGGATAGAGAGACTTGGATTAATAGTTCACATGGAAAAGATTTAGTTTATCAAGGGAATCATCAATCAACCATGTGATAATTTTTTTTAAAAAACATAATCTTGGCTTACTAGGTGACACAGTGTGATAGAGCATTGGATCTAGAGTCAGAATAGACCTGAATTCAAATCCAGCCTCAGACACTTACTAGATATGGGACCCTAGGCAAGTCACTTAACCTGTCTATAGTTTCCTCATCTGCAAAATAGGGATAATATCACCTACCTCCTACCACTACTGTGAAGATCAAATGAGATATTTGTAAAGCTTATACAAATGTTATAAGGTCACATTAATATTTAATTGTTGAATTTGTTATTGTTCAATCGTGTCCTGTGGGGGTTTTTTGTTTGCTAGTTTTGGGGGTTTTTTTGGTAAAGATACTAGAGTGGTTTGCCATTTCCTTCTCCAGTTCATTTTACCTATGAGGAAACTGAGGCAAACAGGATTAAGTGATTACCTGGAGTCCCATATCTAGTGTCTGAGGCTGGATTTGAATTCAGGTCTATCTTGACTCCAGGTCCAATGTTCTATCACACTGTGTCACCTAGTAAACTAAGATTACATTTTAAAAAAATTATATCACATTGTTGACTGATGATTCATACAGCTAGTAAGTGTATAAGGCAGAATTTGAACTCAGGTACTCCTGACTCCAGTCATATATACAAACATACTCACATGTATGAAATATATATACTCATATGAAACAAATATACATACTCATGATTATGAAACAAATATACATATTCATACATATGAAACAAATATACTCATACATGTGAACCAAATATACGTATTCATACATATGAAATATATATATTCAAAGGATCAATTCACATATAATTTAGTCAGAGCTTGAATTCTATCTACTCCCGCCCTGCCCCCTTATCACTGATGAAGAAACTAAGGTCCAGTGACTTGCCCAAGGTCACATAGGTAGAAAGCCGCTGTGTCGGGATATGAACCCAAGATTTCTGCTGTTAAATTCAGTGCTCTTTCCATTATGCCAAGGTGCCACCACAGAGAGCTTATATTCTGGGAGACAGATTATTAATAAAGCTTCAGTGAACCTTAATCACAGATTTCGCTCCACCTCTTGCCCTTGACCTGAAAACGCTTCTGGTTCCGAAAGGCCGTGCACATCCCGTTAGTAGGGTTGGGAAGATCTTCACCCCAATGTCCACCTCCCTTTAACCGAACCGAGGTAGACCGGGGCGGCGGACAGAGAGGGAAGGGAAGAGGGGGGGTGAGGGAGGAGCCTCCAGGGGCGGAGAGCCAGCTGTTCAGTGTCTCCTGGCACAGCACTGAGTCTGTTGGCGGCAAACAGCACTAAGACCCATCTTCCGGGCAGGCAGGTGCAGAGAGGGAGGGGAGAACGCCAGTGGAGCCGCGGCAGGCGCGTGGGTGTGCGCCCAGGAAGAGGCGAGGTTTGGGAATTACAACATCAACAACAGCCCCCCAAAAAGGAGTCGTGCCACCGCCGGCCAGGCCATGCTGCCTCGGGCGGCTGCTCCACGGGCCGGGGAGGTGTCTTGGGCCGCGGTGCAGCAAAGCCCATCAGGCGGAGTCCACTGAACCTGGGACGGACTGCTGGAGCGAAAAGGACTCTGGAGAGCGAGGGGCACAGCACTTCGTTTGCATCCTTCCTGCCTTCCTTTCCCTTCTCCATCGTCTCCGTCCTCCTTTGCTCCTCCTAGGTTCTGTCCCGAGCGACCCGGGCGGCTTCGCACGCAGCCTCGGTGCTCCGTCTATCCCCGGGCCTGCAGCCATGGCCTGGGCTCCCCCGGGCAGCGGGACGCGGGGCCAGCAGGTGCAGTGGCTGGGGCTGCCTTTGCTGCTCGTCATGTGGCTGCTGGGCCAGGCAGCCGGCGGACAGCGCTCGGCGCCGCTGGCCGAGCTGCGCTCGTCCATCTCGGGCGTGGAGGAGCTGCTGGAAGAGTTCCGCAAGCAGCTGCAGCAGGAGCCGCCGGCGCGGGAGCCGGACGAAAGCGACGACAACCGCGAGCGGCCGCAGCAGCGAGCCGGGGCGGAAGCCGGCTGCCCTGGCGGCGGCTACACGGTCAAGCCCGACTCCATCATCCGCACCAAGGACTCGCTCGACGCCGGGGCCACCTTCCTAACGGCGCCCGCCGCAGTACGGGACTGGCAGCAATGCGTGGCCGCGTGCTGCGCCGAGCCCCTCTGCACCGTGGCGGTGGTGGAGCTGCCCCAGCCCCAGGACAACGGCGACCTGAACTGCTACCTTTTCAACTGCACCCACCGCGGCCGTAACGTCTGTAAATTCTCGCTGCACCGAGGTTATAACAGCTACAGCCTGAGCCCGGCCACCGAGAGCCACCGCAACACCACTCCCCGCTCCGGAGGGCCTCCGGGAGGCAGCAGAGGCAGGCCGGCTGCTCCCTTGGGATCCTGGAAAAAGCCGCTGCAAAGCTCGACTTCGGCTGCCGAAGCTGCCTCCGCAGCCTCATCTCTACCCCAGGGTAAGAGCACGTCTTCAAAGAGCCTCTGGCATTCCTTTCCCTTTTCCCTTCCTGTTCCCGGGCTATGAGTTCTCTGTTACCGGTGGTCGGAGGATAGCTTGATACTTTTCCACTACCCTCCTTATCTGCGTCGTCCTTTCCCTTCCTTTATCAGGAGTCTGTCTTGCCTTACTGGCTCTCAAACCAAGTAGAAGCTGAATGGCCGTGGGACACATGGCCAGCTCAGAAAGTGAGCAGAAGTGTGTGTATGTGTTTTGCTTTGTTTTCCAGTTTTCTGTTTGTTTTCCAACTAGACTATCTCTAAGTGAATAAATAGTTGGCTATTCAGGGAGAAGTTCGGAGACTTTCCATCATTACGGTGGTTTCAGTGAAACACTGAGTGTGGACTAGCAAATAGCAAACCAGCACTACCAGATGGTCCTGGGTTTTGTTGAAAAACCCCTGGGAGTTTAAAGAATTAAATGAAATTAGGTTTTTAAATGAAGCAGAAAAAAAACAAACACACCCACAATCCTGTTTTTTAGCGAATGGTGCCTGTGTGTTAGATAGGACAGGGTTGAAGTTGTTCCAAGTGCAAATGTAGTTGAGCTGCCTTATGTGATTACAGCTGATTTTCATAATATCCATTGCCTTTTTAAAATATGCCTCTCGTGATTCCACCTGTAATTGTTCCCAGCAGGGAAGGAAAACGTGTACCTCATTTTGGTAACGGCCTACCAGCTGTTATTCTTTTGTTGAAGTGAGAGGACGGTACTTGAGTAAATAACAGTAACAGAAATCGCAAGTCAGGGTTTTTTTTAACGCCTTTAAAATTACAACTAATTCTTTATTTCATGCACACTTTAGCATTCTCCGTTTAGCTATGAATAAGCATTAAGACACATACACGAGACTGTCCTGGAAGGAAAAAAAACGTTA
This sequence comes from Vombatus ursinus, assembly GCF_900497805.2. Lineage (NCBI taxonomy): Eukaryota > Metazoa > Chordata > Mammalia > Diprotodontia > Vombatidae > Vombatus > Vombatus ursinus. Next base: position 2,830,048 of record NW_020952380.1, read on the forward strand.
GGAAGGGAACAAACCCATGATTGCACTTTTACAAAAATATGTCGAGTGTGAGTGTGTTGAATCATATTCTCTTCCATTGGACCTCGAATCACAAAACAGAAGGCAACCGAGAAGACCCTACTGAGAAGGGAAATGAAGGCAAGAAAAAAAAATCACTTTCTTAACTTAAAAGGAAATGGATCTGAGTTTCACACCAACCTTGAAAATTTAAGGAGAATAAAGAACTGAATCTTAACAAGTTGAGGGAGTCATAGATCTGGAAGTACAAGGGAGCTGAGAGGCCATTTAGTCCATCCTCCTCTTTTAAAGTTGAAGAAACTGAAGCCCAAAGGCAGGTTTTTAGACCCTAGTGCCGATGTTCATTTCACTTTTTGTTGTTAAGCTATTGCTTTTTTTCAGTTTTGTTCAATTCTTTGTGACTCCATTTGAGGTTTTCTTGGCAGAGATCCCAGCTCATTTTACAGATGAGGAAACTGAAGCAAGCAGGGTTAAGTGACATGCCCAGGGTGACACAGCTAGTAAGTGTCTGAGGCTAGATTTGAACTCAGGAAGATGAGTCTTCCTGACTGTACACTGTGCCACCTAGCTGCCCCAAATTCCACATTGCTATCTCATTTCTGGAAGACACATTGAGAGGTCACCTAGTCCATTGCTCTGACTTTAGGATATACTACACTTAAAACTTTTCTTTGCGGATAAGAATCTTCTTCTTTTCTGAAAAAATGTTATTCTATAACTTTCCTCTTTTATATCATGTTTCACAATATCTATTTCATTATATTCTTTTCTCCTGGAAGTTAGTGAATAATCTCATCTACTTAAAGACCTATTCTCGTACTTCTTACCTGTAGTCTAGTTCCATTTCAATCATCAAATGTATAGTGAGCTCTCAGGCCTTAGCTTTGTTTTATAATCCATTAATATTCTTTTTTTTTTACTCTTATGAATAATTTCAAAGTTTTTTGTTAGGTGTTTTTTTGGTTGGGTTTTTTTTTCTTTTTAGTTTTGGCTTTTAGAATTGTGCCATCAAAGGTCTGAGCCTAGTACTAGCCATGGTTCCAAAATTCTATGCCCATTTTTGCATCTTACTGTCATGCTTGCTTTTTCTTAACTGCACAATTGATGGGTAACTTGTCAAACATCCTTCTCAGAAGCCAACTTGAAATTACTAAAGCACCAGTCTGACCACATCACTCCCCCACTCAAGTATCTTCAGTGACTCACTCTTACCAAAAGGGTATAAAATGCAAACTCCTCTGTTTGGCATTTAAAGCCCTTCACCATATGGTTCCAGCCTACTGTTCCACACTTCTTACACATTACTCTCCTTCCTGAACTGTGAGTTCCAGCCAAGTGACCTGCTTGCTGTTCCCTGTACATGACATTCCATATCTTTTCTCTGCACTTTTATACAAACTTTCCCCTCATACCTGGAATATATGGCCTTCTCATCTCTGCTTCCCAGAATCCCTACCTTTCTTCACTCTCAGCTCATGTTTCATCCCCTAAAAGAAGCCTATCTGGAGTCCCACCTACCCACCCAGTTACTAGTACCCTTCCCTCAGAAATTACTTTGTAAATATATTTTGCATTAAAATTTCTATGTATGTATTGCTTCATATCCCCAACAGAATATGAACTCCTCAAGTGTAAAGACCCTTTCAGGGTTTGTTTGTTTACTTGTGTCTTCAGTGGCTAGCTAGTGACTGGCATTTAATAGGTGCTTAATAAAAGTTTATTCAATTAAATGAATTAAATAAAAACCCCCACTTCCCCCTCTACTTTTTTTGTGCTATACTTGACACACCTCATCTTCCTATATATTGTATTTATACTACTTAATTTTTCTTCCCCCAGTATCCTATACTGTGCATATCCCTTTGCACTTTGTTCTGTTTATTTATGAGGACTTTTAATTTTCTCTTTGAATGATAGCTGGCCTTTCTTTTCTTGAAATTCTGAACACCTGCCATTTTTATAATTTGTTTCCTGAAGGTTGCCTTCTTGCTTCAGATACTTAACTAATCCCTTCCTTTTGTAAATATTTCATCAAGAGATTTATCTCTTACATTCTGCACAACAACCACATGTAAGTCCCTTAACCCTCTCTGAGTCTGGTCCCTGTATATGACATTCTTTCTCTTTTCTTTGCACTTTTATATAAGCTTTTCCTCATGCTTGGAATGCATGGCCTTCTCATTTCTGCTTCATAGAAGTCCTACCTTTCTTCAAGGTCAGCTCATGTGCCACCCCTAAAGGGAGCTTGTCTTGAGTCCCTTCTACCCACCCAGTTGCTAATACCCTTCCCTTAGGAATATGTAAAATGATAGACTTGATTCCTAAAGCTCTAAATCTATGAGTCATCTTCTATTTAATTTTTTTTTGGGTGAGGCAATTGGGGTTAAGTGACTTGCCCAGGGTCACACAGCTAGTAAGTGTCAAGTGTCTAGTATGAAGCCAGATTAAAACTCAGGTCCTCCTGACTCCAGGCCTGGTGCTCTATCCACTCTTCCACCTAGCTTTCCCTCTTCCATTTAACCTTTTTTTTTCTTCCATTTAATCTTAAAAATATGTTTGATCCATTAATGACCTGCTACTTTAATTTTCTAACTGTCCTCATGGTAATTGCCACTAGGCTCTTTGCCTTAGTAGCTTTGCTTAATTGCCCCCAAGGTTTAGTATACCAAGACTACAATCATCTCCTACCAAAATTTTTCCAGTAGAGATTCACTCTGACTAACCTTTCTTTCTTCTTTTCTCTTCCTTCCTTCCTTCTCTTCTTTTTTTCTAAACCATGGAGTTAGTATCTTTATCTTTAATGTACAAAAATCATTGAATATTAGAGCAGGAAGGAATCTTAAGATCACCTAAGCCCACTTTCTCATTTTACATATTAAGAACTTGAAGCCAAGAAAGGTTAAGGCCACTTGCCCAAGGCCACACAGTTAGTTAGTGGCAGAATGGGGGTAGAATCCAAATCTCCAGGCTCCTAGTCCATTTTGCCTGTCTTTCCTGAGCCTTCCATCCCTCCTAAATAATCTGTATACCTCCAGTCCAAGAATATTGTCACATCTCAATTAGATCAAATCCAGTTGAGCTGTCATCTTCCATAGCACAGGCAGACTAGTTTACGAACACTTGACTTTATCTATATAGCCCCCGTTCAGAATGTCTGAGGGAAGGAGTAACCAGAACGGTATCAATTCTCATGTAGATGTACAGATATAGAGGGGTGCCTTCCAGGGAAGGTTGTAAGGAAGTAACCAAACATGACTTTCTGAGACAAAGCCTAAGGATATAGAGCTAGAAACTGACAAGTCTGGAGTTTTGAAGATATAAATAATCCCCTTCAATTCTTTGCATGTAACTTACTCCCAACTACTCTTTATCATATCTGTGATCCCAATTCTGTGGAGGAGATTATGAAGGGGAGGGATTTTTTTCTTGTTGGGAGGGTGTGTAGATACCTCAGGTAAAACTTTTTTTTTTTCTGAAAAGGAATAATATTGACTCTGGGAACCCAGCCTTGGGCATATAAAGAGCATGAGAAATTTTAGGGAATGGGATTGACTTTGTAGAACTAAAGAGTCAATGAGAAGGATCTATGGAAGAGATGGGTATATACTTAATATATGTATTTTCACTGAAGTTGGGAGTAAGCTACTCTTATAAGCTGTTAAAATTTTGCCGAATTCCATATCAGTCTCTTTTTAGTTTGTTGTTTTAATCCCTGTACACAGTGGAAATAACACTGGATCTGAAGTCAGAGAATTTGGATTCAAATTCCACCTGTCATTTGTTATCTATGTGATCATAAGGCAAGACACCCAACTTACTTGGGCCTCTCCTCATCTGTAAAATGAGTAGGTTGCAAGAGAGAGAATGTCTAAGGTCCCCTTCCACTCCAAATCTGTGATCCCATGATCCTGCCTTGTAATTAGGAAGGTTAGGATTTAGGTGTCTAAATTTACATGTCTCCTCCAACACATATTGGCTTCTTCACAATCCTGAGCAAATCACTTAACAAGTCCGTATCCACCACTATAAGTTGCAGAGTGAACTCTGATTTGCATTGGCAGAAGAAGCTTCCTTAAGAGGAACTCCCTACTCCAATGAAATCACAAGTTGTATTTTTTTTTTAAGTTTCCTGGTAATAACTAGTTTAGAAGTCTAAGGAAGTGGTCTTCCTTGTTTACTTCCAAGACACCTGGATAGCCAAGAAGTTGGAAACTCTTCATTCCCACTTTGTCCCTTTCATCTGGGAGATGTAGGTGAAAGGAACACAGAATCAAAAAAGGAAGAGTGATATTGTTAGTAAAGGGGGAGAAAAAAAGGCAAGGCATGCAATACACAGAAAGTGGAACTACAGAGAGTAAACTGATTGAGAAGTGTTTTAGGGATAAAACATAAATGAGGGTAAAGAGAACTGTTATTCCCATTCAGCAGAGAAACTAGCCTTTTTGATTTCAACCCTCTTTGCCAGCAAAATGGAGGGGGAATGTATTCCAGGTGTGCCTACTTACAACCTGGAATGTGTCTTTCCACAGAAACAATATGCTAAAAGGGGGTCACTAGTAAATTAGTTTTAATGGACCTTGGTGAGCCAGCCTGGAAACTAAGCCACCATTTAACAACCCATTTGAACCGGAATCCAATTTTCCTATAAAAATAATCTATTGATGTTCAGTGAGTGCCATCAGGCTATTGTATCTCTATTCCTTCTTGGGCTTTATTTCATAACCTGTATTAATAATTAATTAATTCTCTATCTTGTATCTCTATTCCTCCTTGGGCTTTATTTCATAACCTGTATTAATAACTAATTGGATCAGGACCAAGATTTTTCCCCTTATCTACTTCCTCATCCAGAATTCAACCAGTGTAGGAACTCTCAAAGACTTACCCAGGCTAAAAAAGATGTAATCAAAAACAGTAAAAGAAATTCTAAGTTTATATGGATGGATTTCTGTTAATTGTGTTTACTCAGACAGATCTGGGAAAATATGGATTTTCTTTTTGTCAGACAGGTGATGTGGAAAGTGATGCCTCTTTGACCAAGACCTCAAGACCCTCATTAGGATATAGCTCAGCCCCTCCTTGTAATATTCATTCTCTCATTACTTATTGGCCAATCAGAGTTGGTTGCTACCCTCAGGAATACCCACTCTTCCAAGGGTATATCAACTGTGAACCCACCATCATGAGGGGTCTTTGGCATTCAAGAGTGCTACTGACCTCATTTTATTACTAAATATGCTAGCCTTATTAATAAAGTGATTACATTACCCAGAAACTCTCTCTCTCTCAAACTTTTCAAACATCATACCTTTATCAAGATTTCTTTTCACTTCTTCCTGGAAGCTTTCCCCTTTTCAATAACTTTGTGCATCATTCTTCTCTAATTTGTCCCACCCCCCACTCACCCTATTCTAAAACTAGTTACCTTTATCTTTTATTTAATAGAGAGAAAAGAATAGAACCAGACAAGTGAACAACCCTGAAAGCTACAAACTGATATTATTATATACTTAAAAAGAAAAGCCAGCTGTACATAATAGAGAACTGAAGGTTCACGTTTCATGTTTTTTTGTTCTTCCATGTATACACTAATGCCCATTCTATTTAGTGTTTGTTAAATTCAGAATGAAAACAAAAATTAATAAAATAAGAACTAGTTAGCCTCCTGCTAAAAACATTCTTTTCTGATCAGATAAACTTCATCACTGCTGAGCAGTCCCTCCTTCCAGAGACTGGAGGACACATGTGAAATCAGTTTTTGATTCCTGTCCTTTCCTCTAGTGCCAAGGGTTCTTTACCTTTTTTATGTCATAGATCCACTTGGCAGTCTGGTGAAGCCTATAGACCCCTTCTCAACCTGATTTTAAGTGTATAAGATAAAATTTAGAGAGTTGCAAAGGAAACCAATTATGTTCACACACAGTTCTCAAAATTTTTAAGTTCATGGTCACATGGGGCATCTAGTTGGTGCAGTGGATAGAGTACCAGCCCTGGAGTTAGGAGGACCTAAATTCAAATCCAGCCTCAGACGCTTAGCAGCTGTGTGACACTGTCTCAAAATCCCGATTGTCTCAAAGAAAAAAAAAGTTCATGGACATTCTGAAATTTATCCATGACCCTGTTGGGGGTTGGTGGATGCCAGGTTAAGAATACCTGCTCTATGGTCCTATGGCCCCCGTTTCATCTTCTCAGCATTTGATATGGCTCTGTTATCTGTGCCTACCTGAATAAGTTACATAGGACAAAAACCTTTTTTTCTCCTCATTAAACTATATTCAAAATAGATATGTTGTAGATATATCAAGTAATAGCTATTTAATATATTCATCATGTAACATTCAGGTTGTGTTTTTATTTGTTTATTTACTTATGTGTTGTTGACACAGTAGATTCCTTATCCTCTGGAAATTTATTGTATTATTGTATGTGCCAATCATTTATAACCACAGATGTTCTAAACTTTGTCTCTGTCCCATTGCATAGCACAATGCTGTGAACATAGAGTATTGGTGAGAACTGTGTGTGAACATAATTGGTTTCCTTTGCAACTCTCTGAATTTTATCTTATACACTTAAAATCAGGTTGAGAAGGGGTCCATAGGCTTCACCAGACTGCCAAGTGGATCTATGACATAAATGAGGTTAATAAATGTTTTTTTTAATTGAATCAATGAGATAGAGATACACTGTGTTCCTGGATATAAAGATCTAGAAAGAAGTGTACAGTTATCCCTTCCACATAACAGGAACCCCTTTCCTCCCCTACATCTGGAAAATTTGCATAAAAACGTTTAGCTCTCCCTTCTTACCAGAGAAGTCTGAATTATTATGGTATTAAAAGACAAAATATGTTGATATTATACTACACTATGTGTAGATTTTATGCACTTCTGAGTTTCTAACCTTTTTCAGTGTCATCTGTTGGCCTTCATGTGTCATCTGTGGATTCCGCAAAACTCCCAAAAAATTCCCATTTAATTTCTTATGCCAATCTGCAATGTATTGAAAACTCGGGGGGGGGGGGGAGTTGCAATGTGGAGAAGAGATGTCTGTATTTTTTTTAAAGTTTAGATTTGATTAATATATGCCTTCCTAAAGCATAGTTCCAACCATGTCACTCCCAGCTCAGAAACCTTTAATGGCTTCCTGTTTCCCCTAGGATAAAATAGAAGTCTTTGCATTTAAACCCTTTCACAATCTGGCTCCAGCCTACCTTCTCAAGCTTATTTTGCATAAATCCTTTTTATATATGCTACCTTTCAGCCAAACTGGCCTACTTGCTATTCCTAGAACTCAGCATTCCATCTCCCTACTCCACACCTTGTCATTTGGCCTTACCTCATTCCTGGAATGCATTTTCTCCTCATCTTCCATTTTTAGAATCTTTTGCTTCCTTTCAGTCTCAGCTAATGGGATACCTCCTCAGGGGAGCATTTCCAGACTCCCTTCCTCACCTTCAAATTGTTAGTGTTCTCTACCTATTCGAATGACCTAGTGTTTATTTATCTCTTTACTTGATGCATCCCCCAAAAGAATGTGAGCCCCTTGAAAGCAGGAACTGATTTGTGGTTGTGGTGGTGGTTTATTTGTATTCCCAGAGCCCAGCACAAGTCCTGCACATTAGGTACTCAAAAAGTATATGTTCAAATTTATTAAGCTGGCCATGTTAGCATAATGGGAAAAGATAAATAAGGGGCAGCTAGGTGGCACAGTGGATAGAGCACTGACCCTGGAGTCAGGAGGACCTGAGTTCAAATCCTGTCTCAGACCAGACACTTGATATTTACTAGCTGTGTGACCCTGGGCAAGTCACTTAACCCCAACTGCCTCAAAAAAAAAATTAATAAATAAATATAAGTGAAAACATACCAGAGGGGAAAAGACCAAAACTGATGTACTTTGAGCAAGTTCAAAGGAAAGGGAGTGAGGGAAGCATGCCGAAGAAATTAAAATAATTTCCTTGGACAAAAAGAAATTCTAGGGTGACATGTTTTCTAAATCATTTTGTCCACATGATGTTTCTGACCTTAAAATATATTAATGGAACTATAAATGCTATCCCTGGGAGTCTGGGGACATAGAATTTTATCTCAGGATAAAAGGGAGTTGGGGTCATTTTGGAGCAAAACAGAAGAAATTAAGCCTATTTTATGATTGTTGGCTGCCTAATTTAACATTTAACATTTTAGAAGGTAGGGGAAATATCATTAGCATTGACATTTGGTTCTCATGCAATGCCTCCACCTCTACCATCAACAGAGTTCCTGGTGCAGCATGGGAAATAACATAGGTAACAGAAAATTTAAAGAATTCTTGAAATATGATTAGTTAGAAATTTTAAGAATAACAAAATTCTCCTTATATCTGTAAAATATCTTTAGTGTTCCATTAGTAGGAAAAGTACTGGTAGGATTAAATGAATAATGTAATTATTTATTTTCCTTAAGCATACCAAATTAAAGAGGTCATTAAGAGGTATCAATTAAAATTGTCTTGAAGCTGTGAGTAATGTCCTTTCCACAAGAAGAGTTTCTAATTTTTCCTGAAAAACTAAAGAGGTGAATGAAAACATGATTTTTGTTTAGGAAGCAAAAGCTTTTCTTCTTCTTTTCATCTTTTTCCCACCCACAGCTGACTCCTGCTTTGACACATAGTGTTCACTGTAGTTTTGCAATTTTGTAACCCACCGAAAGTACATTTTACAAGTACTTTCAATAAAGCAGATTTAAGGTGACAATGGTTTATAGCATATCTCAAAAATATTTTCTTCATTTAGCCAGAATAGTTATAATTTATCACTCATAACTTACCTCAGTTTCAACAACTATTTTTAATGGGAATATGTTAGAAAAACAAACATTCAGCTCCATTAAACTGCAGTAATATAAAATCTAAATTGAATGGTATTTTTCCTGTTCAACAGCTAGGTTAAATGCCTGTGCCATAAATGATTGACGTTCCGCTAGATCTCCCTGGTAATACTCATTCATTTTAAGCTGAATGTTGAAATGTCATTCTTGTTCTGAGTAGGAAGGTTCTGAGTCTTTTTAAATGATGCTCTGTCATGTATTCTACCTAAAGGTGAACTAAGGAGCACACCTGCCTTCCTTAGCTCAATAATCAGAGGATGTAAATGAATGAATAGATCAACAAGCATTTATTAAATGTCTATGTGCCAGTTCCTGTGACTACAAATGCAAAGAATAATAAAACTAACAGCATTTATGTAGTATTTTAAGGTTTGCTAAGTGATTTATAAATATTATTTCATTTTATCTTCACATCAGCCCTGAGAGGTAGATGCTATGAGTAGCCCCATTTTATAGATGAAAAAACTGGGACTGAGAGCAGATGAAAGAATACTTGTGCCCAAGAAACTCACATTCTATTGCATGTCATTTAAAGAACTAGAGAATTTCAGAGATGGAGGAACCTCAGAAGTTATCTATTCCAACCTGTTCCTGAACGAGACTCCTATCTACAACATAAATGAAAAGCAGTCATCTACCCTTCACCTGAAGACTAAGGATGGGAACACACTCTCCCAAGCTAACCAGTTACATTTTTGGACATCTCTCATTGTTTTTCCTCCAAGTTCTAGCCCACCATTCCCCCATCCCACCCCCACACACAAGTCTTTCTTTCCTTTCCCATGCTAACATCCTTAATTCCTGCAGCCCTTTAGAATAGACTGTGAAGTATTCAGGCCTTAAGGGTGGAGAAAGCCAGGTAATCTGGATTTTCCCCCAGGGCAAGAATTTGTTTTTGGTTTATCTCAATTCAAAATTGCTGACTCTAATGGTACCGAACATTCCTAAATCATAGAATGTCAGACCTAGAATTGTCCTTAGAGCTAATCTAATCCCCTTAGAGCTAATAATCCCTTTATTTCAACTTTATTGGTTTTTAGCTTTTAGGAAGAGTATATCTGGCTATTTGCAGATAGCATGTGTACCTACAAATGGGGATGTTTCTCTGTATGGGATATAATACAATAAAAGGAAAAGAATCATCATTTTCTTGGATAATAGTATGACTTAGAAAAAACCAAATTATATCTAAATGCCTCTTGTGTAAATTATACTGAGTCATGCTTTCAGACAGTAATTATTTATTTAATAAATGAATAATAATAATTTGAGATCCTTTCAAAAAAAGTGGTCTCCCAGAAGTAGAGCCATACCTGGGAATTCCAGCACCTGGTACAAATTCAGGGAAGGGAGGGGAGGGAATAAATACTTTGGGACACTCCACCACTGTTATTGATCCCACATATCCACATGATGTGAGTCTCTAGGCTAGGATATGGGCAATCCATAACATTATCTAACTACTGTATAGTCAAGCTGGTAGGAGAACATAGGACCAGAAGTGATGATGACAGGAGCCTTGAGGAATGGTACAGAGGGGAGGAAGAGGCATGGCAGTCCTCAGATTAGGCAGTAATGAGGGAAGCCTGTCATCTCCCTCTGTGCCTCACAGTTGTCCCCTGGCTCAACATTGCCCCAAATGACTACTCAACTAGGAAGCCCATGTCCCCACACCATTGTAAGCAACCCAAGGGCAAATCCTCGTTTACCCCGGACTGTTCTGCCTAGAATAAAGCTTTCTTCTGATACTAATAGTATTAAAAATAGTGTTAAATTTTCTCACAAAATAGAATAATTTGCCTGACAAGGCAATTTTGATTAAACATTATAGTTTATTAATTTTCAAAATCTGACTAGTTTTTTTTCCTTCAGATCACATATAGTACAAAAAAAATTCTGATTGTACTCAAATACATCTGAGATCAATATAGTTATTGCCTCCACCAATCCAATCCAGCCTGTGTGACTCTTGTCTGTGTCCTCCCATAAGTTTTCCACCTAACTTAGAAGAGGTCTTCCTAGCTTTCCTTCAACATTGGGAGGATACTAGTTGTGGAAAGTTGAAAATGGGGTTAGCTAGGCTACAGTGCAAATATAGCACAGCTAGAATTAATAAGGAGCTTCCCCCCACCACACACAGGTAGATAATCTTGGATATAGATACAGGTTACTGGGTGAACAACCATCCAAGAAGAAGTAGTCTCCCAAAGAGCAGATAATCGGCCTTCTACTCCTGTCAGAACCTCTAGCTCCTTGTAGGTTGCCTTTACTAGGAAACTGCGCTCACTCTCTGTCCCTGTGAACCATTTCCTACCTCAGTAAATCAACTGTTTATCTACATACTCAGACTCCAAGCACTCCATTGCATCAAATCAGACTCATGCCTAGAACACCAGGAGTTCTCAAGTTGTCCATTTATCATTTCTCACTGTCACCATATTACCAGTCTGTCCATTTTACTTATACACTTCTTGGATGACAACTTCTTCTCCCTTTCTCCTTCATAATTCCTCGTTTATAATGTATCATAATGTTTTCATACCCGCTAGCCTTTGGAGACTAAAGTGTTCCATGACTTGTAGCCATGTAATGCCAATAGAATTTTGTTGTTAGGAAGACTGGACTTTGTTTCATGGAGAATTTTGAGTTTATTAAAGGAACTTCATAATTTTCCAAAAACAATTGATCCCACTTGCTCTTGTTCAATTCTAGGCCCATTTGCAGGCTGTCCAAGATATTTCTACTAATGAGCACTATAGATTATCTATCTAATTTTATATCATGGAATTAAAATGAAGAATAAATATTTTTACTTGGTTTTTACTATGTGATAAATTTAGACCACACTCTTTTGAGTAGTTATGGATCTCATCCCAAAAAATTGGCAATGTTTTAGGTCTTGATACAATTGGCCCCAAAAAAAGGAGCAAAGTGGAAGACTTCACCAATCCATTGGCAATCCCTCTTTGACTTGTCCTCCAGTCTGGATCTCATCCATGTTGGTGGCAAACACTTTAGCAAGCATATATTTCCCAGTTTTATATACTTTACTTGGTTTTAGTGATTACAGGGTCATTGAATAAGGTTATCTTTCTTGTTATATCTTGCCAGGAATCTTGTACAATTTTGGCATGTAAGTGGGAGAAAGCATTTTGGAGACTAGACATGAGAGTAGTATTTGAAAATGAGATAATCACAAAGCATTTATCATGTCTGGCACATAGTAGGCACTTAATAAGTGCTTGTTCCCTCCCCTCTACAGAATAAATTTGGTTATAATCAATAATAAGCAGAGTATTCTTTATGTCTTTATGTCAATTTTGTGATGTTAAAGAATGGTCACCTGTGGAATGTTGCCTGCAAAGCCTGCCTGTTCCCTTCTAATACCTTTATTAAGAATAGCTTCGGGGGCTGCTAAGTGACTCAGTGGATGGAGCGTAAAAAGAGGCTTGAGGAAAGAAAAGAAAGTTTAGAAGAGTTATTGTGGGGAGTGGGATACGGAATTAATTATAGAACAAACAAAGGATAGCTTTGCTGTCTTCAGAGCTCAGTTGAGATTAGATAGCAGTGAAACCATGAGTGGAGTTGTGTAATTTCCTCCAGTTCCATGCAACAAGAACTGGTTTTGATTTGTTTGTTCATTGCTGATAAAATAGCATTTGATTTGGTAGAATAAAAGAATCTTAAATATTTTTCTTCAAAAAAAATGCTTCTCATGTAAACATTAAGATTGCTTGATAGGGACACCTAGGTAGCAGAGTGAATAGAGCACTGGCCCTAGAGTCAGGAGGACTTGAGTTCAAAATCCAACCTCAGACACTTGATAATCACTAGTTTTGTGAGCCTGGGCAAGTCACTTAACCCCTATTACCTTGCAAAAAAAAAAAAAAAAGAATAGCTTTGGTGCATGTATTATTATTCTCAAAGAAATTTTATATAGATGAGAAAGCAGGCATATATAAGTTATTAATTGATGTTCTCTTGATCACTTTTTTGGTTATAATAATGTCTTAGATTTTTTTTCCCCATATCTCTAGGATCTTCTTCAGACAGTTTGAAACTTAGTCTCTCAGGGCCTCACAATTGTTTCATTTGCAGCACAGACCTCCTCTAAATAGACTGAATCTATTCAAGCTGTTTTTTTCCATCTTTGTTCTCTTCATGACATTTCTAACCAAACCAAGCTATAATGTTACAGTGCAACTATGGTTATTCTATAATCTTTGCTAAAGAAAAGGGTTTATTATAAAAATCTCCATACTTCTCTATATTTCATCTGCTTGTTGTCCTCTTTCCAGTTTCATCCTTAGATACCGTCAGGGTTATTTTACTTAGTTGGGTCTCTTGCCAAACTTTCTTCAAATGTATTTTTCCTCTGATAGATTCTATTTTATTTGACAATTCCATTCATTACCTTCCACCTTCATTTTCTAGAATAATTAACAAACATATTCACATTCTTATGGGGTATTAAACATATAAAGACTTGTGACAACTAAGGCAAGTGTTTGGTGACTAAGGCACTTTTTAGGCTGTTTTGGTTCTCTAATCATGGAATCTGATTTACACTGACTAAACTGCTTACGTGAAGTTATTATAATTAAGGTCAATGTCTTTTCTTCCATCCAGATGCTATATCTTGGCACCAAAAACTTATTTCTATAGATTTGACTAGATTGTTTTGATCACATGCAGTGTCTTTTTAAATGTTATTCTTTCTTCTGGCTTTATTATAAGTTTTGATCTTTTCTCTAACAAGTTGGAGTTTTGACTACATATAGACAGCTAAGTAGAGAACTTCAGCTATACACAGGATGATCACACTTTTGATAAAGAAAAAATGCCCACAAGTGTTCTACTTCCATGATCAAAAATTATGAAATTCCTTTATCTGACCACAGCTCGAATTTCATTTCTCTTTATAACTCAGTCTAAATATATTCTTCAACTTCACCCCAACCTCCAATGTTTCCATTCCCCAGTACTATCTGAGGCCATCACCCTGACATTAGTATTATATTCTTTCCTTCTTAATTATGACTCCAGAATTAACCAGTTCAATGTTACACTGTCCTCTACTCCTGATTCTCTTGCCCTAGTGTTTCTCACAGCTTGCTAAACTCCAACCCTGAATCAGTCCCATTGCTTCCTCTACTCCTACTCACATACTAAACGGTGCTGAAAAAAGTCATGCAACTGTGCTGAATGGGCCCAGTACAAATTCATGTTCTCTAATCACAACTAGGCCCTCATTACTGTAAAGTAATTCTTTTACTCCTCCCTAATTGGTTTTTCATCCTATTCTACACAGCAGCTGTTCTAAATCTTTTCTTCTCTTCTCAAGCTTCCCATACCCAGCAGAAGACCTTGCTTCATACATTACTAAGAAAATAAAGGTCATTTACCTTAAGCATCCTCTTCTCTCCTACTCTATCACAAAATTCCTTGCCATCCTCATGCATTCTTTACTTAAGTCCCTGATAAGAGATATCCCTTCTCCTCACCAAGACCAAGTCCATTATTTGTATCCTTGTTCCTTTCCCTCCTGTCCCTTCCAACACATTACCCTCACTATCATACCCTCACTCTAATCTTCAGTGTCTCACTGTCTGCTGTCTTGTTCCCCAATGATTATACACATACCTAGGTCTTCCCTACCTTTAAAATACCCTCGATGCTACCCATCATTTGAAGCTCTCATCCTATGTGCTGACTCCTTTGCATAGCCAGAAAAAGCTATTTATACTCTTTGCTCCTCTTTCCTCACTTATCACTCATTTTTTAACCCCTAGCAACCTATATCCTAACCCTATTATTCATCAGAAACTTCTCTCTCCAAAGTTACCAATGATCTCTTAATTACCAAATCCAATGGCTTTTTCCTCAATCCTCATCCTACTTGACCTCCCTGCAACATTAAACACTATTGACTGTCCTCTGCACAATATTCTCTTCTTTCTGGGTTTTCCAGGTGCTACTTTCTCTTGGTTGTCCTACCACTCCTCAGACTCCTTTGCTGATTAATCATCCCTATCCCACTCCCTAACTGCCCAGATTCTGAGCTAAACTTTGAAGAAGGCTAGGGATTCTACAAGGCAAAGGGGAGGCAATAGTGAATTCTAGCTACGTATATTACAGGTATGTGCAAAGACATAAAGAGGGGAGCTGGGATGTCAAGTGGGCCAGTTTGCCTGGATATAGTATACGTGTAAAGAGTAATGAGGAAGTTAATGAGAAAAAAAGTATGAGAAGGGAGAGTAGTGACATGACCAGACTAGCAGGTGGGGAATGGATTAGAGCAGGGAAAGGCTGGATGTAGGGAGGCTAATTAGGAGGCTACTGCAGGTGTCCAAGCAAAATATGATGCAGACTTTCACTAAAATGATGGCTGTGTGTGTAGAGTGAAGGAGTCAAAAGCAAGATAGACTTTGTAGGTCCTAGGTTCAACCCCCAGCATCTCTTTCAAAAAGGCAGCATGATACTGTGAGAAAGCAATGGATTTGGAGTCAGAGAACCTGAACTCAAGTCTCATCTCTGCCACAAATTGCCAATATGACCCTGGGTAAGTCACTTAATCCCTCTGTGCCTCAGTTCTTCATCTGTAAAATGAAGGTACTGGACTAACTGGCCTCTATGGTCTCTTCTAGTTCTAAATCTAAAATCCTATGAACCTGTTATAAACAAGACGTGGCAACTGACGGGATATATGAAGGGTATGGGATAGAGAGGGCAGCTAGGTGGTGCAGTGGATAGAGATGTGCCTGGAGTCAGGAAGATCCCTCTTCATGAGGTCAAATCTAGCCTCAGATGTTTACTAGTTGCGTGACCCTAAGTAAGTCACTTAACCCTGTTTGCCTCAATTTCCTCATTTGTAAAATGAACTGGAGAATGAAATGGCAAACCGCTGCAGTATCTTTGCCACGAAAACTCCAAATGGGATCACAGAGAGTCAGATACAACTGAACAATAAACACAAGGGATAGAGAAGAGATGAGGTTTACTCTGAAACCAAGAGTGACTGGAAAGATGGTTGTACTTTAGCCAGAAACAGAAATATTAAGACCAAAATAGTAATACTTTCTATTTGTACCATGTTTTTACATACAATATACAAAAAAACAGGTTATAAGTTGTTTTATTTAAACAAAACAAGCTTATATGTTCTACTTTCTGGAAATTTGCAAAATGAAAATTTGGAGTCAGAGGGACAGAGTTCAAATCCCACTTCTGCGTGTATTGCCTTAAGAAAGTGATTTTTAACTTCTCTGTGCCTCAGTTTTTGAATCTATAAAATGATAAAATTAAACTAAATGACCTCTAACATCTCTTTCAGTTCTAAATGTATGATCCTTTGATCTATAACAATAAACAATTATTTTAATGAAACAAGTGTATTATAGTATATCTTAAATTATTTGTTATTATTTTAAAATCTGAAGTTTTTAAACAAAAGCCAAATTACTTCAAGCCAAAAAAGAGAAGATTTAAAATATTGAGGCTTGCAGCTAACTCAGAATTCTTCCTCCTCCTCCTCATTATTTATGTCCTAGAAAAGGATGTGATTTCCTAGCTTACAGTTTATTTTTAGAATGATTTTTTTTCTAGAGGAACAAAACATTCTTTCTATATCTGTGAAGGGCAGCTCTTATTCTTAAATTTGAACATCATCTCAATAAAGTGACACCTTGATCACCCAAAACACCAAGGAAAATATAGGGGTGAAGTATTCTAGGTAAGTAAGATAACCAGACAAACTCCCTGCCTCATAAACAGGCTGTATTGAACGTGATGTGAGCCCCTTGAGAACAGGGACTAGACTCACTTTTTCAGTTCATGTTGCTACTTCATAGCACAGTGCTGGGCACATAATGCATTCTCAAGACATGGCTTTTCATTCATTCATGATTTCAAGGGCAGAGGAGGTGTTGGGTAGGAATGTTTTGAGGAATAACACTATAAACTTGAAGCATTATATAAATGTGAGGTTGTTATTATTTAATAGGGTAGACAGGTAGAACAATATGTTGCTGCAGATGTGTCTTAATATCTGCGAGCTGGGGCAGCTAGGTGGCACAGCAGATAGTGCACCGGCCCTGGATTCAACCTGAGTTCAAATTCGGCCTCAGATACATAACACTTACTAGCTGTGTGACCCTGGGCAAGTCACTTAACCCCATTGCCTAGTGAAAAAAAAATATGTCTGGGAGCTTTCAGGAAAGTAGCTTATGAGTAAAAAGACCTGGTTTCTAGTCCTAGCCCTGTAATAAATTAGCTTATGACCTTGAGAAAGTTACTTAACCTCTTTAGTCTCAGCTTCCTCATTTGTAAAAATGATTTGATTGAGTCTGATATTTTAAAGTACCATTTCAGTCAAAAACTCTGTAATTCTCTTTGTCCTCTATGGTGCCTGACACAGAATTCAATTAAAGCTTGTTGAATAAAGATAGAGATATGTTATTTTAGGCAATGAGCACATATCTTTATCTAGTCAGGAAAGACTTTGTCTAAATCACAAACTCCAAACCTGTAGTGTACTGCAGACCCCCTGTGGGTGTGAGAAGCTTGTCAAGGAGTATAGGGAAAACTTGGGAAATAACTATATTATCCTACTAGCATGAATCTCTGTTTCTTATGTGCATACTCATAGTAAATGCTAGAATTTATTTCCTTTCATATTGAATATAGAATAAAAGAATGTATGTGAGATATTTTTCTAGGGACAGAAAAAGTTAGAAGATCCTTGTCTAACTATTAATCTTTGAAGGAGGGGGAAAGATCATGTTCTAAGCAAGGAAATAGCTTGGGCAATAGCTTATTGGTGAATTAAATATTAATTTAAGGAGTTGATATTTGCACAGCCTGGTGGCACAGTGGATAGAGCACTGGCCCTGAAGTCAGGAGGACCTGAGTTCAAATTTGGCCTCAGACCAAACACTTAACACCTACTAGCTGTGTGACCCTGGGCAAGTTACTTAACCCCAACTGCCTGAAAATAAAAAATAAAATAAAACATCAGTATCCTAAAGGAGTTTACATTCTTTTGGGACAAGTTGGTAGCATAGTAGATAGAGCAATGGGCCTGGAGTCAGGAAGATCTAGAGTCAAGAGATCAAATTCAGACTCATGTATTTGCTGGCTATGTGACCCTGGGTAAGTCAACTTCTTTCAGCCTCAGTTTCCTCAACTGTAAAATAGGGATAATAATAGCACCTACATCCCAGGGTTGTTATGAGAATCAAATGAGGAAATATTTGTAAAGTACTCAGCATAGTGCCTGGTTTATAGTAGGAGTTTCAACAATGCTTGTTTCCTTCTTTCCTTTCTCCAGACAACATATAAATATGTACAGAATAAATCCAACATAAGGTTGTTATTATTCAGTTGTGTCTGACTCTTTCTTACCCCATTTGGGGTTTTCTAGGCAAATAAACCAGAGTGGTTTGCCATTTCCTTCTTCAGTTCATTTTACAGATGAAGAAACTGAGACAAACAGGGTTGGTGACTTGCCTAGGGTCACCCAGCTAGTAAGTGTCTGGGCCCTATTTAAACTCAAGAAGATGAGTCTACCCACAGTGCCACCTAGCTGCTCCTGGTGTTTCTGCCCAAGAAACAAGGTAGTTTGAAAGGTTGTTGAAGGGATCAGAAAGGGCTTCATGTAGATTGTAGAAGGTGATACTTGAGCTTCGTCTTGAAGGGAGTTAGGGGCTCATGACAGAGGGGTGAGAAGGGCATGCATTTAGGCACGAGAGGCTGCCAGTTCAAAGACAGAGGCAAAAGAAACACAGTGAGTGAGGAAGAGAGAAAGGCCCGGTGTTGCTAGACCACAGATTGCAGCAGGGACAGTGATGTATGAGGAGGCGAGCTGTGAAGTGCTCCATAAACCAAACAGAGGAGTTCATATTTATCCTAAAGTCAGTAAGGGAAGAGTCCTGGTTCACGTGTGGAAGTAGTTAGGAAGCCACAAAAGGTAGCGACTGACGAAGCTGGTGGTTTTAAACGTTCAAACTAGAAATTCACTTTGATTCTTTGTTGCAGAGTAGACGTCTGCAGTTTCCCTGCTGTGCAGTGTAGGGAACTGTCTGGCAGTATTTACACCTGCAGAAAGAGAATGGGGACGCAACCAAGGGAAACAAATGTTCTCTCGTTCTGACTCTCACTTCATTTTCTATCTCTTTCTATGTACCGTATCAGTGGAAAGAGTGGGGAAAAGCCTTGAGCCCTGCCTCTGAATAACTGTGTGACAGTGGTCAAGTCACATGATCTCTCAGACCCTCAGTTTCCTCATTTGTAAAAAGGGGACAATATTTGTATTACCTACCTCACATGGCTGCTCTGAGGAAAGAATGTCATAAATCTTAAAATGCTACACAGGTAGGAGTCATTATGTTTAAGATCAGTAACTAAGTGTCAGCAAATGAGTAACTTAAAATTGCAGAAATTGAACTAAAGTAGTTGTGAGATACACACACACACACACACACACACACAGTGTTTTATAGAGCTATCTTAGTCGCTGAAAGCTCCTGTAAGTACATCACTGCCAGAATTGACGGAGTCAGGAAGTTAGTGCCACACAGCCCTAGCACCCTGACTTCAAAATGGGTTATGGACCTTGCAGAGGATGTTTAGGTAGCGCCCATGGCATGATTAAAGAGTTTGGGGAGTGAGGTAGGATCATCCCGGTGATGACAGAAATAACTTGAGAGCATCAAGTCAAATTAATTAAGAATGACAAGAGAAATGAGTCTCTAGACCAAAATCTGAATGATAATTTTATTAGTGGGAAGTGGTAGGGAAATAGTAAATCCACAAAATGCTCTCTAAGAAGAAGCAGGAGAACATTTTCTCATTAGCACCTCCTTCCTGAAGTTGCAGTGATGATCAAATGAGTTAATATTTGTAAAGCATTCAGCGCAGTGCTTGGCACAGAATAGGTGCTGTCCAGATGCTAGCTATCATCACCATTGTTATTTTATTATATTGTGTTACTTCTATTAAATTGTATTAATTCTATTAATTATTCTATTCTATTAAATTCCATTAAAATGTATGTTAAAGTTACCTATTGTGATGCTTAAAAAGTTCAAGACATAATTTCCAGGCAATTTAATCATTTTATTAATAATGCCAACATATTTATTAATAAAAGGATAGTCATTTGACCGTTTCTCTCTTACACCAAAGACAATCATGGCAGTGGGCATGGCTTATATGCCCATTGGAAGAGCGGTGTTCCTGAGGGTGGCAATCAACTCTAATTGGTTAACAATTAATGAGAGAATAAATATTACAGTGAGGAGCTGAGAGTGACATAATGTCAAAGAGAAACTATCCCTCTACTCTGACCACCCCCAGCCTTGGTCAATCTATTCAGATAATTTACCCCCACTCAAACCTAAGTAGAACACAATGGCTTCCCCACCTGGGTCAGGTCTAAACAAGATTTTTAAGAAAGTTAGTCCAATCTCATTATCAGTAATGTCCTTCAAGAGACTGAACTTTTGAAATCAGGACTTTAGAAAAAGGGGGGAATTCTGGATTTCTCCAAATCATTGGTTATTAATAATCATTTTTTTCACTATTGAATGTTTAAATACTAGTGTGCCTTTTTGCACTTCAAGATATTTTGAACCCTAAAACAGATGACAATATTAATATTTAAAGGAACACAATTAGACTTAATTTTTATATCACATAAAGTCACAAGAATGAACATATGCATAGTTTGCATATAAGCCATAAAGCCATAAAGCCAAAACTGATATCTAATTAAATTGCATATTAGTTGCCTGTTACAAAAATACAGACTTTTCTTTATTTTTTTTTCTAGGTGAAGATTTAGATTGTTGTTTTCTGTGGACTTATTTTTGTAAAGGGAATAGGGCTTACCTTAATTATTAAATTTTAACAATATTTTAAAATTATCAACAAAGACAAATAATCAAAAGAATGTATAAAATATGGAGTAAAACTTTACATAGAAGCCATAAGAAGCAATAAACAAAGGAGACACAAACAAAAAAAAAGCATTTGTTTTCTGTCCCTGTCCAAGTCCATCTGAGGTTCATTACCTTTGGCTTTGCTTTATTTCATTTTTAAAAACATAATTATAGTCTGTGTATAGTTCTGGTTCTAGTGATATGGCTTCATGTAAGGCTTTCCTTTCTTTTCTTTATATGCTTCCTGCTTGCTATTTTATGGCAATGTAATAGTCCATCAATCAATCAACGAGGATTTATTAAGCACCTCCTTTGTGCCAGACACTGCATTAGATACTGGGAGTATGAAGACAAAACTAAGAAAGAAAGGTTAAGAGCAGAGGTATGCCAGAGCCAGCTCTAATCCCTCAGTTGTTGAATTTTCAGTGTGAGCATTTACACCTCCTACAAATTAGGGCTTGATTTATTGTTTTGTTGATTGTCTCGACTTAACAAAGTGTTAATAATGCAGGTTAAATTTAAAAATGTGTATACAGTATTTTTTACAGAGAAGCCAGCTGTTGAATGTTTGCTAGCATACCCCTGCATTGCTCTATAAATATTGCTTGAGCTCAACAGGAGTACAGAAGAAGGATCAGGGAATAAAGTCATCATCATAGTAGAAAGCCCAGTGACTGGAGGCATTTATATAGGGCTTTAAGGTTTGCAAAGTGCTTTACATATATTTTCTCATTTGAGCCTCAAGGGTGAAAGAGACTAACAGCCGGAGGAATCAGGAAAGGCTTTTCAAAGGAAGTGGTGCTTAAGCTGAACTTTAAAGGGAGCTAGGAGTTCCATTATATTAATATTTCATCATTTATTAAACCAACAAGTCTTCATTAATTGAATTGTTTCCAGCAATTATTTCCAGTTTTTTTTTCTTTCACAAGTAAAGCAGCTATGAATTATTTTGTACAGATAAGGCTTTTCTTTCTTTTTATTATACGTTTTAGAATAAACTCATACTGGAATCAAAGTGTCAAGAGTTTTGATCAGCTTTGTGACTCTTACTGTATATTGCCACATTGTTCTCCAAGTCAAGTCAAAAAGTCCAAGTTTTAAGCATCTTCTATATGTCAGGCACTATGCTAATCAATGGGGATACAAAGAAAGGCAAAAGACAATCCTAGCCCATGAGAAGTTCAGAATCTAATTGGGGAGACAACATGAAACAATTATGTTCCAGGATATACATACAACATTTTTACATGTAATTGGAAAAAAATATTTTAAATGTATATATATATATATATATATATATATATATGATAAATTGGAGATAATCTCAGAAGAAAAGCACTAAAATTAAAGAAGACTGGGAAAAGCTTCTTGTAGAAGGTGAGATTTTAGCTGGACTTAAAGGAAACCAAGGGATCCAGGAGATGAGAATAGAGAGTATCCATTTGTGGAGGGATGAGAAGTAACTGAAAATTCCAGGAGACTAGAGACTGAGTGTTTTGTCGAGGAGGACAGGATCGCTGTATCAGAACATGTAGGAGGAGGGAAGAAATAAGGTATAAAGAGACTAGCAAGTTAGGAGAGGGCCAGGTTATGAATAACTTTAAATGCCAAAATAAGAATTTTATATTTGACCCTAGAAGTGATAAAGAGCCACTGGAGTTTATTGAATAGTAGGTGACACAATCAGACTTTTCACTTTAGGAAGATCAACATGACCACTGAATGGAGGATACACTGGAGGAGGGAGAGACTTGAGGCAAGGAAACTATCCAGCAGGCTATTGCAATAGTCCAGGTGTGAGATCATGACGGTCTTCACCAAACTATTCAAAATATCTCCACTAGTCTATAGGATTGTAGCGTATTAGTATCTGTTTCCCCACAGTTCCATCATTATTGAATTTCATCATTTTATGTTACATTTACTATTTTGATAAGTGTAAAATGACATCTTTGTCTTAGTCTGTACTTCTCTGATTATTAAAGATTTTGAACATCTTTTCATGTAGTTATTAATTTGTATTTCCTCTTTCAAAAAGTTGTCAGTTCATGCCTTTTTAACCTTTGTTCTGTTTAGGACTAACTATTCAGACCTTCATTTACTGTAAATTTGCTTTTCCATTCCATTTCTTCTCTTTTCATTTTATATATATCTTTTTGTTGTGTAAGTTGCCTTGACTTTTTTTAAAATTGTATTGATATCTTTTGTTTTTATATCACCTTTATTTTTTAATATATCCATACCCCTTCTCCTATGCAAAGAGCTATCCCTTATAATAAAATACAAGTTCAGTGGAATCAATCAACATGTCTGTCAAATCCAACAACTTATGCAGTGTTTTATATCCATAGCCACTTGTCTCTACAAAGAAGGGAGAAAACATGTTCTTTCTCTTCTTCAGGGTCAGGCTTTCTTCATTAGTGTCTTTCTGTTTCCATTTATATTGTTGGAGTCATTGTACATGTATATTGGTTTGCCTTATGCGCTTCCTTCACTCTGCAAGAGTTCATCTCTCCCCATTCCACTGTGTGTTCTTCATATTCATTCATTTTACAGTGTGGCAATATTTCATCATATTCAATTATCACAATTTGAACATTTCCCAAGCAATGGGCATTAACTTTGTTTATATTCTTTTGCTAAAATCATATCCAACAGATATGATCTATAGTTGAACTCACCAAATCACTTCCACTTGAAAATTTGGGAGGAAGGAGTACTAATAAATACATGAAGAAATAGAGTGATATGCAGATATATACATACATATATCAGCTTTAAAAAATTATTAAGGAAAAAATTATGTGACCCTTGTCACATAACAAAATTTTGAACTTAAGGTATTTGTGAATTAAGTTACAAATTCACTTTAAGGAATAATACTTCTTTATCAAACTTGAATAATTGGAGAGTATAACACTATGACCTTATACTTGTGATACTGGCCTGCTTCTACTGACATCCAAGCTCCCCATGCCTTTTTCAGTAGAATCCATAGCAATGTTACTCACCAGATCCAAGGGTATGTAAATATTTCTGCACAATATCTGTATTTTTTAAAGAAAAGCCAATAAGACAGCAGATTTTAATAAGCAGAAATTCTTTTACCAGTAATCTTATAAGAGCATCTCCATTCTGTTAAAGAATTTGTTTAATGTTCAATGACAAATAATTTTTGGAGGGAGGGTAATATTCTCATTCAGCAAATATTTATTGAGTACCTACTACATGCAAAGGATTATATTAAATGTCAGGAGGGTACAATGATGAACAACATGGTCCTTGATTTCAAAGAAGTTATATTTTAGTTGGTGAGAAAAGATAAGTTGACAAAGAACTAGAAGGTGAATCAGAATAAAGTAAGTGCATAGGGTATGTACTATAGACCTGCAGGAGTACATAATCTAGCTTGTGAGATGGCAGGAAAATAAGTTACTTAAATACAAGTTTGAATGTGAAAAAATACCGTAAGAGAGCACTATGGAAATTTAGACAAAGAAGACATCAGTTTCAGCAGGAGGTTGTCAACCAGCCCCAACAGGCTTGTGGATGGCCAGAATCAAACAGAGCAGCCTAGAGACAGGAGAGTCAGGAAACAAATAGAAGTTTAATTTCAAAGTGAAGGAAACGGCTTGCAAGCAAGGAGAGGATCTAGACACATGTGCAGGGACCTGCTTTAGTGTGGCTAAACCTTGATACTTATACCAGAGGCTATGCAGTGATCTGTAGCCCTGATAATGAGGGGATAACAGCAACAACAAGACAAGTTTGATTCATAGCCAGATTTCATGAACGGAACATGTCCAAGCTTGTCCAGTGCTTGTCTGAGCTCAGAGAACACTTGGTGCTGGTCAAAGCAATACAATAATTATATGATTTTGATGGAGAGTGAGCTCATCCAGAGGGTGAATGCAAAGGATTGTTGTTATACCAAGCTCAGGGCACAGCTTGCTTTCTGGGCCTTCGCTCTGGAAAACAGGGTGTCTCCTAATTTCTTGAAAGGTAAAAGGAAAGAACACTGTATTAAGATCCAGAAGACACAAGTTTTCGTCCTGACTCTATCAGTAATTAACTGTGTGACCATTGGGCCTCATTTTTTCTGTGACATAAGTAAAATAAGATCTATAATTTCATTGGACTAAATGATCTTTAAGGTCCCTTCCAACTCTAAATTCGCTGAGACTAGAGGGAGTACTCTAATGCTATTCCATCAAACTCTGGTCTCTTAAACTTTTTTAATGAGACTTGGATGAAGACACAGCTGGCACACTTAACAAAATGATGAATAAAATGAAGCTAAGATGGATAACAACTTTGTTTGATTGACTCAGGATCCAAAAAGATTGTAATGAAGGACCACATCAAATGATGGAATTTTAATGGGACAAATGCAGTGTACTGCAGTTGGATTCAAGTTATCTGTTTCATAAATTTAAGGTTGAGGAGATGTGGCTAGGTAGTAGGAAATAAGATTAAGGGGTGCCTGAAAGTGTTCTTAGATTGTATTAATAAAAACAGGTTGTTAACTAAATGGAAATAATAGTCTACTGTACTCTACGCTTATCTGACCACACCTGCAATACAGTGTTTGATTCTGGGAACAGCATACACTAATAATAACTGACATCTGTGTCACACTTTTAAAGTTGTGAAGCATAAATAAATGAATTTTATATTTAAATAAATCATTTCAACTGAGCCTTACAACAATTTTTAAGACAGATACTACAGGTGTTATTTTACATCCTCTTTACTTCTTAGTATGAAAATCCATACTATCTTCTGCTGCCTGATTAATCTAAGGATCATGGAATCCTAAATTTCAAAGGGACATCAGAAATAATATGGTCCTATATTCTACTTGATACATGAACATTCCTGCAAAGAGGCAATCTAGCCTTTACTTGAATAATTCCATTGGGAAGTTTTACAATCTGGAAACTGAAACTCTGAAAAGTTAAGTGACTTGCTCATCTTCACACAGCTAGCGTCAGAAGCAGCATTTGAACCCAGATCTTGTTAACTCTCAGTTCGGCACACAATCCTCATTATTCCATATTAATCCTCATTTTGAAAGGGACCCTAATAAACTGGAGTGTACATAAAAGGTGACCAGGATGGTGAGGGAATTCAAAATAATGTTATATGGAGAACTGTTGAAAAACATGTGGCTGTTTAGCCTGGAAAGAAAACACTGAATGGTATCTGTCTTCAAATATTTGAAGGGCTATGATGTGGAAGAGGTATTAGCTTTATTCTATGAAGACCCAAAGGATAGAATTAAGGTCAGTGATAGAAACAAAAGCAGGGAGGTAGATTTGGGCTTAAATACGGAAGATCTTCCTAACATTTAGAGCTCTCCAAAAATAGAATGTTATTCTGTGAGGTATTAATGTTCTACATTGATGGAGTTGTTCAAGCAAAAGCCAGATGACCTGTTTCCAAGGATATTTATGCATTGAGTAAAATGTAGAACTATATTATTTCTGATGTTCCTTTGATGTCTAAGATTCTGTGACCCTTAGATTAATCAGACAACAGAAAGATAGTATAGATTTTCATACTAAAATGTAAACAGAAATAAACAGAGCAAATAGAAGACTGTTAAGTAAATATTCTTGGTTAAGAGGTAATAAGGGCTTTATCTAGTGGTAGTAGTAATAAGGACTAGACAAAGAGAATCTATAGGACTGATTGGATGTGGAAGATGAGAGAAGGAAAAGTCAAAGATGATCCTAGGTGACTGGAGGGATGGTAGGAAGGAGGAGGAGGAGAATTATTGGAGGCAAGGGGTAAAGAGTTCCATCTGAGGCATGTCAATCTTGAGGTACAGTTGGGATATCAAGGTGGGTCTCTCAAGCATGCAATTAGCATTGGAAGTCTTTGGGTTTCAAAAAAAGATAAAAAGCTTAACTGTGGATTTCGGAGTAATCAGCATAGAGGTGATATGAAATTTTAGGCATCAATGGGATTTAAAAAGGGGGAGGTGGGACAGAATATGTCAAAAGTCTGTACCTTTTTTGGTGTCATGGCCTATTTTGCCAGTCTGGTGAAGCCTATGGGCCCCTTCTCAGAAAATGTTTTTAAATTAATAAAATATATAGGATTACAAATAGGATTTTAGTGATACTGAAATACAATTAACAAAATATTTTTTAAAACAAGTGCACAGACCCCAGGTTAAGAACCCTGATGCAGAAAAAGGAGTACTAGAAAAAGAATTTTGAGAAGAGAATGAAATTAGGGGTAAGGAGTTAGCCATGGAAAGGAGGTAACCTTCTTCTGTTCTATTTCACTAATTTTTCTTTCTTTCTTAGAATATGATGAGCCTCCACATAGCAGGGCAGGACAAGACATAGTTTTGCAGCTGCCTACGGACTGGGTGACTTTGGATGGCCGAGAAAGCACGGATGACCATGCAATCATTAAATATGAATGGACTTTGCAGCAGGGTGACTCATCATTGGATATGAAGGTAATATAGACTGTATAGCTGCAGTTCCTGACCAAAATTGAATTCTGGTATTGTTTGGTCTGGTTAATCTGCCTCTCATTGTCATCCTGCTCCTGTTCTTGTGCTGACTAAAGTCAACAAAAGTGGGTATTAAGATTCACTCAGCAAAATCAGCATGCTATACACAAAATTAACTTTTGTACTGATTAATCAATAATATAGAAGATTTGCATTTCTAAAAATTGGAGGATTCCCTATCAGTTATTATAGTATCCAGTCCTAAGTGTCCGCATTGTGAGACCTATTTTTCCTTTGACCTCTTATTTAAGAAAAATGTAGCCTCACCAATCCTACTTCTACCTTTACAGAAAATGGAGTATGGCATCCCTTGCATTGAGTCATAGAGTCACTAAGCAGACTTAAAAGCAACATCTAGTAATCCAACTCTTTCATTTTATAAATGGGGAAACTGAGACCCAGAACATGTAAGCTGTTGAACAAGGTCATTTGACCAAGTCAATTGCCTCATGCCAATTTGTATAACTACAATTCCAGCGATTGCATGGTTATAATCCCAAGGAATGCAGGAGATACAAGTACAAGAAAACTAGGCCTTTTCCCAGAGCTTAACCCAGAAAAACCTAAAGGATAACAGCTTTAAAGCTGGAGTGGAAAGAATTTAGTGCAATCCCCTTAACTTTCAGATTAGGTAATTGAGGCCCAGAGAGAGTAAATGGCTTGTTTTACTTGTCACATCACAGAGCCACAATTTGAACGTAGGCTCTATTTCTCCAAATTCAGTGCTCTTTAACTACCAAACAATCTGAAGAAGTTCCACTATTCAAGCTATATTTAATATCAGGTTAAAAAAAGTAGGGCTTTGGGGCAGCTGGGTGGCGCAGTGGATAGAGCATCAGCCCTGAAGTCAGGAGGACCAGAGTTCAAATCTGGTCTCAGACCAAACACTTGACGCCTACTAACTGTGTGACCCTGGGCAAGTCTCTTAACCCCAATTGCCTGAAAAAAAAAAAGTAGGGCTTTATCAATCCCCTCTGATTCTGGGTCAAGAGTTTCCTTGATAATCAAAAGGCTCTTGCCATTCCCTTTGTGACTCTGGTAAAGACTGATGAAATGCTATAGTGACATCAAGCATTGTTTCCCATAACATAGAGGATTTAAAGAGGCTTTTACTAAAGCAGGTTAGGGACATGTGAATATCCTTAGGGCTAAAAGAGCACCTCTTTTCCAGACATGTCACCCTCCTTCCCCTCTTTTCCATCAGAGATTCTTCAGGAAAGACATTCCTCAAGGAGAACTAGACTCAAAATTATAGGAATGAAAACCTCATTTTTGACCTGCTCTTTAATGATAGAGTGAGTGGGAGCTTTTTCTCTTGATTCATTATAAATCTTGGATGAATCCTGGCAACTTCTGGTCAGAATCCAGACCCACACCCCATGCCAAAAGATGGCGCCTATCCATGCAATCCTAGACAGCTTTCTATGCCAACTTTACTGATCCCCAGCAAATGCCAATTGGCTAGCCATGTAGGGAATAAATTATACCTAGTCCAGTCAACTGCACTTTTCTCAGCCAAACCTGTATTGGGGGACTTCATAATTAATGATTCTGGTAGTGATTAAATGACCACCCCATGAGTGCCACACCTCAGGTTCTAGTCTCTAAGCAATTAGATTCCTGAGGCTCAAAATGTTTGTTTGTGTAGTTTCAGTGTACTCCCATCCCTCAGTTCTCTCATATACAAAATTAAATGTCACAGAGTTATGTGGGCTCCGATGGTTAAATAATCCAATTTCTCAATAGATTCTCCTAGAAATAATCAAGAAGACTTAGATATTTTCCTTTCATGTTGTAAGGCATGAACTTGGCTGGAGATATACCAGTTACCATTCTTATCTTCAACTACTCATAGTCCCTTAGGAAACAACCACTAAAATAGAACCCTTCCCCATTAATGTGAAATCTATATTTTGGAAGAGTATTGAACCTGCCATTCGATATGTATTTTATATATTTTTGTATATTTTATATAAATTTTATGTATTTTATATATCCTTATGTTCTTGCTAAATTGGACTACTGCTATTCTCTGACCTGATCCTTGCCTTTCACACCACCATATTGGCTCACACCATATCCTATGCATGGAATTCCCTTCCTCCCCTTCTCATTCTCTACATCCTTCTCCACCTTCCATCTTTACCTAATCAAAACCTACTCATCCTTCAAGGCCCAAATCAAATGAAACCTCTTCCATGAAGCTTCCCTTTACCTTTATAGTCAAAAGCAATTTCTGCCTTCTCAGATTTTTTTCATAAAACTTTGTACTTCTCCATGTGCTTTTATTCTATTCTGAATACTGTTATTTTATTATTATGTGCATCCTATTTTCCCTAGCAAGTTGTATGCTTTTTGAAGATAAGCTCTATTTCTTACATATCTTTGCATCCCCAATATAATGTCTTGAACATAGTAGTTGTCCAATAAATGAATAAATATTTGTTTGCTAAATTTGTATCATAGGAAAGAAAAAACAGGATCACATAGGGTACAACAAATATCCATCTGGTGTGACATGCAAATCTCTGAGGTAGGCACTTGTCGGTTGCAAAGCTTAGTTAAGAAGTGATAGTATGCAAGTCACTTAACCCCAATTGCCTCACCAAAAAAAAAAAAGTGATAGTTTAGAAGAAGGAATAAGACATTGATACCAGTGATAGTGCCCATTATTACGTGATAAGCACATTAGAATGACAAAACATATCCAGTGCTACAGATGTTGGCATCTGAACTGCACTTATTCACAATGGTCTTTTTTCTTATGCTCCCTTGGACCAGTGCAAGGAGAGATAGTTAAGTGTCCCATGAAATGATGGTTTTGATGCCCTTGGGCACAAGGTAAAAACATCTCCATCAATTCCTTTATTGACCTCTCCATGAGAACCTTTAAGTAGTCCTTCTACTTAACTGTAACTTCTTTTCATCTTCTAGTTTCATTTATAGTGGAAATGCCACATATTGGGATTCTTACCTCTTTTTGTGACATGGATCCCTTTGGCAGGCTAGTGAAGCCTATGGACCGATTCTCAGAATGTTTTAAAATCCATAATATAAAATATATAAGATTACAAAGGAAACTCATATTTAAATATTGTTATCAAAAAATATTTTAAGTTCACAGACCCTAGGTTAAGAATTCCTGATAGCATGCCGTTGATAGTTGGACAGAGACTTCACATTTAGTGTTCTAACAGTTAGGTGGATAAATAGGGACAATCTAAAAATATCTTCTCCAGCACCCTCTCTCTGCCTACTCTTCTGCCACTCTGCTATCATCGCTGTGGAAGTGCAGAATAGAAGCACATTTTGTATTTTTATTTGTTTTGTGGGATGTCATCATCTTATGGCCAACTTGTTTTCAACCAGACTAGCCATTCTTAGCCAGAGCAGGTACAGTTTTAACTGGAACTGTACTTAAAGTTCTTTCAGGCTGGTACAACCTGCCAGGGCTTGTACTAACTGGCATAGACTTTGAGAACCCAGGTCCACCTCTATACCATGCTGAAGCTTCTGATCATGCCTCTTAATGGAGGCAGTAAGACGCAATAGGAGTATGAGTTGGGGCCAAAAGACTCCAGATGAAGTGAAGATATACCTGCTATAACTCTTAACAGTAACACTTCCCAAGCTCTGAAGAAATATACTCTGGAAAATTAGGAGCAGCTTGTGGAAGGGTGGGGAGGAAAGAAAGAAACCTTCCCCACAGGGTTTCTTCCTTCTTTTCTCTTCCTCTGCCACCAACATACCCCAGATACCCACCCAAGGCAATCTAAATCTCCCCTTACCTGAGCTGGGCGCTGGCAAATCTTTGAGTACCTGCCTACTTCAAGGAATTGTGAAACTAAAGTGAGAGAATGCATATAAAGTGCTTTACAAACTTCAAAGGGAAGTAAATAAATGTCACTTTTTATTACTAAAAGTAATATTAAGTGAAGTAATGAATACATGTATAGTTTTACAAAGACATAGCCATACTCTTCACCTCAATCTTCTTCATCTTTTATTTGGAGCCCTATTCCTACCCCTGACTCAGCTTTAGGCAATTTCTATCTTTAGGTGAAAAATGGAGGCCTAACCTAAGACCAGTGCTATAGCAGACGAAGCTCTGAACTTGAAGTCAAAAGACAAGAATTTAAAACCTGGTTTTGAATGACTGGTTCTATGACTTTGGACGAGTCATTTAACCTTTCTTAACCTCCATTCCCTTTAGTAACACACAAAAGTTTAGTCTAGGGCAGCTAAGTAGTACAGTCGAAAGAGTGTTGGGCCTGGAGTCAGGAAGACCTGAGTTCAAATACAGCCTCAGACACTTCATAGCTATGACCCTAGGCAAGTCACTTAACCAGTCTGCCTCAGTTTCCTTATCTGTAAAATCAGGATAATAATAGCACCTACTTCCCAGAGTTGTTGAGATCATAATTAGCTTAGCGCAGTGCCTGGCACATAGTAAGCACTCTATAAATGTTAACTATCCTTATTTTTATTATCATTGTCACTATTATTAGAACTTTAGGAGTTCTTCACTTAGGGTCCATGATATTTGGGGTTTTTTCATATTATGATAACTGCATTTCATTATAACTGGTTTGCTTTGTAATCCTATGTATTTTATTTTATGTATTTAAAATACTATTCTGAGTCAGGTTCCACTGGACTCACCAGACTGCCACAGGCATCCATGACACCAAAAAGGATTGAGAACCTCAAAAGAGAATTTGTCTAAGGTTCCTTCAATTTGTAAAGTTCTATGACTCAACTCTAAATAGCTGTGGCATCTTAAAGTCCTATAAAAGCCTGAAGCTTGGAACCAGCCCTGTGCTCAGGACTGACTCCCTTTCTCTTCCACTTTCAAATCTGGCACCCCTTCTGACACCTTTCCCCAAGTTGCGACTCTGGGTACCTTAGGCCAACCCTTCTATTAGCACTCCCACCTTTCCTGGGGCTCAAGCTTTCTTCACTTCTTATGTTCCCAAGTACTTCTCTTCCCACACCCAGCCCCATCCGCAGCCCCATCCCCATCCCCATCCCCATCTCCATCTCAGAGCCGCAAGCTCTTTTTAAAAGATCACTTTACAGTTATACAATGCCTAAAACACTTTAGACACAGTTTCACAAACTCCATTAACAGGAAAGGAAGTTATTTCATCACACAGGAATAATACACCTCTTAAGAAAAAGTCTTACTGCTAAGTAACTGAAGTTTAGAGTAATCATTGCTCCTGCCATTCTTTTTGTTGATTTATTTGTTGTACATATGCATGGAAAGAAAGAAACCATTCTTCATGTGTACCTTAAATCTAGCATCACCTGACACCTTGTTTTTCCACAAGATAAAAGCTTTTAGTGACTTCAATATAATTGAGCCCCTGGATTGAGGGGCAAGTTTATGTAAAGAGCTCCCTTTCAGTTGTAGCAGGCAACCTTGAGGTAAGAAAATGTCCTCTCTTTAATGTATATTTAGTCTAGGCTGGAATTGGTTCAGATAAAAATGACTGGCTTGTCGTGTTGCTGCTTACACACCAGGATCATTGAACTGTATGACAGGTAGCTTTTTCAAACCATGGTGTGGAAGCTTTCCATCCACTTTAATTTCAATCTAAGGATAACTATATCAAGGAAACACTTGGATTTGAGAAGGGGGAAGGGTAGGAATCACTGATTTATCACCTGATATATGCTTAACAAATATTTCATGTTCAAAAATTTGGCAAAGTGTTTTTTAAAAACCCTACTTTTAAATGTATACAAAAAAGCATTGATTTTAGTATAAAATAATAATGAGGAGGGACTAGATGATTACAGCTGTGATTTCATTGGTGTAGGTAATTCAGTAAAGAAACCCTCTGCTAATGCTCTCTGCATCTGTTCTTCAACACCTGGGCCACTCAGAAGTTAATGACACCTTAAGCCATGCAGCCAGTACATGTCAAAGGCTGCCCTTAGTTTCCTCATTTATAAAATAGGGAAAATAATACCTTTAGCATCATGTGGGAATCAACTGAAATAATGTATCAGTCAAATAGCATTTATTAAATACTTACTAGTTCTAGGCACTGTACTAAGTGCTGGCAATACAAATACAAAATGAAAGAAAGACTATCCCTGGCATAGCTAGGTGGTGCAGTGGATAGAGCAACAACCTGGATTCAGGAAGACCTGAGTTCAAATCCTGCCTCAGACACTTGACACTTAACTAGCTGTGTGATCCTGGGCAAGTCACTTAACCCCATTGCCTAACCAAAAAAAAAAAAAAAAAAGACTATCACTGCCCTCAAGAAGCTCAAATTCTAATGAGGGAAGATTACGCATAAAATGAAACTGAAGGTTTGGCTGGAGGCGGGGAAGATAGGGGGATGAATGTACCTATTCTGGGGGCTCTGTAGAGAAAATGTGAACTGTGTTGCAGCCTAGAGAGGAATGAAACATGGCTGACCTGAGGGCCTCCTTAAATGGAGGTTCTGAGAGACATTATCTAATCAGAGGGAAAGGCCAAGGAGTGGAAAGCACTTCCACTGTGTGAATTCCGGGGCTGAAGTGAGGTTCCAGGATGAAAAGATTTCTAAAGAAAATCCACAGTGCAGCACAGCACAGAGAGAACTGGATCAACACCCTTTTTTCACTATGCAGCTATTTGATTTTCCCAGGAGTCATTATTGAATAGAATAGTGATTCTACTGTTAGTTATGATAGAGTAATAAAACATTTTTTTCCTAGGATCAAACCATCTTTGCGTGTGTGTGTGTGTGTGAGTGTGTATAAAGATTATCTTTTGTGTTCCATCAATCTATTTTCCTTTCTCCCCCCTCTGGACTTTTAAAAAAAATTGTTTTATTAATTATAGATTTTGAAATCTAGTAGGTTAGGACCTTGTCTTTTTTTTCTTAGTTCTCCTTACTGTTTTCCGTATGAACTTTGTTGTAGATTTTGTTCTGTAAAGTACGCTAGTGATATTTTGATATTTCATTATCTATACATTAAATAGGGAAGTATTGACATTTTTACTCTACTTTTCTTTACTTAAACAGGCACTATCTGTCCATTTGTTGAGTTCTTCCTTGAGTTCTGTCAAAAATCATTTTGAATTTTTCCTCATGTATCTCCAATTTTTCTTAATAGTTTAATGCCCCGTTCTTGGAGGCATTTTGTCATTTCTATAAATTGTCTTTCTCTATCAATTTCTCTTGGTTGTGGTTGATAGTTTATAGGAACATAGATTTTTTTTTCTGTGGATTTATCTTATATCTTCCTATTTGTTAAAGTAATTTGTTATTTTGGGTTGTTTAAGTAGTCTAGACAAAAAAATCATACCAGCTGAAAATAAAAATATTTTAACTTCTAAATGGCCAATATGCAATCCTTTTCTTTTGTCATGCCTCACCAGGCTTGCTAATATTTCTAAGACTATGTCAAATAAAAGTAGTAACGGTATACAATTCTTGATTACTATATTCCAAACACTGTCTAAGTACTAGGGATACTAAGAAAGGCTTACTAAGAAAGGAATGTCCCCCGTCCATTGTCTTTTAAATTTTTTTTTAATTGAGACACACTTCTGAAACATTTAATGATTTAACAATATTCTAAAGCTTCTCAAACTTAATTAGCAAATGATTTATCTCTAATAGAGAGGTATGAATTTTTAAAAGTATTTATCTTTGGGGCTTTCAGATTTTAAGGTTGCTTAAAAACTTTATTGATGTCTATCTGTCTCTATATACTTTTCCAAGTCCGTATGCTTCACAGATGTCTATCTCTTACCTTCATGCATCACATGAAGCTTTGCTAGATAAAAAGTTTTGGACTCATTCTCATTAATTTTGGACCCATCATATTCTAATTCCTCTGAGTGGTAGTTTTTATTGATTTTATTTTTGTGGACAAGTATGTCATTTCTATTTTTCACTTTGTAACTTATAAAATGATTTTATAGGACAAAGATTTAGAACTGGAAGAGAACTTAGAGGTTCTCTATTTGTTTTGTTTTGGGTTGTTTTTTTTTTAAGGCAATTGGGGTTGTGACTTGCCCAGAGTCACTCAGCTAGTAAGTGTCAAGTATTTGGTCTGAGGCCAGATTTGAACTCAGGGCCTCCTGACTTCAGAGCCGGTGCTCTATCCACTGAGCCACCTAGCTGCCCCCGAGATTCTGTATTTGGATCCATCATTTTTCATATGAGGAAACTGAGGGTCAGTGAGATTAAGCACCTTACTCAAGGTCACCAAGATAGTAAATTACAGAGCAAGGATTGGAACCCAGCTCTTCTGAACCTAAATCCAACACTCTTTCTACTATGTCATAGCTTGTTACTATAGTGTCAGAGCTCAACGATAGTGTGTCTAGGAATTCTTTTTACTGTATATTGTTACTCTTTATATAATTTTGGAAAATTTTCTTGAATAAATTTCCTGAAATTGAAATATAATACTTGATTTTTCGGTTTTTCTTAATTTCCTGAGATGACAGTAAGCCCAAAGTTAATTGACAATAATACTATAATGATGGCTGAAAGCGATCAAGGAAAAAAGTAAAAGTAAAGTAAAAATTTAATTTGATCCTTACAACAAGTCTGTGAGGTAGGTAGCTATTTTACAGATAACTAACATAAGACTGCCATTAGAATTTACATAATTTATAATTGTTTCAATAACTGAGTGATTTTATTAGCTTATTTCTCACTTAATCTATGCTGTCTGAAATTCTGTTTTCTGCTGTAGTAAGTCTGTTCTTAGCAGCTTCTATTGATTTTTTTATGTTTCAGTTATAATTTCTACATTTATAACTTTTTTTTCAACCTTTCATCTCAATTTTTTTATTCTAGCTTTACTTCTTCCTCTGTTTAAAAAAAATCCACATGTTCTTTTATTTTAATGCTGGTATTGATTCTTGATTAAATTTTTAAAAATGTGTTATTTATCCAATTGAGGATTAATTTCAGAATATCCTGAATTGTTTCTTTTTTCCATTTGTGTTGTTTCAGATATTCTAGTTATTTTATCTGCATCATGGTAAAGATATTAATTGCTCATGGTTGGACCGTGCCAATATAATAAAAAATGACAATACTACCTAACAATTTATTCACTGACATGGCACTCAAACTACTAAGATGTTACTTTATAGTGCTAGAAAAAAATAACAAATGTATCTGGAATAACAAAAGATCAAGAATACTGAGGGAAAAAATAAAGAGGGAATATCATCGAGGAAAAAAAAAAGAGGGAAGAATAGGCATATAGCAGTACCAGATCTCAAACTATCCTACAAAACAGTGATCATCTAAATTTTAGGACTCAGTTAAGAAAATAGAAAGGTTGATCAGTAAAAGTGATTAGGTACAAACATACGGAAGCAAAGGATTATTTCCAATTTATCCTTCGTATATTTTGTCTGTACATGTTAATTTGCATTTTGTCTTCCCATTAGATTGTAAGGTCGTTGAGAGTAAGGACTTATCTTTTGCTTTTCTTTGTATCCCCAGTGCCTGACATATAATGGGTGATTAATAAATGTTTATTTACTGACTGACAGACTGACTCACTAGTTATAATGTTCAACAAACCCAAATACTCTAACCACTAGGGTAAGGCTTCACTATTCAACAAAAGTTCCTATAGTGCTGTAGAAATTTAGTTTAAACAAGTTTTTCACACCATGTCACAATAAGCCCCAAATGAATGCATGGTGTAGATATAAAAGGTCAAATCCCAAGCAAATTAGAGGACAATAGACAGAGATACCTTTGATAATTATGGATAGGGAAAGAGTTTTTGATCAAACAAGGAATGAAGAGGTTCACAATAGACGAAACAGACAGATTTGATTATATAAAATTGAACAGCTTTTGCCCAAAAGGAATCAATTACAGTTAAAATTAGAAGGGAGATAGTGAAATGGAAGGGGAAATTTGCAGGAAGTTTCTCTGATAAAGGTTTGATTTCTAATGTCTATCGGGAATTGATTCAAATATAAAAGAACAAAAGCCATGTAAAAGAATATGAACTGGCAGTTCTGAAGGGAAAGAAATCTAAGCTATAATCATATGGAAAAATGGTCCAAATCACTAACAATAAGAGAAATGCAAATCAAAACAACTCTGAGTTTCCACTTCATATTCATCATATTGGCAAAGATGACAAAAAGGAAAATGACTGATGTGGAGGGATTGTCGAAAAACCAGCAAATCGATACAGTCTCAGTGGAGCTTATGAACTGGTCCAGCCATTCTGGAAAGTAATTTGGAACTATGCCCAAAACGTCCATAAAATGTGTATATCCATTGACCCAGCCGTACCATGACTCAGCTTTAATCCAAAAGAGATCAAAGATGAAGAAAAAAGACTCATATGTACCATTCTATTTAGTGTAGCACTTTTTATGCAAGCAAAGAACTAGAAAATAAAAAGATGCCCATCAACTGGGAAATGACCAAGCAAATTATGTAATATTAATGCAATTGAATATTATTGTACCATAAAAATGCCTAATGAAACTTTAGAGAAACTTGGAAAGACTTGTATGAACCAATGCAGAGTAAAGTGAGCAGAACAAACGGAACAATTTATACAACATGTACAACATTGTGAAATTTTTTAAACCACAACTTTGAAAGACTTAAAAACTGATCAATGTAATGACCTCCAGAAGATGGTGATGTAGCCTACTACCCACCTCCAGACAAAGAATAGATGGACTAGAGTTGAGAAATGAGACATACCATTTCAAATGTGACAGTGTGTGATTTGTTTTGCTTGATTGTGATTGCAAGAAAAAGCTCATTTTAATTTTTTTCATGGAAAGTCTTGGGAACAGGAGAGGGGGGTGAGGATTAATGGTATTAAAAGAGGAGAAAATAAAGAAAGTATCATTGAAGATGAGAAGAGAATGAAGTTGAGAGTGAGACATATAGACAAGACAGCTTTGAAACATGTTAAACTTTTAATCTGTATTTTTTTTTTTAGGCAATTGGGGTTAAGTGACTTGCCCAGGGTCACACAGCTAGTAAGTGTCAAGTGTCTGATCTGAGGCCAGATTTGAACTCAGGTCCTCCTGACTTCAGGGCTGGTGCTCTATCCACTACACCACCTAGCTGCCCCAACCACCTAGCTGCCCCTTTTAATCCATATTTTAAACATAAGCTGTACATAAGAGAAATTTGGGGTTTCATATACAATCCTTTTTCTATTACTTATGTATGGAAATGTTTGTGTTTGATACTTCTCAAGTTCAGGATAATAATTTTCTTTAAAAAAAAGCCTTTCACAGACAATTTTTTATACCAGACGCCATCTATGTGGTCACATAACTGACTGAGGTATGGAAATTTTAAATCTCTCTGTCTACTGATTACAAAAAAAGGCTTTTGACTTAGAAAAACTCTCAGCCTAAAGGGACCTTTTTGAATAAAATTTATTTCTTCTCTATGTTAAACTCATATGATGACCCAAAAGTAGAGATAACTCTCTTCAACACACTGCTGAATATAGACATCAAGCAAAGCATAGAAGAGACAAAAATGTTCACCAAGGTGTTCTTTGGTGCCCTCGAGGATATCCTATTCAAAACTTAAAGAGAAAAGGGATTCTTTATCAAAGGCAAAGTTCTCTAGATATTCTCGTTTGGGGTTGATATTGTGGAGATTGATTAGTAATACCACAGGGCCTCCTCAGGGTCACTCAAGAGAGATTAACCTACCTACCCAAAATGGAAAAACAAAGTGGATAAAGAATTCATATTGCCCAGATTTTATCATGGTTAGGGAAGCAGTGTGGGGTGTCAATAGAGAATTGGCCTTGGCGTCAGGAAGAATTGGGTTCACATCCCACCTCTGACACAGCAGCTAAGTGGCACAGTGAATAGAGTGCCAAGCCTGATGTCAGCAAGACTTATCGTCCTGAGTTCAAATCTGGCCTCAGACACATACTAGCTGTGT
The DNA here is from genome assembly GCF_900497805.2 of Vombatus ursinus. Classification (NCBI taxonomy): domain Eukaryota; kingdom Metazoa; phylum Chordata; class Mammalia; order Diprotodontia; family Vombatidae; genus Vombatus; species Vombatus ursinus. The sequence goes on from NW_020952380.1 coordinate 2,869,337, forward strand.
GACCCTGGGCAAGTCACTTAACCCTGTTTGCCACGGTTGCTCATCTATAAAATGAGCTGGAGAAGGAAATGGCAAACTGCTCTAGTATCTTTGCCAAAAAAAAACCCTAAATGGGGTCATGAAAAATCGAACACAACTGAAATGACCAAACATCAACAATCTGTTTCTGACACATGGAGCTGTGTGACTCCAGGCAAGATACTTGTTAACTTTGAAACAGGTATATTACAAGCATCATCACATGATAATTTTTTGCAATGGAATAAACTTAAGAAAGTAGACAGGCACCTTCATTATTAATCCTATCTGAAATCTAAAAATAACATTTAATAATATCACTGTTCTTTATCTTTGCAAATAATCTATATCTTTAGAAAGGAAAACATCTTTCTAGCTATTTTTGTTTGAACTTTTTTTTTTGTTAGCAACTTAAGTTATGTGTTTTTGAGAACATATTTTTGTCCTTGGCTTTCTACTAATCTTTCCTTTGAATGTTAGAGTTGTTTATGCTATTGTCCCTTTCAGTTCAACAGATATTTATTAAGTTCTTGCTGTGGGCAAAGCCCAGCAAGGAATGAGATGTATGTAACAGTCACTGCCCTCAGTCACCTTACAGGCTAGTAGGAGTGAAGGAACTAAAAGAAATGTACAAGTAAGTATAATAAAATAGAGAATATGATAAATAACCCTGAGAGGCACAGAAAAAAGTACTAGGAGGATTCAAAAGAGGGAGAGATTAAATCCAATTGAAAGACTTCAAGAAAGGCTTTCTCAGACTTTGAATAAATAATGTGACACTTCTATGGATAAAGATTGGAGGGGCAGCTAGGCGGCACAGTGGATAGAGCACCATCCCTGAAGTCAGGAGGACCCGAGTTCAAATCCGACCTCAGACCAAACACTTGACACTTCTAGCTGTGTGACTCTGGGAAAGTCACTTAACCCCAATTGCATAAAAAGAAAAAAAAAGATTGAAGAAAGAACATGAGGGTTGGTTTGGAGGTAGGAAAATGTCAGATGTAGTGTGGAACAACACCTAGCTCAGTTTGAGTGGAAAATAGGGTTCATCCAGGGAAAAGGTAGGAGATAAAACAGGAAAGGTAGACTGGAGCCATATTGCGTCCCTAGCCCCTTTCTATCTGTAGTTCATTCAACACAGAAACAGTAATCTGATTAAGAGTGCAGACCTGGTTTCACATCACTACAATCTGCGTGGGACATCTTGCCAAAGCAGCTGTGTGTGTGTGTGTGTGTGTGTGTGTGTGTGTGTGTGTGTGTGTGTGTGTGTGTGTGTGTTGTGGCTGCCCTACTACTCCTACCATCACTTATTACCCTTAGCTGTCATCCTGATTTGTTTCCATTTCACATTTTCAGTTACACAGCCTAAATAATTCCCTGTCACCACCTACGTAGAAATCCTCAGCAAGCTAGGCCCAAAATTACCACCTAGAGAATAACCCCCTTTATCTCACATCCACAACCCAATCTACCCAACCAGGCCCAGAACCACCCAGTCTCCCACGCACACACACACACAACACAGATAGAGCAAGAGTGACGATACTCCCAATATAATTCATATACAGAGTGTCCTAAAGTCTTTGTGTACTTTTAAGCCATTAAAAAGTTTATTTTAACCTATTAAAGCTTAAAACTACGTTAAGATTTTTGGAATACCTTGTATTTAATGCAATTCCAATCAAAACACCAATGGCTGTTTTGAGCCATAGATTCCTAGAACTAGATAAAAGCATAGATTTTATATACACATATACAAATAGATTATAGAATAAATTACAGATTATAGATAGATATGCATATATGCAAATATATAAATGGTGAAGAATAACAAGAGACTCTAGTATGTTAGTGGCTATAGGACTGATAAAACTAAAAGCATAATTTTTTAAAAAGACTAACAAATATATAAATCATTAGCTAAACTGATCAAGAAATAGAGGGGGAAATTAAATTACCAATATTAAAAATGAATAGGCTATATTCAAAATAAAAGGAAATAAAGTGAATTATCAAAAAGTACCATACCCACTTAAACACAATCAAAATTTAGAACTCAGGGGAAGCATAGAATTATCCAAAAATTAAAATACCCAAATTAGCAAATAATTAAGAGCAGAAGTTTTTCAGAAGAAGAAATTAAGTAAACCATAAATGAACTGTCAAAGAAAAAAAAAATCCTGGGTCACAGGGATTTAGTGAATTCTTTCAAAGATTTAAAGAACAATCAGTACACATTCAACAAAAATTATTCTTGAAAACAGAGACAGAAGGCATGTTACTAAACTCCTTCTATAAGAAGAACATTGCCTTGATACCCAGACTCTGGAGAGAACAGGGGGAAAAGGACTATAAAGCAATATTGCTAATGAATCGTGATACAAACATTTTAAATAAAATCCTTAAATAAAGAATAGACTACTGTATGATAATATGTGCAGAAAAAATTCATTATGTCCAAGTTAGATTCATACTAGAGATGCAAGAATGGTTGAATAGTAGAAAAACAATTAGCATAATAAATCATATAAACAACAAAAATCCACTTGATTATTTCAATAGGGGTAGAAAAAAAAGCCTTTAACCAAAACAGCATTAGTTTCTGTCAAAAACCCTAAAAAGCTTTAATTCAGAATTTATACTTCTAGGTACATTTCCAAGGAAGTAAATTATAAAAAGAAAGTCTCCATACACACCAAATATTTATGGCAGCACATTTTGTCCTAGCAAAGAACTAGAAATAAAGTAGATTTTCATTGTTTGGGGAGTGGCCAAAGAAATTTTGGTATATGAATGCAATGGAATATTACTGTGCTCTAAAGAAACAACAAACACGGTGAATCCAGAGATGCTTGGAAAGACTTACGTGAACTGATGCAAAATAAAGTAAGCAGAGTCAAGAAAACAATAAATGACCACAACAATGTAAATGGAAGAACCAGCGACCATAAGAGTTGAAACTGAATGTAGTGAAATGATAAAGAACAAGTTTAGCCCCAAAGAAAAGATGTGAGAAGATACCTTCTCTCTACTTCTTTGCAGAAGCAGGGGTTCACTGGTATGGAACATTGCATATAATATCATATAATTTTATGCATTGGCTGGTTTTGCTACATTTATTTTCTCTTCTTCCCCTTTTTCTTTTCTTCTTCTTCTTTAAAAAAATGTTATAAGATGTTGCCTTCTAGGAGCAGGAAGGAGAAGGGATGGGGGGAAAAATCCAAGCAATGTTAAAAAATATCATTTTCAAAAATATTTAAGCCCTGAAAAGCATAAGCATGAAACATCCCTTCTTCAACATTATCAAAAGCATAATTAAAATCAAAAGTAAATATTATTTGCAAAAGATGAACTCTTGAAGTTTTCTCAATACATTAGCAAGTATATTTCTCTTCCTATTATTATTTAACATAATTCTAAAAATGTTAGCTATGGCAATAAGACAAAAAATGCAGGTTGGCTAAAAATATTTTTTATGTGAAAAAATTAGTTAATAAATAACACCTAAAATATATAAGGAACTGTTAAAGTACAATATCCAGTTCTTAGGGAAAGTATAAAATAGAAAAAGCAAATTGGTAATTATCACTTGAAAAAAAACTTCACTAATAATCCAAGAAATGCAAATTAAAACAACTTTGATTTATCATGCCCATCAGATTAATTATTTAATTTTCAAAACTGGCAAAGACAAAACCAACAAAACTCAATGGTGGCAAAAGTGTGTGCCACCTTAGGAAAGTGATCTGGCAAATGGCAAATGTTACATGAATAATAATACATTCTGACCCAATGTTTCTGTTGTGAGGACTGTATGAGAAGAGTGTTATGAGGAAAGCACAGGGGTAGAGGGAAGGCAAATAAATTTTGGTCCAAAGATTTTTTTAATAACATTTGTATTATTTTAGAAAATGTTCCATGTTGCACATGCCATGGAACACAGCAATCTTTGAAGAATTGAAAATTTGTGTAAACAGTAGACAATGGTGAGGGGTGCTTTTGATGTGAATAGGCTGCAATATGTAACAAATAAGAAATTTCAAAGAAGGACTAGAGTAAAGGATGTCACTAGGGAAATTTGTAATCAAAAAATAAGATGATCTAATAAGGTGAAGGATGACAGACAGGTGGACAGCCTAGGAGTTCCAGGGTTATAGCCTCAGGGTCAAGAGAATTTGAGGGCCTCCAGATTGTTGGATTGATCCCCTGTGATGGACTCTTGGGAGGAAGTGGTTGGGTTACAACGTGTATCAGGGGCCATCTCCAGTCTTTCTGATCTATATCTCAACACTGAGCCCAGGTGGCAGCAGAGGAGAAAGTGAGGCTGACTTTGCACAGCCCTCCCTCACTTAAATCCAATTCACGTGCAAGTCACGGCCTTACCTCCTTGATGTCATGATCCTCTTGAAGAACAAAGGACAAATGACAATAAACTGTATCACTAGGAGGGAAACATCCACACTGATGAGATCACAAATCCATTTTGGTATTTGTATTATTTATTGTAGTATTTATTTTAGGCAATTTATTTTTAGGCAATGCAGTATTATTCGTAAGTGTAAAAAATAAACACTGAAAACATGCAAAATGTCTAATAATAAGGGAATGATTAAATCAATTGTGGTACATTAATAGAAACAGCGTCATGCAGAATAAGGTCTGCTGGATTTGGAATTGGACGACATGCCAACGTCAAACCCCAGCTCTGCTGGGTGCTACCTGTGTGACCTTGGGCAAGTTATCTGACCTCACTAGCCTCCATATCTCATTAGGGCAATGAGAGAGTAAGAGCAGATGACTCTACAGTCCCCTCCAGCTCTAAATCTGTAATCCTATGAAATGAACTCCTATGAAGCAATTTAAATAGAGAAGCATGAGGAATATTTTAAAATCTGGAAAAACCCTCATGAAACCATGCAAAGCAAAAATAAAAATCAGGACCAGGAAAGCAGCATGAATACCAATAAGACCTTATAAAAGAAAAAGTGAACAGGAATGGGCAGGTCAAGCAAAATGTAAATTTAGTTGCTTTTATTAATGTGTGATGCTATTAAGGTTTTTAATAAATTGATAAATCATTTAAAAAGAAAAAAAATGACTGAAAGCAGTTTGGAGGCCAAAGCAGAACATTTTAACATGTCAGCGGGTCTAGGTTCTGATCCTGCTCTTCAGCTGTTGTTTTTGTTGTTGTTGTATTAGTTGTGTCCAAGTTGTCCTGACCCCGTTGGGAGTTTTCTTGGCGGAGATACAAGAGTAGTTTGCTATATCCTTCTCCAGCTCATTTTACAGAGGAGGAAACTGAGGCAAACAGGATTAAGTGACTTGTCCAGGGTCACACAGCTAGTAAATGTCTGAGGGCAGATTTGAACTCAGAGATATGAGTCCTTCTGACTCCAGGGCCAACACTCTATCTACCATGCCACCAAGCTGCTCATGTTGTCTTTCTTAGGTGGTATGAAAGTCAATCGCTTCACAATGTCCCCTTCAGCAAACAGTAACTGCATAAAATTTCACAAATTAGTTTTAAAAATCAATAATAAACCTGAAGTGATTCACAGCACACTTTGCATTATAATACATAGGAATGATAGCATGTGCTATCCTGAAACTGTTCAGAATATCAACTTCTAGGGTTTCACAAATAAAAACCAGCATATAATGAGAGGTAATAAGTTAAATAATAGGTCTATACTCTAGGAACTTCAACAAATATACCGTCAAACTAACATGCAATTTCTAAGCCCTTTTCATGGTGGCAAAATATTGGAAATTGAAGGAATGCCCATCAATTGGGGAATGGCTGAACAAACTGTGGTGCATGAATGTAATGGAATACTATTGTGCTAAAAGAAATGTTGAGCAGGTGGACTTGAGAAAACCTAGAAAGACTTGTACGAACTGATGCAAAGTGAGATGAGCAGAGTGAGGAAACCATGGTACACAGTATCAGAAACATTGTGTGATGATCAACTATGAATGACTCAGCTCTTCTCAGCAACACAATGATCCAGGAGTCGTGCATTTTTATCCAGGCAGAAATGTCCAAGGAGAACTGAAATTAATATATTTCCTCCATATTGATTGTGGCTATTATTAATGGTTCACGATATCTTTCAATAGTTTGAGCATTTAAACGGCCAATGCAATAGCTGTTGTTCCTTGGTAATTGCAGGACCATCCTACAAACAATGTCTGGGATCATGGGCTAAGTATATCATCTCCATTTGGATGAAGGAATTAAAAATTGGGCAACTAGGAGGCGCAGTGGTTAGAGTGCTGGGCCTGGAGTCAGGAAGACTCATCTTCCTGGATTCAAATCCAGCCTCAGACACTTACTAGATGGGTGACCCTGGGCAAGTCACTTAACCCTGTTTGTTTCCTCATCTGTAACATGACCTAGAAAAGAAAATGGCAAACCACTTCAGTATGTCTGCCAAGAAAATCCCAAATGGGTTGATGCAGAGTTGAACATGAATGAAAAACAACTGAACAACAAAGCAAAAATTGTGTTTTAAAAGTGTATTTGTTCTATAAGGAAAGTAATGTTAAGCATATTCATCTGATAATGATAGTTCACATATGCACACCAATATTAATTTCATTTGATCTTCACAACATTTGAGTTAGGTGCTATTATTATATCCATTTTACTGGTGAAGAAACTAAAGCTGAATAAATCATAAAGATTATATATCTAGAACCAGAAGAAAGTCATCTTGGTCCAGCCTCCCTCATTTTATAGATGAGGAAACTGGGGCAAGAAAGTTAAGTGGTCACACAGCTAATGAATACCAGAAGCAGCTAGGGTGATCAGAAAGTCCCAAGTGGGGATCTTGGAAGCCTCTGGGAGTGATACGGCACCACTCAAATCAGGACACCTCAAGCTCAGGGGCTCTGAGGTCCCTAGCATTCTGTCCTGAGATGCCAGAGAGGGCCCTGAAGATGCAGCATTGTGAACTTCAAACATCGAGGGGTGGGGAATAGAACTAACTCTGGGAAACGGAGGTCAGAACCTCGGTGAACCAGGGCAGGTCTTAGAAGGGACAATCACACAAGCCCAGAAGCACAGCAGGGGCTAGCCTTATCCTGACACAAAATCCCAGACCAGGAATTAAGACTAGGGAAACGAGTACAATATATAAAACACTAACCAGTATGAAATATAATTGTAGATCGATAGATTCCCCCCAAAAGAGAAAGGGAGTAACTCTGACCTGCAACCAGAGACTCCAAGAAAAAGATTAATTTTTTTCCACAAGGTCAATCAGTACTTAAAAACAAAATGAAGCAAGAGATAAAAAGTTAAATAAAAGCTCTTTAGGAAATAATTGGAAGGAAGGGGCAGCTAGGTGGTGCAGTGGATAGAGCACCGGCCCTGGATTCAGGAGGACCTGAGTTCAAATCTGGCCTCAGACACATAACACTCACTAGCTCTGTGACCCTGGGCAAGTCTCTTAACCCCATTGCCTAGCCAAAAAAAAAAGAAAAAGAAAATAATTGGAAGGAGAATAAAGAACCTAAAAGAGAAAGTAGTAAAACTTGCCCAAGTAACAGACTCCCTGAAAACTAGAATTGACCAAATATAAATCCACAACTCCATGAGACAGTAATAAATACTAGAATAAATTTTTAAAATTGCAAAAATATAAAAAAAGTAAAATATCTGATAAGAATAACTATTGGCCTGGAAAACAAATCTAGAAGAGATCATTTAAGAATCATGGAACTCACTGAAAACTATTTTTTTTTAAAGCCTGGACACTATTTCAAGAAAACATAAATAATAACTGCCTAGATCTTTTAGAATCAGAAGTCAGACTAAAGATAGAAAAAATCCACCAATACCATTCTGAAAGAAAGCCCCAAATGAAAAGCCCTAGAATTGTCAGAGACCAAATCCAGAGTTCACACATCAAAGAAAAAATACAGTATGCATGCAGAAAAAAGCAGTTCAAGTACCAAGGAATTACAGTCAAGATCACATAAGACCTGGCAGCTTCTCCTACAAACAAGAGGCGATCTTAGAATACAATATTCTAAGACAAGATAGGTAGATTTATACCCAAGAATAATTTGCCTTGCAAAGCTAAGTGTAATCTTACAGGTAAGGAAAAAAAAATGGATTTTAATGGACTTTAAGGGTTCCTGTTGAAAAGATCAGAGCTGAGTAGAAACTTTGAAATATAATTGTGAGATTCAAGCCTAGAAAGATAAATTTATTTGAGTAATTGGAAGGGGTGATATGAGGATTTAACACTAATTCTAACATAGGAAGAAGAAACAAAGGTCCCTTCAGAACCATCATGTCCTCAAAGGGTATTGAGGGAGTACAATGAGAAAAACACAGACCCTGGGGGTAGATTGGTTCTGTTCTGAGGTTATAAAGAGGAAAAAGAGAAGGGAAGTTAAAATGTATGTTAGGATAGAAAGATGGAGCTGGAACTTGCTACATCTCATAAAAGAAGATGGGTATCCCGACATGAAGGAAGGAATGGAGAGAGAGGGCATCACCTAAAGTTCCTTGTCATCTGGACAAGGAAGGGTAGATGAACGAACAGACACAGACACACACATACACACACACACACACACTCTCACCCACACCCACCCCCTCTGCCTACGCTTGGACACAGAAAAAAAAGACCCAGGAGAGAAAAAATGGGGAAAAACTGATGAACCAGAAATTTGCCAAGTTCGAGATGAGTAGAAATACTTTTTCCACCTTTTCCAATCATTTGGGGCCCTATTCCCTACCCAAAGTAGTGAGCAACTGGAGTTTATGGAGTGTGAGGGAGGTGACTTGCTCTTTAGGAAAATCACTTTGGCAGCTGTGAGGAGGATGAATGGAGCAGGGAGAGGCTTTGAGGCCAGGTAGGGAGCAATTAAGAGGGAATTATAATAGTTCAGGCAAGAGGTACCGAGGGGCAGAACTAGGAAGGCGACTGTGAATAGAGAGTAGGTCCAAAACGAGGCATGTCATCTCATAATGGTAACAAATCTAATTATTTCAAATTGGCAACTGAAAACAGAATAGTGAGCACCTGAAAAAAAAATTGTCAGTGCTGCATGTGATAACAGAAGGTCTGTGTTGGTCTAATGCCAAATGAAATTATAATATAGTTTAAATTTTATTACCTAGTACTATTTCAGCACCTGGGGGTGGGTGGGGAGAGGCCCACGAAAAACAAAAACTACAAGCAGAAGATTTAAGAAATCTTATGAATGAGTTGAATATGAATATCCTGTCATACAAGCCTAAACACTTCAGTGCAAGCAAATAGTAGTCTCAGATAGTTTTCATCAATTGTCCACAGCTATGATATATAGTAGTAACCTTAGAGAACCAATTAAGATAAATTATATATTTTATAAAAGGACCTTAGAGGCCGTCTGGTCGAAACCCTTCATTTTACATGGGGAGAAACAAACCAAGAAAGGTTAAGTCATTTGCCCAAGGTTACTCAGGTAGATAGATCTGTGATTTGATCTTGACCCTCCGCTGTAGAGCCCAGGAGACGTCTGGAGGGTCAAGCTGTTTCTCACATTCTTGGCTGCAATTTTTACAATCTTACCTGAGGGTGCTGACAAAACCCCCTCACCCCATACCCCACCGAGAAAGAGAACAAAAAAAAAGGAGACACTATAAAATTGATGCAAAAGTAGGCCAGGTTTGAGAGGAGAATTAATAGGTTCTGTATTTGCTCATATAGGGGCAGCTAGGTGGATAGAGTGTCAGGCTTGGAGTCAGGAAGACCTGAGTTCAAATCCAGCCTCAGACACTTACTAGCTATGTGACCCTGGGCAAGTCACTTAACCCTGTTTGCCTCAGTTTCTCTATCTGTAAAATGAGCTGGAGAAGGAAATAGGAAAACACTCCAATATCTTTACCAAGAAAACCCCAAATGGGAACACAAAGAGTTGGACATGACTGAACAACAACCAATTTTTGTTAATGCTACAGTCCTCTTCCCAAATCATCCATTGATCAAAATTTGGATGCCATCTCTGTCTCTCTTGCCCCCACCCCATCTAATTAGTCACCAAGTCCTATTATTCCTTTCTCAACAATATCTCTAGAATATATATTTTTTCCAGTCTCACTGCTTCCACTTTCCTTCAGGCTCTTATAATCTCTCATGTGGACTACTACAATAACCTAAAAAAATCTCTCTTCACTCTATCCTATGACACTGGTGTCAGATCAGTCTCCCTAAAGCACAGGTCTCAGTAACAGTTGGTCATCATCGTGACCCTGGACAAGTCACATATCCCTTCTTGGTTTCACTTTCTTCAAATAAGGAAGTTGAACTAGATCTGTAGAGACCCTTTCCAGCTCTAAATCCTATGTTCCTATGATCCCTTACTCAGCAAGGTAGTTATATCTCTACAGAGTTTATCGGTCTTCCATTGACTCCTACTGACTCCCATTACAAAAGGAGAGAGATTCTATTTGCAAAAATGAGGATAGAAGCTTAATTTTCAGTTTTTTTCTCTTAATCGACATCTCAGCTAACAGTGTATGAACATGAGCACTGTTGCCTTTTTAGGCAACTGGGTGACACAGTGGATTCAGGGATGGATCTTGAATCAGGAAGACCTGACTCAAATCTTACCTCAGAGATTTACTAGCTGTGTGACTCTGAGCAAGTCACTTAACTTATCTTCCAGGGTTGTTGTGAAGCTGAAACAAGATAATATTTGCAAAGAGCTTTGCAAACTGAAAAGATATAGATATACAAACACATACATTTGTATATATAATGTATATCCACACACACACACACATATACATACATATATCCTATCTATCGATATTTTTCTGACAATCTTGGAGGTTGGTACAACTATTTCCAGTTATTTTTAAATAGTTCTGACTCTTACCTCAAGTCTACCTTCTCTAACCCATCTTCCACACAACTGCCAAAGTGATTTTCCTAAAGCATAGATCTGACCATGTTGCTTCCTTACTCAATCAATTGCGGCAACTCCCTATTGAAACTAGAATCAAATATTATTTTGTCTTTATCTCATCCTCTTTTAATTTCTATTTTATGCAAGCATTATAATTTAAGTTATTTGGTAGTATATGTATATAAATAGGTAGACACAGATTGGGGATAAATGTTAAAAATAAAATGTTTTACCGACACTACTACATGCTCAAAAAAAGTGTGAAGACCTTTGATCTGGAACATTGCCCATGTTCAATAAATGTTAAATTCTACCACAACAGAAATGAGTTAGTGCATGATAATTAACAGTGGTTACCAGTTCATAATTTTGATATTAACTCTATACTTTAGTTTTCCAAATTGAAATGTAATGTTTCCTGTTTTTGGATCAGGTACCTCAATCAGGAATCCTGAAGCTATCCCACTTGCGAGAAGGAGTATACGTCTTCCAGCTGACTGTGACAGACACTGCTGGTCAGAGGAGCTCTGACAATGTCTCCGTGACTGTACTTCCCAAGGCACAAACTGCAGTAGGTGAGGGGGAGAAAAATGAAAGTATCAGTGGAGGATAATTCAACCAAAAAAAAAAAGCCATTTTTTTTATGGATCTATAGATTTCCTATAAGGGCTTTTGTTGGTTGTTCCATTTCATTTTCTGAAACCCCAAATCTGATATCATTTCAGGATGATTAACACTTCAGTATGGGCGAGATAAGAGGTCCTTATTTCTGGAACTTATGATAAGATGGTTAATGGAGTGTGGGAGTTTCAGGGCATAGTAGAAGCCCCATCATTTCTTTATTTTTCCTACTTCTCCTAAACTCTCAGCCTCTTATTGGAAAGAATGTTACTTAAAGATTGTTGATACATTTAGTATGTGTCTGTACAGCTATATACATGTCTATATGTAAATATAAATATGTGTTGTATATCACAACCCATATATGTATACACATACATATATGTATGTGTGTGAATGTGTCTGTGTGTATTTCCTGGAGAGCCTCTGCCAAGATTTAATTCTAAACAGATAAAAACAAATAAGACACGTTGCCAGGATTTTGTTTTGTTTTAATTATTTAAGAATATTAAGTGTTATTAGATATAAGTAATAAGAAATATATAAGTAATAATTTTTAAATATACAGAATACAAATCCAATACAAATTCACTGCCTTAACATTCACTTCTTTTGAATAATTATCAACCTTATTATCTTCTAAAAACTCCCCATTTCTAAGATGAAAGCATCAAGGGCATATAATAAACCAACCAATATTAGTTGCATGGATTGTTCACAAATGGCACTAGGCAATACTAAAGCTGGAGAAGTGAGATATCTAACGTTGTTTAACCATTATTGGGAAAGTTACTTTTGGAGAGATTTTACACTGGTAAGCCTGGGATGTTGCATACTCTTCCTAAGCTGCAAGCCTCTGGCAGTCTTGGACTCTCCATTATTTGCAAAGGAATTAACACAATGGGTTAAGTAATAAGGATGAAATATTAGAATATAAGTATAATTTCTCCATAACTGTTCTAGGCTCATATCAAAGATATGGCTCAGCACGCATATTAGAAAGAAAATTTTCTAAGAATTCAAAACCTATGGAGCCTGACAATCTTCCAGTGCATTATGCTTTTCATTGGAATTATCAGTTGCCAATTCTTCACTACATTTGTCATCTCATTGATGTGGGTATCATCTCTAGTGATGCTGATCATAATCCATCCATGCCCAAATTATGCACATTTTGTTTACATCTTCCCCAAAATTCACCATGTTGGGTCCACCCAACATGCTAGAGACAAAGTATTGGTCACAGAGTGAAAAAAAAAAATTGTTGACCATCTCCTTTGCCACCTATACTTTAAGCTTTCTATGAAGATGGGGTGTATGTGAACAGGTCAGACAACTCTTCTCCATCCCAGCAATGGGAGCAAGTGAGAGAATTCGCAGCTTTACCCATGAGCCAGCACGAGGCTGATGCTCAGTTAACCGCCACATGAATAGAGAGTAGACTTCCTGTCCCAGGTATGGGCAATTGATTAACAGCTGTTCCGTGTAAAGACTGATTGACTTAACAGTCTCTTGAGCACACATTTGAATATACTAGATATAAATCAGGAGAATAATAATAGCTCACATTTATATAGCATTTTATAGTTTAAGAGCACTCACATCTCTCACATACAGTTCCTTCTCTTCATTCACACAGCCACCTTCCTCGTTCTGCCCCTCATCACCTCTTACTTGAACTATTATAATAATCTCTTATTTGGTCTCCCTGCCTCAAGCTTGTCCCTGCTCCATTCATCCTCCTCACAGTTGCCAAAGTGATTTTTCCTGAAGAGCAGGCTGGACCATGTCCCCTCCCTCACACTCCATAAACTCCATAAATTACTTCTAAGATCAACTCCTCAGTTTCATATTTAAAGCTTTTCACAACCTTGCCCCATCCTACATATTCAGCCTTATTCTCCTTTACTGCTCTCCACACTCCATGGTCCAGTCATATTGGCTTTCTAGATGGCACCTCCTGTCTCTGTGCCTTTTCAAGGTCTCTACAGCAGGAAGGGTCTTCACTTTTCACTTCTACCACTTGGAATACAGAGTTTCCTTCAGGACTCAGGTCAAGAATCACTTTTTGCATGAGGTCTTTCCTGTTCCCCTCACCCCCTCTGGTAGAGCTTACCCCGCTAAGGTTACCTTACACCTGCTTTGTAAGTTATTGGCCATATCTATATGTATGTATGTTGCCTTCCCCATTAGAATGTAAGCTCCTTGAGGGTAGGTACTTTTATTTTTCTTTTGTCTTTGTATCCCAAGTTCCTGGCACATAATAAGCATTTAATAAATCTTGTTTACTTGATAAGTTGCTTCCTCACAAACCTGTGAGATAGGAAATTGTGCCCATTTTTTTGATCAGGAAGTTAAAGGACAGAAAGTTTAAGTGGCATGTCCACAGGTCACATGGCTAGTTTAGTGAACTTTAGGATCTAAATCCAGGCTTCTTGTTAACTAGGCTAGCTTCACTAGGCTTCCTCTCAAGAAGTATATGATAGGGGCAGCTAGATGGTGTAGTGGATAGAGCTCTGGCCTTGGAGTCAGGAGGACCTGAGTTCAAATCCAGCCTCAGACACTTAACATTTACTAGCAGTGTGACCCTGGGCAAGTCAATTAATCCTGATTGCCTCAAAAAAAAAGTATATGATACCTTATTCTCAGGAATCAAAGGTACCTGTGCTGACCTAAATGATTTGTGGTTAAAGCCCAGTACAATACAGGATTTGCTCTGGCTAGTATATATCAGGGTCAGAGGCCTTTCCAGGCATATGCCTAGCCAAGCTCCAAGTCCAATATTGATTCTAGAGAACCAAGATTTGGAACTAGGCTTTGTCTCTGTCCATATATAAAATAACAGGTGAATATATTCCTGGCCCCTAAAAAAAAATAGAAAAGGTTAATTTCTCTAGCAACCTAGGAGCACTGTTTTCTCCCTGGCTGGCTCTGTGAGTGTGTTGGGGGCAGGGAGAAAGTAGCCTAAGACAGACAGATGGCCGGCAACCAGCCAGGCATTTGTTTGCCTCCATCCATTCATTTGGCCAGATTCTACAGTCTCTAGTAGCAACTTGGCAATTATAAATGAGAAAATGTCTTTGAAGTTGCCTGGGACGAAGTGAAGTGAATGTCCTTTGAAAAGCAGCTTTAGGCTCCAGACCCTCACCTTCTTTCCAATGGCCTTGTATACCTCTACAAGAGCAAGCTAACAGTGTAGTTACTGCAAATGTTCTCTTGAGTCACTCTTACAGCTGGGGCTTTGTCACTGCCTTATGAATAAGATGTTAGGAATCAGACTCTGGGAGTAAAATGCTTTGAGATGCTGAAAACAGGAGGTGGAAACATTTCGAACGCTGCTCATCATTCTGCAACATATAATGACCTTGTAGTTCAGGCAGAGCTGCAGTGATTCAGGGCTAGTTCATTACCATATTGTCCTCATCACACGCCAGCAGGCAGCAGACACTGTTGATTGTGCAAAGAAATCTGGCTCAGTGGGATTAGATTTTGTATGAAGAGGCTGTGTATTTTCAAATGAGAAAGCTTGAAAAAGTATTCAAAAGTAACTCTTCTACACATGAGCTGACATTTTTGTGTGTTCTTAAATTAGGACAAATGGCTTATTTAAGTTTGCCAAATGTTTTCATTAACTCGTTGTTATCTAGAGTTTTCTTATGGTGATTTTGAAAAATGTAACCTAATTAGGACTGTGCTATCCCAGAGCTCTTCAGCATGCTTCCCATCCTTGTCTTGTATTTCTAGCTGTTGTTTCTCTCCATCTTCTCTGAATTCTCTAGAATACTTGCCCTATTCTCTTCTTCCTTCCCTGGTGACAATTACTGCTACTGCTCTCTTTCCTTACCCTCTTCTTTCTAATTCCAGTTATTCCCCAACTTCCTCAAGATCAAACATTTGCTTTTTCCTGACTTTTCCAGCTGTATAACTTAATCATTTATTTTTCTAGAGCAGAAATCTCTAAGGCTTTGCTTGGGCAAGTGCACTGTACCTTCTATTCCCTATCTAATACTATATTTGTGTTATAAAAAGAGCCATTTAATCCATCTTGTTCCTAAAACTTTTCATGATCTAGTTCTGGTTAGGTACTGTTAGTTGACAATATAGATGCTATACTGATCCTCAGTTTCTTCCTGTTGCTGCTAAGCTTTAATGAGACTGATTTAACTATGAGGAGATAAATTATCCTTCAAAAAAAAGGCCTTCTCTTTAGAAGCCCCAATTAGATAAAAGGTCTTCTTGAGAGCCCAGGAAGGAATATGATTTCATCATCTGGAGAAAATAAAATTGTCATTAGCAAGAAACCAGAAATTCTGGCAAGGCACTGCCCTAAGCCAAGGACACTGTGACATTTACTCAGAGGATGCAATAATCACAGGTTGAAGATTAACCAAAAGAAACTATTAGTGAGGAGACAAGAGTACACATATGGTATGGTGAGAGATAATGTCTGCTTTAAAAATAATGAAGTAGTGTTTTAAGATGTAGTATCACTAGTGTCGGAGGTAGCTAGAGAGCTCAGTGGATAGAGCACTGGGCTTAGAGTCAAGAAGACCTGAGTTCAAATCCAGCCTCAGACACTTACTAGCTATATGACTCTGGACAAGTCAATGAATGAATTAGTGAATGAGTATAGGGCTCCATCACAAAGAGAAGTATAAGACATTGGTCACTAAAAAAAAAGACATGGTACCCTAGCAAGTCACCTAATCTCTCTGGGCCTCAGTTTTCTCGTCTGTAAAACGAAAGGCTGGACTAAAGGATCTCTAAGATACCTTCTATCTCTAAATTTGTGATCTCCACTGAACCAGTTTTTACCCTTCTAGGGTGCCCCTCACTCAAAAACGGATTTAATTAAGATGTGTAGGAGGAGAAAGTCCATAGTGATTCATGGGTCATAGATTTTTAGGGGCATGAACAAGAATGCCAAGGGGAGAGATATCAACCCTCTTTTATTTATTCATTTGTCTGATTTTTTATGCCCTTTGTGTTTACATAAATCTTTTCTTTGTTATTGCTTTTTAAAGTTGATATCACAGAAACTTGCCTTGTTTGGTTCTGTCCTGTTCTGATCTTTTTCATTTTCTTCCATCTATTTCATATATGTGTGTGTGTGTGTGTATGTGTGTGTATGTATATGTTTATAAATATATAAATACATATTTTTTTTATATCTTATTGATGCTTTTTGGGGTATTTCCATAGCTTTCCATTAATCACCCCATCCCAAATTGAATCCCTCCTTTAAAATGAATGAGTATAGTCATATAAAATCCAATCCAATCCAATAAACAATAAAAGAAACCAGCACATTAACTATATCTGAAAATGTGTCTCATTTGGCAGCTGGAGTCCCTAGACTCACCAATTTTCCCAGAGTCTGTTAGTCTGACCAATTTTTAATTCTTTCTGCAGTAGCTGCATCCCTTTGACTTTGTATATTTCTTTTACCTGTTCTTGGTCACCCCAAACACTTCTAGAAGTCACAGCTTTTATGTACCCCACCCCAGATGTAGCTTAGCAGTGATTTGAGGTTTGCTTTATCAACAGAATGCTTGAAAGTTTGCTCGCGCTATCATTTCCTCTGTGATGACGGCTGCTGTATTGACATCACACTGGCTTGTGACGGAGTGGCTCAGTGCCCTGACAGATCTGATGAAGCTTTCTGCCAGAGTGGTAAGTGGCCAGGAGGGAACACCCTTGGTATTGGGGCTTGGCAGGCCAGGGAAGTGGATTTGCAGTACAAATGCCTGCATGATTATCTATAAGAAAGTAAACTTTTTTGAGGCAACTAGGTGGCCAAATGGATAGAGCTCCCAGTATGAAGTCAGAAAGACTCATTTTCCTGAGTTCAAATGTGGCCTCAGACACTTACTAGCTGTATGACCCTGGGCTAATCATTTAACCTCTGTCTGCCTTAATGCACTGGAGGAGAAAAATGACAAACCACTCAAGTATATTTGCCAAGAAAACCCCATGAACAGTATCAGTGTGCTATGGTCCCCGGGATCACAAGAGTTAGACACGACTGTATGACTGAGCAACAAATTTTATTCATCTAGAGATTGGGTGGGGTCTTTCATGTTGGTATTGTTATTGCCTACCATGACGATGACAATAACTGACATTTAAATAGTGCTTTAAACATTTACAAAGTGCTTTATATGTATTATCTCTTTTGAACTTCACCAAATCCTATGTGGTAGGTATTATGGTGGGGCAGGCTGGATGGCACAGTGGATGGAGTGATGGACCCGGCTTCAGATTTTACTAGCTATATAACCATGGGCAAGTCACTTAACCTCAGTTTGCCTCCGTTTCTTCCTCTATAAAATAGGAATAATAATAGCACCTACTGCATAGGGTTGTTGTAAAGATCAAATGAGATAGTAATTGTAAAGTGCTTGGTACAGTGCCTGGCACATAGTAAAAGCTACATTAACTATTATTATTGTCATTATTATTATTTCATTAAAGGTAAAGAAATGGAGACTTCAGTAACTTATGTGACTTTCTAGTGGTCCCACAGTAGTTAGATTCTGAGGCAGTATTTGAACCCAGGTCTCCCTGATTCCAAATTCTATCCACTATGTCACCTTGGCTCTCCCATACCTGCATGTAGTAAGCACTTAATAAATGTTCACTAAATTAAATCAAAAAAGAAGGTAAATGTGTAGACCCTTTGTCATTGATAACCGAATTTCCCAATCTAAATTTGCATTGTATGTATAATATAAAATATAGTGATGATTTGTCAAACTAATTGTTGATCAAATTTCAAATAGTAGTCTGTAATTCAGGGATTTCTCACATATTTGATGCTGCAATCTCCTATCATTGCTTAATATTTCAGTACTGTCTTTCCAGATCTATAAAGTGCTCATAGCATATACTTTTTAAAAATTTGCAAGTATTTATTTTCTCTCCTCAGCTTCTCCCCATTTAAAAATAATAATAGCAAAATCCTTATTCATAGTCAAAATACGCATAGTCAAGCAAAACAAATGCCCTCATTGGACATGTCCAAAAATGTATGCCTCCTTCTGTTTCCAGTCCATTCATACCCTGTCAGGAGATGGGCAGCCTGTATCATCATTGGTCCCCTTAAATCATGGTTGATCATTGCATTGATCAACATTCTCAAGTCTATTAAAATTTTTTATTTTTACAATAGTGTTATTATACAAATTGTTCTCCTATCTGTATATTTCGCTCTTGTTCATACACTCATCAGTTTGTACAAGTCTCCAGGTTTCTCTGGTACAATAGTATTTCATTACATTCATATACCATAATTTGTTCAGCCATTCTTCAAGTAATGGGCACTCTTAAAATTTAAATTAACATTAATTTTATTTTTGAAGTAATTTTTCAGATTTTTGTGACTGATGTTTGATATAATTTATGAAAACCAAATCATGTACTAAACCACTCTTCTAGTTGTAGGTACTACAGAAACATAACCAGGGGAAAAATAGCAGCATAAAAAAGGTTAATAAAAAAAAAGGTTAATAATGTTCACTGATTAAGAATCTGCAAATGTTGGGTTTGAGTATTGACTCTGTCATTAACTATTTCTGTTATTAAGCCTTAAAGAAAAAAGATCAGACAAAAATTGTCCATTAAAAACCAGAGATGATGGCATTTATGAAATTTTTTAATTATTTGAATTTAGAATTCTACATAACTCTAAAATTTCATCATTAGAGATAGACTGAGGAGTTAATGTTTTTCATTTTATTTTAATACAAAAAAAAAATCTGACAACTAATAATTAATATATCCCCATTCATTCAGTGAGTCCTGGCCGCAAGACAATAACTCATGCTGCTGTAAGTCCAGCCCAGCAGAGAACTGTGGGATTGACTGAAGATACAAACAGAAGTCTCCCTTCTCAGAGCATCCAGAAAGCCACAAGGAAACAGCTGCTTTCATCAGTTAATGCAGACAAGAGTAACCATTCAGTCTCTCAGGGACCAAAGAATCAAATGAATGCTTTAATGCCAGGTAAGGGCTTAAAAGTGTCATTCTCTAAAAAAATTTTTTAAATATTAATTTATAATCATCAGCAAACACAAACATTTCAATATACAAAAAAACAAGAAAAGGAATTGTATAGGGAACTGAATTTCTGTTGCCTATAGTTTTTAAAGTATATATTAAATTTAACAAGGTAATAATAGAATTATTCTATTTTTTATGTCCCTCTCTGAGCTTCTTTTTGTTTCCTTCCCTGCGTTTGCCAAAATATATTTTATTAATGCGCTTTGCTTTTTTTTTTTGCATTTCTATCACTACCCACCCAGCCCTAAACAGAGGTGCTCCTTTGTCACAAATAAGAATAGTCAAGCCCAACAAACCAACACATTGCTCATGCCTGAAACTGTGTTTCTCATTCAGCACCACCTCAGTTCACAAGGGTCTTCTCCTCTTTCTCTGCACTCATTGTATTTATTTCTTATGGCACAATAATATTTCGTTGCATTTACATACCAGAATTGTGCAGCCATTCCGAGATTGGTGGCTGCCCCTTATCCTTCTAGTTCTTAGCTACAACAAAAAGAACTGCTATAAATACTCTTATATGCATGAGTCCTTTCCCTATATCCTTGGCCTCCTGAAGTCATGTATAAGGTATATATTAACTCAGTTGTCTGTGGATCAAAGAATATATACAGTTTAATTATTTTGGGGATCTAAGATTGCTGAGTTCTTCAATAAAAGCAAAAAATATTTTTCTGTGGATAAATTGTGATTCACAATTGTTTGTACTTAGTTAAGAGAAATCAGACTATAGTTAAGGTTGAGAGTTCAACCTAATATTTTTGGTTTTTGTTGTTCAGTTGTTTCCATTGTGTCCAACTCTTTATGACCCCATTTGGGGTTTTCTTGGCAAAGATACTGGAGAGCTTGCCATTTCCTTCTCCAACTAATTTTACAGATGAGGAAACTGAGGCAAACCAGATTAAATGACTTGCCCAGAGTCACACAGCTAGTAAGTTTCTGAGGTCAGATTTGAACTCAAGAAGACGAGTCTTCCTGATTCTGGCACCCTTGAACTCTTTCCACTGCACCACCTAGCTGCCCTGAAAACCTAATATTATCTAGCTTTTGAACAGAGCTGAGTAATTGAGTCTTAAGAGTTGAAAGGAATTTTGGAGGTCCGCTGTTCTAAGTTCCTGCCCTCTAAAACATCCAGCCTCTGTTTAAACATGTCTAGCAACTAGAAGTTCACTGTCTTATATGGCTATTCATTCCATTTTTTTTAATAAATCCAATTCAAAAGACTGCTTAAAGTTATAGATTATAACTCATGTCTAGGTGTCCCCAAAGCAGGAAATAAAAGAAGAATTCAGTATATAATATTAATCAGGTATGGGACAAGTAGTTTATTCCTTTCTTTTTTAAATTTATTTTATTCTGAACTTAAGAAATATAACAGGCATTTCCATAATATAGTAGACTAGAAAAAAGATGACTGTGCATGAAACTACAAATCTATTATGTACTACTTGCTATTCCTTTTAAATATATAATATGATTCAGGTATGGGACAAGTACTTTATTCCTGCACACAGAAGAAATGCTAAAAACAAAAACCTTAGAAGCATGTATTAACAGAACAAATTAAACAGGATTCAGATTTAATAAATTGACAGATTAGGAAACAGGATTAAACAAATTAAAAGGATTCAGTAACCTAACTTTTAACTACTGTTGCAATCTTCTGGGAGGCTGACATTTAATTGTGTCAGAACACAAAGTAGTATTAAGTGCTGTTGATTAGGCAGTTTACATTTTGCCTCTGCTCAGCACTTTCCTTATGACTCTTAGTGGCCATCCCCTACAAGGTATTAAAGTGGTTTCTGGGACCACCCCAGTGCTTCCATTCAATTCTAACTTTTAATGAGAACTCTAGACTTCTTGAACTCACAAGGTCACCTCCAGTCTTGGACACATCCACTTCAATATACTCATTCACGTAAGATCAGAAAAGAACAAACACAAAAAAGGGCAAAGGAAGCTATACACCTGGTGCAAACTCACTTCATTGTGGCACCTTGCATTAGTTGGCATATAGACAAAGTCACCATAATACTCAAGTAGAAGAAGACCCATCTTTCCCCACCCCTCACTGGAGTCCCATAAATGCCACTTGGAAAGTCACTGCCCGGGGACCCCTCAGGGTTTGGAAAGTCCTTTCAGCTCTAAGCTACCACTGTCCAGAAGAAGCCAGGAAGTTCATCATCTCCAAAAGCCCCCAAGCAATAAGTACCCATGTCCTTGGAGTCCCCAGAAATTTCTAGAGGAGCTCTGAGTACACACTTATAAGAAAGGATCCTGTAGGCCAGCTCAGCTTCTACTACACTATGACCCTATGAACTAACACATATCTGCATTTTTCTCTATTTCGTCCTGTCCATCTGCTTGTCAAATGAGTATATAAATTTCTTCCTTAAGCTTATTTCATCATCATAAAATGATCATCTACATTGGTGATTCATTTTCAAATCCATGCTTAAGCCTCAGAAATATTTGATTTTCCTAGTAGTTTCCTCAGCTATAAAATTAGGGACTTGGCAAGATTGCAATGGTCTCATTCAGCTCAAAAGTTTTGTGATTCTCTAAAAAATACCAATGTCTATTTATATTGTTCAAATACCATGATTCTGCCAAAAAAAAATTTCTACTTTTTGTTTCAATGCTTCAATTAACGTAATGGTTCTCTCATTCAAAAATTAAAATGTCCCATTTCTGTCTATATTTATAAATGCATCATCATCCTTCCCACTAAGTATAAAAATTTTCTTAATTCTTTATAGATATTGAAGTAGCCTAGTCAATATATACATTGAATGGGCAGCTTATGCATACAGCGCGTTTTTGTTGTTGTCGGGTATGGTTTTTTGTTTGTTTTGGTTTTTAGTTTTTTGTAAACTGAGATTGTAGACTCCCTGAATCTTAGAGCCATTAAAGCCAAACTCCTCCTTTTACAGATGAGGAAAGTGAGACCTGCACAAATTAAGCTGTTTATGCATGCTGGCAACTGCTTGTCATGGGCAACTGCATTTGAGCAAGGGCATTCCCATAAACACTAGGGTTTACTTCCATCAGTTTTATGAATATAGAAGGGTACACATCAAAGAAGTGAAGATGGAGAGACGTACGAAGCAGAATCCTTTTTGATTAAGTCAGTAAAGGAAATACTAAATATATCTATCTATCTATCTATCTATATATATATATGTATATCCATCCTATCTCCTAATTCTCTACTTGAGGGAAGGGGGTACTCAGAAGGTGCCATAAGTTCTGTCTGTGTCAACCATATGTCAAGGAATACTACAGAAAAACTGCTAATAAGATATGAGGTTGTGTTAACATAGTGTCCAGAATATGGAAGAAGACAGTCTCAATATAATCTACCCTGATCAGACCCATTTATGTAATATTGGTGTTTAGTATTGTACCACTTTAAGGAAAAGATGTTGACTAAAATCTGACCAGGGGAAGGTGCCCAGGATGGTGAAATAGGTAAAATATGCATAGGATTCACTGAAGGAACTGAAGATATTTGACTTGGAAGACTTAGGGCAAATATTTTGTTATTGTTGTTAAGTTGTTTTTAGTCATATCTGACTCTCCACGAGCCCATTTGGGGTTTTCTTGGCAAAGATACTGGCATGGTTTGCCATTTCTTTCTCCATCTCATTTTACAGATGAGAAAACTGAGGCAAACAGGTGACTTGCCCAAGGTCACACAGCCAGTCGGTGTCTGAGGCCAGATTTTGAACTCAGGAGGATGAGTCTTTCTGACTCCAGATCCAGCACTCTCTCCACTGCGCCATCTAACTGTCCCTGCAGATACCATAGCTGCCTATAAATACATGAAAAGCTGGCCTCCGGAACAGAAATTACACTTGTTCTGCCTGGGCGGTAGGAACAATGAGTGGAAGTTGCAGACAGGCAAATTTCAGTTGGATGTAAATAAGATCATTCTAACAGAGCTGTTATTAAGAAGGCAGGTGGTTCTCCCTCCATGGGTGACCATGTGTAAGAGAGGTTGGGCAACGCATTCAACAGCTCTGGTTGAGAGATTCCTTCCAATTCTGAGACTGCAATTCTGTAAAATGACCTTGGTTGTTCACTCTCCAGCCCAATTCATTCTTTTCCTTAGCAACGACTGTCAATACTTTTGTAGACAGAGCTTAGGGACACTTTGGGGTACAAGTCACAAGGCTTGAATTTCAAAATTCCTCTACAAAGTTAGGGAAGGGAAAAACTTGTAGACTGAAAATACTAAATCAAATTTATATAACACTTTCAAGTTTGCAAAAACTTTCCTCATTATAGATTTGTGAGGTAGATATTGCAAGTATTATTATTTTCATTTTATAGATTAGGAAACTGAGGCCAAGAAGATTAAGTGACTTAACCAGGGTCACAGATGCAATAACTGTGAGAGCTGGAGTTTGAAGTCACATCTCTCCTGATCCCAAGACCAGCACTGCAGCACTATTTCTATATCATGCTACCTCTCACTAAATATATTATGGCTTAAAACCCTTAGATTGATATTATTTAATTTAATTATTTAATGGCAAATCTTCATTTGAAGATCACCAACTTGTTGCTAAGTCACCTGGGTAAGCAGGATTCTAAGATGTAGGTTGAAGATCATCAGTCCCAATCACTCTAATATAATAAATGAAAAATTTGTGCATACCTTTTAAAATCAGAAGTAAAGTACTCTGGTAGTAGTTATTTATTTTCTCTTTGGATCCATTTCTCTATTTGAGTGACTAAGTATAGGGTGAGGGTTCATAGATTCAAAGATCATTTTGTTATAGAACCTGAAAGTTGATATAGTCGTTAAAAGTTCAATGTCAGTTTGGCAGACAGTCTAGTGCCCTAGGGCATCTTGGTCCAATATTGTTTAATATTTTTTATCAGTAACAAGGGCAGAGAGGGCGCCCTTACCCACGCCATAAAGCTGTGTGACAGCTAAACCCTGCATCACAGAGTCAGGATCCAAAATGATCCTGTCAGGCTAGAACATTGGACCAAATCTAATAAAAGGTAATTTAATAGGGGCAAGTATAAATAAAGGCTTCCACTTGGGTTTAAAAAATCAACTGGAGGCATAACTAGACATCCTCTCATCTGAAAAAGATCTGGGGGCTTTAATGGACTGTAAGCACAACATGCATTAATATTATATGTTATGCATTTATACACACATGCACACAGTTATAGGTATTATATGGCAGCCAAAAAAATCAATGAAATCTTAGACTGCATAAAGTGAGGATTAATGTCCAGGACTAAGTCAATGATCTTCTCTCTTTACTCCTCCCTGGTCATACCACTTCTGAAGTGTTGTGCTATGACCAACCACAGTTCTAAGAGGACTCAGGATGAAACATGCTTCTCACCTCCTGAGAGACTCAGAGTACAGAGTACTTTTGTTTTGTTTTGTTTTGTTTTCGACACTGCAAGTGAAGGAATTTGTTTTGCTTGACTCTACATCTTTTTAAAGGAATTTTTGTTATTCTAGCTTTCTCAGTGGAGAGGTGGGAGGGGAAAAAATGTGAATCCAAAAATAAAGTAAAATTGAATGAGAAAAAATGAAGTATTGTGTTCAGTCCAAGGCACCACTTTTAGGACGGACATTGATATTCTATGGAGCAACCACAAGGAAGGATTTCAAAACTATTCCATATGAGGATCATTTGAAGAAACTAGAGGTGTTTAATATGGAGGAGAGAAGATCCAATGGGTACATGATAGCTGGGCTGTCTCACATGGAAGACATATTAGACTTGTCCAGCTTGGTCTCAGGCAACACAATTAGGTTCAATGAGAGGAAATATCAAAGTGACAGATTTAACATTGGTATAAGGAAAAATTTCTTAACAATTAGAGCTGTGCAAAAGTGGTAGAATCAGCTGCTTTGGGAGAGCATGGGTTATCCCTTCATAGAAGGTCTTCCAGCAAAGTATTTGGCTCAGTATTTTGCAGGAAGGATTCTTGATCAGATACAGGCTGGACTAAATAGTTCCTTTCCAATTCTGAAATTGTGGGATTCTGTTTCTGGGAGCTCAGATGTTATCTATTCTAACCAGTGCTTTCATGAGGAATCACGTATACGATATGCCTAACAAACGAACATCCAGCCTCCACTTGAAGTCCTGAAAATCCATGGAGAGCCTGCGATCTGCCTCGAGGGATTAAGTATTTTTCTTTCTCTTATTGTGCTTGTATGTACATCATAAATGCCAGAAAATCTGAGCGCATAATTAAAAAGAGAATAGAGTCCTATTGCTGCTGGATAAAGCCTTTTGATTGTCTGGGCTGCCTTGTGTTTACCCTCTGTGAAAAGGCAGGATCACCAAGATGTTGGACTTCACTGTATAGCAGTAGACGCTGCATAGTATGTGGTCTGTTCACTCATTAACGCTTTTTATCTGACCTGGCCAAGAGAAAAGAAAGCTGGTCTCTGAGACAACTAGGATCTGTTTTGTATACACACACAAACTGGCTCTTTTTCATTTGTAGCTTGATTAGTTTTGTCCCTTTCAAATCCAACTCTATAACGTTATGTAAGGGTTTGAGGTTAAAATGGACATGTCAAGTTGCAAAGTTCTGTCTAAGTTTTCATTAGTTCAGTTGTTTAACAGCATAGATGCAGCGTTTCTTAGCTTGGGATCTGTGTTTTGCTTTGCAAACCTTAAAGTATTATAAACTCCAGGCTAAGAACATGGTTTTTTGTTTGTTTTTAATATTTTGATAATTGAATTTCAATATAACTGGATTCCCCTATAATCCAATGTATTTTATTTTATGTATATAAAACATTACTCTAAGAAGGGATCAAGGCTTTACCAGACTGCCAAGGGGGTCCATGACACACACAAAAGTAAAGAACCCCTGTACTAGAGCCTGGAAGTGACTAGAGTAATTACGTGCTAAGCATATGACTTAGGAGAGTGCATATTGACCAACAGAGCATGTCCATTGTATATTTCTTGCAGCCTAAAGTGGCTATAAGATTTTGTACAATCGTTCTCATCGTCATAGTTTACTGTTTCCTTGCCAAGAAATTTTACTTTAAAGAAATTAAAAGATGGTATTTCTGAGAAAGGTAGATTTAATTTATGGGAGTTTGACAAACACCATAGCCACATAGGACTCTGTGTTACCCACAGTTCTTGATTTAAAGTGTTGGAATTATTGCCTCTCCATCTTAGCAAAAAAACCTTTTAATTCTCAAGTAGATAAATGACCAAATAAAAGTCAATTCATTTATCACTATGCAGGAAATTGGATTTTTTTGCTGATAGAAAAACAGCTCTTTCTACAAGTTTGTCTTAAGGAAAATGGGCGTTAAGATCTAAGTGTCATAGTCTATCTCACTGATAATGTCTTGTGAACAAATATAATTTAATAAATCATAATCAACAGATGCTAATATTAGGCATTACTTCTGTGCATAATCTAGGCCTGGGCTCTGAGGAGTAGAAAGCAAAATTAGTTCTTGCTTTTTCCAAGTTTATGGGCATGTAACTATTTGGGCTTTTTTAAGTCTACAGACATAATTTATCACTTTTCAGGGTGACAGGTGCAAAGCCATTTTGTTTCTAGTGAAAACATACTAAGATACACTAATTCATCCATTCTAAATCATCCCTTGGTTTTGGACAAAATGATGCTTTTATTTTGTCAAAGAACAGAGTGTCACCAGCGTTCTGAGGCCATAAAAAGATTATTCTATAAACAGCCTTGTAAACAAGTACAAATTTTTTTTACTAAAACTGAGCCTTTTATTAGGAAGACCTGAGTTCAAATATGGCCTTAGATACTACCTATGAGAATCCTGAGCACTTCACTTGACCTTCAAGTCTGCCTCAGTTTCCATGTCAATAAAATTGGAATGATAATAGCACTTATCTCCCAGGGTGACTGTGAGGATAAAATGAAATAATGTTTGTAAGTTATTTTGTAGACCTTTAACAACTATATAAATATTAGCTATTATTCATTGACTCTAAACTGGTAAAATATTTTTTAAAGCTGGCTAATACCATAATATGATAACTGATCAAAAGAAGTTTTATTGTGAGTTATTTGTTTATAATAAAACTCAAATGATATTTCCAGTACAATAAAACAACATGGGATTTAAGATCACTTGTAGTAACTCAGCCACAGAGTGGTATAAGAGAGCTCCTTCCTGTTGATTTTATAGGTTTGAAATGTGACCTGTCAATAAATGATGGCAAAACACACAATGCTAAAAGTCAATACCAATATTTCTTGTTTGTTGTTGTTGAGTCGTTTCAGTTGTGGCCTACTCTTCAAAACTGGTTCAAGGATTTCTTGGCAACGACGTTTATCATTTTCTTTTCCAACTCATTTTGCAGATGGAAATTGAGACTGACAGGGTTAAGTGACTTGTCCAGAGTCACACAGATAGTAAGCGTCTGAGCCAGGATTTGAACTCACAAAAATTTTTGACCCTTCCTTCATACCAGAGAAGAAGTCTAAATTATTATGATATTAAAAAGTAAAATATGCTATACATATATTTTATGCATTTCCGAGTTTCTAAACTTTTTCTGTATCATCTACGGGCCTTCGTGAGTCAGCCAGGACTTCCACAAAACTCCCCAAAAATTCCCATTTAATTTCTTATGCCAACCCGTGGTATATCGAAACCTCAATGGGGAAAGTCTCAATGTGGAAGGGATGACTATATTTCTTTCTAACAGAGGCATCAGCCAAGCAAATTATCAGCCACAAAATGACCTTGAACACTTTTATTTCTTTTTGCTAATTCACCTTAAAATGTAACTGCGATCTGAAGAAGGAAAATAATTGCCTTATACTATTCTTTTTATTTGAGGTCACAAAAAGTGAATCTAGGACCCTGGTAAGGCCATAGTAAATTGCACCTAGTAATATCTGTTAAAGAAAAGCTGAAGTCCAATTTAGGACTGGGATATTTATGTGAGCCAGTCCTTCCATAAGAATGCCTTGTTTTCAATTTTGAAAAACTGAAGAACTCAGATAAACACAATGACCAACAATGATTCAGGGCTAGCACAGAAACTTGTACATAATAGGTACTTAATAAGTGCTTCTTATCTTGAAATGCTCGTTGATTCCAAAGGATCTGTATGGAAGCATACTACCTACTTCCTGACAGAGAAGTGTTGAATTCAGGGTGCAGATTGAGACATTACATATTTTGGGGGGGGGCAGCTAGGTAGCGCAGTGGATAGAGCACCGACCCTGGATTCAGGAGGACCTGAGTTCAAATCCAGCCTCAGATACATAACACTTACTAGCTGTGTGACCCTGGGCAAGTCACTTAACCCCATTGCCTAACCAAAAACAAACAAACATAACGTAACATATTTTATTGGACACAGCCAATGATGGAATTTGTTTCGCTTGACTATGCATATTTGTCACAAAAGTTTTGCTTTACTTTTTTTCTCTTCCAATGTGGGTGAGGGGGTAGGACGGAGAGAAAATAGATTTTTGTTTATTGAAAATAAGTTTAATTTCAAAAAATTAAAAATAAAAAGAATGGTCTTTTTCATATGGACCGTTGACTAACCAGTAATTCTGTACTTTGGCAGCTGATATTTTTTGAATCACCCATTTTCCGATACCATTCTCTCCAAAATTTCCAAATGACCTCTGAATCACCATATCTAACGGCCTTTTCTCAATCTTTATTCTTCTTGACCTCTTTAGTGAATTTAACACCTTTTTACTACCCTGTCTTCCTGTCTTTCCTCTCTGGGGCTTTTTGGACAGTATTCTGTCCTGATTCTTCTTCTACCTGTCTAATCACTCCTTCTCAGTCTCCTATTCTGGTTCATCAACCATATCACGTTCACCACCCCCGCCCCCCCAGTGGAGAGGGAGCAGACTAGGAAAATAACTCTTGTACTTGTTTTATTTTTAATCTCTCTATCCCCAGCACCTAACACAATGTCCAACACATTGTAAGGGCTTAATAAATGCTTGGTGATTTGTTGTCTATTTTTCCCCTGAGTGGAAAGATTAGCCAGTTAAGCCACTTTAAAAAAAAAAAAAAAAAGATAAAGGAGCTATGAGAAGTGCTGTGGTAGATTGGGGCTTTTGATTTTTATTCCTGTCTCATTATTTTAGAAAATGGAGCTTGTGTCCACAGCTGTGTGACCTCATTCACAATTCACTTTGGAAAGATAAGCAAAGAGTTCCATTGCAGAGTAACTCTCAGAAGTCAGTCCAGGAGTAAGTTCCAAGGATCTACAGACAGTTCAGCAACTTCAGATCAGCCATCTGGCCTTCTGGTTTATGAGCCTTCTATAGCCTCTGCAGAATGTTTTGCACATCACTGATTTCCATCTCCATAAAACCAGCTCTGCTTATATGCTTCTTTTATAAAAACCATTAATAAGATAAATGCTTAGAAGAACGCCCAAGGTATATTAGTGTAGAAGTAAAAAGGCTCACACAGAACCTCCCAAGTGTTGATGAGAGAACCATTTGGATTAGCAAGGATGCCCCTTCCAGCATACTGCATTCAAAATGGAAAGGAAGTAGACCTATATTAACTAACGCTGTCCATCATTAGCAAGTTGAAGTCTTGGGAAAATTCACAGAAGCTGTATGAGTGAGAAAGTGAAGCTATGGGGTAGTTAGGTGGTGCAGTGGATAGAGCACCAGCCCTGAAGTCAGGAGGACCTGAGTTCAAATCTGGCCTCAGACCAAACACTTGACACTTACTAGCTGTGTGACCCTGGGCAAGTCACTTAACCCCAATTACCCAAAAACAAAACAAAGAAAAAAAAAAACTCTGAAAAAAGAGGAAGTGAAGCTATGTTGTTGTTGTTGGGGGGTTAGGTGATGCAGTGGATAGAGTGCTGGGCTTGGAGCCAGGAAAACTCATCTTCCTGAGTTTAAATCTGGCCTCAGACACTTACTGTGTGACCTTGGGCAAGTCACTTAACCCTGTTTGCCTCAGTTTCCTCATCTGTAAAATGAGCTAGAGAAGGAAATGGCAAAACACTCCATTATCTTTGCCAAAAAAACCCTAAATGGGGTTACAAAGAACCACTGAAACAACTGAACAATAACAACAACAACAAAGTCCCTTCCAGGTCTAAATCTGTGAATGTTCCTTGCCATTTTCCTTATATGGATTATTATTTTCCCTTGGGAGGTGCCTCAGAGGCAGCTTGGTGTAGTGGATAGAGAGCGGGCCTCAGAACCAGGGTCTGAATCCAACTTCTAACACCATCTGACCTCTTAACATACACTGTCTCTGTGACCCTGGGCAAGTCACTTAACCTTGAAGTGCTCTAAGCAACTCTGTAAGACTGTAAATTGCAGAGAAAGTAGAGGGAATTTATTCATCTCAGTGGCTTCTGTGCCAAAGAAATCACGGCTACAGTCCTGTCCTTAGATAGATGGCTTCTTAAAATGTACACAGTATAATCTCATTTATCTAGATGAATCAGGACCAGAAATGGTCCAAATATAAGAAAAGCTCTATAATTTGGGGAAATATTTTTACAACCTTTCCTCTCACTGGGCTCTGATAATTAGAGGATTTAGATGAAGTATGTTTAGCATACAAAGGCATTTCTTATAACCCTGCAGATACTCTTTATTGAATCAGCCTCACTTTTGACTTCCTGGTTGATCTCAAAATTCTAAGTTAGCAGCCAGGTGGCACAGTGGATAGAATATTGACCCTGGAGTCAGGAGGACCTGAGTTCAAATCTAGCCTCAGATACTTACTAGCTATGTGACCCTGAGCAAGTCACTTAACCCCATTTACCTCAAAAAAAAAAAATCCCAAGTCACATGGGGTTTGCTTGATCCTACAAGTTTAGAAGACTAATCCTCTAGAAGATACCATAAAATTATATGAAATTCATATCAGAGATCATCTTATTTACCAGACTCATTCTACAAATGAGGAAATGGAGGCCCAGAGATTGGGAAGTGACTTTCCTAAGGTCACACAGGTAAGGAATAGCCAGCCAAGATATGAATGCAGGTCCTCTGACTCCAAATCCAGGGTTCTTTCTGCTACAACTTGTACCTGAGTATGAATTCCCCTCAATAGTATTTCCAATAAATGGCAATCCAGTCTCCTACTGA
Source organism: Vombatus ursinus (assembly GCF_900497805.2). NCBI lineage: Eukaryota > Metazoa > Chordata > Mammalia > Diprotodontia > Vombatidae > Vombatus > Vombatus ursinus. Next base: position 2,901,053 of record NW_020952380.1, read on the forward strand.
AGACCTTCAGTGATGGAAGACTTAACTCTAGGAAGCCCATCCAACTTTTGGACACCCACAATCATTAGGAAGATTTTCCCTATAGGAATCCAAAATCTGCCACTTTAAATGCCCTCTTGGTGCTCCTATTTCTGCCCTCTGGGCTAAATAGCCCAAATCTAATCCATTCTCTATATGACAGCCCTTTAGATACTTAAAGATAATTGTGGTACCCCTCATAAGCTTTCTCTTCTCCAAACAAAGCATCATGGATCCTTCCAACTTGATATGGCTTCTAGGCACTATCACTATCCGAGCTGACTTCTTTGGAGTGAACACCAATGTGTGAATGAATCACTCCTAAGTGGCACAGAATATAGAGTGCTGGGGCAGGAATCCAAGGGACTCATCTTCCTGAGTTCAAATATGGCCTCATACACTTACTAGTTATGTGACCCTGGGCAAGTCACTTAACCCTGTTTGCCTTGGTTTCCTTATCTGCAGAATGAGCTGGAAAAGAAAATGGCAAACTACTCCAGTATCTTTGCCAAGAAAGGGTCACAAAGGGTTGGACACCACTGAAATGACCTTACAACAACAACAGCAATTCATTATGTGGTTTAACTAAAGCAGAGCATATCAGGATGGTCACCTCCTTATTCTAGATTCTATGCTTCTCTTAACGTAACCTAAAATCACATTAGCTTTTTTTGACTACCATGTCACGTAGGTAACTCAGAGTTTACGGTCCACTAAAATCTTCATGTCTTCATAAGCTGTTGTCCAGTTATGTCTCCTGTATTTTTGCTATTGACTTTTTTGAATCACGTAACTGAAATTGCACCCTCCAAGGGTTACCATTGATACCTTAATCGCCATATATGACGTTCTTTTCTCAGTTGCTCTCATTCTTTTTTCTTTCTTTTAATTTTATTAATTTTAACTTATGAAATAAAACAAGCATTTCCATAACATAGTAGAATTAAAAAAAAGGTGATTGCACATGAAATTGCAAATCTATTATGTACAACTTGCTATTCCTTTTAAATATATAATAAAGTCATCATATAAATTTTCCCCCTTTTTTTCTTCCCTCCCTGCTTGTTCTTGACTTTAAATTCTAATACATGTGGCACTGTTGACCACTCTCTTCTCCAGGACGCAATCTTTTCCTGGTTCTTTTCCTACTCATCTCACTCCTCAGTTTCCTTTGTTAGCTAATCCATATCATGCCCCCCTAACAATCAAACAAAATATTGACCCTCTAGAACTGACTAACCTCCTTCCAAGCCATGGGTTTTCAAGACTATGAAAAGCTGCGCATAGCCATTCCACTTGTGACTAGTGACAAATGTCTGCCTAGATGCCTTAGACAATTAGGTCCCTCTGCTACCAAAAGGAGACTTCAAAGACAGAAAATCGTTGTTCTAGTGTCCTTTTCTTAAGCCGTTTTTCTCTTTTGTTAAACAGGAGCAGTTTCCCAGCAGACTGCAACAGAGCCATCAACCCACTCTCACTCTGAGCCAGGTATGATCTTCTTTCAATTCCTTGCTATTAATGTGGCCACAAATTGATTTTGTGGGTCAGTAGGAGAAAGGGAGGGAAATGAAGGTCAAGGATATGTGGGAGTAGGGGGAAAGGAGGTTTGGACTGGGGAAGGTGAGACCATGCTGAAGGAAAATGCGTTCTTCTGCTATTTAGTGAGACAATGGGGCAGCAAGTTCCCTGGGTTTCTATTTCTATCAGAAGCAAAGAAGTAGGAAACCTAATCTGTAACATTGTAGGGCTGGGGCCCCAGCTCTTTCTGAGATTTCAGAGGGTCAGGTTCAAGATCCACAGCGACTGGATTCCACTATGTAGAGTTTATCCAAATGACAAACTTGTCTTGCCAAGTAGGCCATGACCAGACCCTATCGGCATACTCACACAGAGAATGTCAGATTTATGCTGAGGGTGTAAAGGAGTCTGAAAACGATTCCATTGCAAATGTCCCCTTAACCCTAATGGAAGAAGGATTGAAGATTCAAAGGGGAGCCAAGTTTAATTTTTATTACGAATAGGCAGTAGCTATTGGTTAGAGAAATGCACATTAAAACAACTCTAAGGTACCACCTCATACTTATCAGATTGGCTAATATGACAGAAAAGGAAAACGATAAATGTTGGAAAAGATATAGGCAAATTGGGACACTGTTGCATTGTTGTGGAGTTGCAAATTGATCCAACCATTCTGGAGAGCAATTTGGAACTATGCCCAAAGGACGATCAAACTGTGCACACCCTTTATCCCAGCAATATCACTACTAGGTCTATATCCCAAAGAGATCATAAAAAAGGGAAATGGACCCACATGCACAAAAATATTTATAGCAGCTCTTTCTGTGGTGGCAAAAAATTGGAAATTGAGGGAATGCCCATTAATTGGGCAATGACTGAACAAGTTGTAGTATATGAATATAATGGAATACTATTGTGCTATAAGAAATGATGAGCAGGCAGATTTTGGAAAAACCTGGAAAAACTTACATGAATTGATGCTGAGTGAAGTGAGCAGAACCTGAACATTGTACACAGTAACAATAATACTATGCAATGATCAACTATGATTGACTTAGCTCTTCTCAGCAATACAACGATCCAAGACAATTCCAAAAGACTCATGATGGAAAATGCAATCCATATCCAGAAAAAGAACTATGGAGTCTGAATGCAGATTGAAGCATACTGTTTTCACTTTTTCTGTTTTTTTTGTTTTTTGTGGCTTTTCCCTTTTGCTCTATTTCTTCTTTCACAACATGACTAATATGGAAGTATGTTTCCATGATTGCACATGTATAACCTATATCAAATTGCTTGCTGTCTTGGGGCAGGGGGAAGGAAGGAAGAAAATTTTGGAATTCAGAATCTTATAAAAATGAATGTTGAAAACTATCTTAACATGTAAATGGAAAAATAAAATACTATTCACAAAAAAAGAATAGACAGTAGCCAAAATTCACCTAAGATTCAAAAGCTTGAAACTGTAGAGGACAATTATAGGAGGTTGAAGTACTAAGATCCTGATTCTGATCATTCTGAAAATACTCAGGCTGTTCTCAGTAGAGCTGCTGGAAAAATCATTCTCTCATTTTAGTACTTCCACTTTCAAAACAGGAAAATCAGGCCGTGGCCCTAAAGTAAATTGTTGGTAATTCAATGCAAGATGAAGCAATGGATAAAAGGACTAAGGGAGAAAACAAGGGAAAGATGCCTACTGATATAGGACATAAAGGAAAAATATAAGATAAGACCCCCACCCTTAAGTGACTTATAATCAAGCTAATGATCAAGATCAGCATGCACAAAATGAATGTTCAGTCATTTCAGTCACGTCCAACTCTGTGACTCCATTTGGGGTTTTCTTGGCAAAGATGCTGAAGTGTTTTACTGTTTCCTCCAGTTTATTTTATAGATGAGGAAATTGAGGCAAGCAAGGTTAAGTGACATGCCCAGGGTCACACAGCTAATCAGTGTCTGAGGGCTAGATTTAAACTCAGGTCTTCCTGACTCCAGACCAGCGTTCTATCTGATGAGCCATCTAGCTGCCTCTATGAAATAAATAGAGGACATCTAACAGTGCTAAACTAGTATTGTTCTGACTCTAAATGCAACTGTGGGGTTGAGTAGTAGGAGAAGTCTTCATGGATGAGGTGGACTTTGAGATGGGCCCTGAAGGACAGACAGAATTTGGATTTTATAGAGAGTAAAGTTTAAACTACTTTACTTGGTGTTCAAGACCCATCTCAATCTGGCACCACTTTATTCTGGCAACTTTTCCTCCTTATTTTTCCCCCTCCACACATTCTACAATATAGCCAAACGTGATTGCATAAAACTCACCAAACATGCCCCACACCATCCCGTGTCTGACTTCTCTCACACTGTTCCTGGCATCCAGAATGTCTTCCTCTCTACTGCTCATCTCTTGAGTTCCTAACTATCCTTTCAAGTCACATTCAAAGATTACCTCCATCTTTCCTGATCTTTCCAAGTGGTAATAAATTTCCCCTTGAGCCATTAAACAATATTCTTTTCACTTATCATGAAATATTGGGTTGTATAGTTATTTCTGTGTATGTGTCTCATCCCTTTATTAGACTCCAAGGTCCATGATGGAAGGGGCCACATCTTATGTAAGTCTTGTATGTCTCCTAGTGCCTAGCATAATTTTTTGCATATAGGGTTTTGAATGAGAAAATGAATGATGAATGAGGCAACATATAGTATGAGGAAAGGCATAGAGATGGAAATGAGTATGGGATGTATGCTGGGGATAGTGAGGAGACCATCCTGACAAAGGGTAAGCATGCATGTTAAAGAATAATGTGGGGATAGCTAGGTGGCACAGTGGATAGAGCACCGGCTCTGGAGTCAGGAGGACCTGAGTTCAAAACACAGCCTTACTAGCTGTGTGACCCTGGGCAAGTCAGTTTACCCCAAATGCCTCACACACAAAAAAGAAAGAAAGAATAATGTGAAATGTAACATAGCAGGGTCAGATTACAAAAGGACTTGAAAGAAAGTCTGAGAAATGTGGACATCATATGTGGTAGGCTATTCTCTCTATCTTTCACTCAGTCACAGTGCTCTGAAAGTATGGTGTGATGTTCAAAGAAAGCAAAAAACCTGTCTACAAACCTTGCCAGTTCCCTTCCTATGTTTTCATCCATGATATATTCCATCTATGTCAGAACCATTCTCATTAAAATTTTATAAAGATGATAAATTATCTGTATCAGCTAATAGATACTCATATCTTCTTAGTTGATAACATTTACAATAGCTACCAATTAGTGTTGTTGTGAGAAAAGTGTTTTGCTAAATGTACAGCATTTTATAAATGTGAGTTACTGTATCATTGTATGAGCTGTGAGAGTATTCTAAGTCCATTTGCTACATATTAGTTTTGTTATATTCTTTCAGCCTAACCATTTGCTGTGGTTTTGCCCCAATTCTTCATGACTCTATTTGTGGTTTTCTTGGCAAAGATACAGGAGTGGTTTGCCATTTCTTTCTCCAGTTCATTTCAAAGATGAGGAAACTGAGGCAAACAAAGTTAAGTGACTTACCCATGGTCACACAACTAGTTAATGTCTAAGGCCAGATTTGAACTCAGGAAGATGAGTCTTCCTGACTCTAGGCCTAGTGCTCTCCTATGTCACCTAGGAGCCTAACCATATGGAGTGCCAAAGAATATGTTGGGAATGTAATAAGGCCAAGAGTGGTGACACATGCATGTAATTTCTGCTTTAAAGGGAATTTGGGCTAGGGGATCACTTGAACTTAGGAGCTCTGAGCTGCAGTGGATTAAAGTTAATCAGGTGTCCACAATAAGTCCAGCACCAATATGTTGAGCCACAGGGAGCAGGGGGCCTCAAGATTACCTAAGGAGGGGTGAACCAGTCCAGGTTAGAAAAAGGAATCAGGCTTGTAACTGGCCACTGCACTTCCAACTTGAGCAAGAAAGGGAGATACAGCCTCCAAAAAAGATGGGATGGAAGAATTGCATGGCATTGGTGACTATAGGCAAATGAAAATTTGAAGAACCAATAGTGTTTACAATTTGAATAATTGTTGACAGCAAGTTATAAAACTGCTTTCATGGAAAGTACCCTGTGGATAAGTAAATTTCTTGTCCAGATATCCTACAAATGAAGATTGTATGTCTATCACAGACAACCCCGTCTCTTATCCCCAAAGAACAAAAAGACTCAAAGCTATACTTCTCCTCCCTGATTTCTCTAGGTGAGGGCCTTTTTAGAGGTATTAATCCTATTTTCATTAGCTTTTTCTTTTGTCTGGATTGACCGTAGGTCAGGTTATTACAATGTTAGGAAAACATAGTTGGGGAGGAGAAGCAAGCAGTTAACAGAGTGTCTGGTCAGGGTCCCTTTCTCCCCACACTATAATTAGGGTCGAGACCTATGAAAATCCCCTTTTTTTCTTCTTAGTCCTCAAGGAGTACCATTTATCCTTCTCTTTCAACAGATACTTCAGACATAGTAATTAACAACAATTTAATGTGAACACACTCTTTTCAGCTATTTCCACAGCTGAGATACTTTAACCTTTCAAAATAGCTACCATACTTCATAAAAATGTATTTATAATCCTTTACATTCAATGCCGATAAAACATTACCACTGGAGAGCCATTAAGACTAACATTTTCCTAGGGCCATTAGAGCCATTTTAACCTTTATCATTTTCCATTTCATTATTGACTTTATAGTGATGTTTCAAGGCAACCTCTTCTCAATAAAGTCACTTATGCTACTCAAAGAAAGTTATCCTTTCAAATGTGGTGGTGCACATCTATAATCCCAGCTACTCGAAAAAGTGAGACTCATGGCTCTCTTGAACTGGAGAGTTCTACAGTGGGCTTTGAAGTTCAGGTATCCAAACTAAGTTTGGTACTAAGATAGTGAGCCCTCAGAAGCAGTGGGCAACCAAAGAAGGGGTCAAGAAAATAGAAATTGGCCAGAAACAGAACAAGTCTAAGCTCCCTTGCTAATCAGTAGTGGGACTGGGCCTGTAAATACTCCCTCTCCGTCCAACTAAGGAGTCTCAGTCATTTAAAAAAAAATTATCCTAATTGAATTACAATCTGTCCTTGACATTGAGTACCACTTCTAGGCCCTCATACATATCTGTTGATTACTGGATTATACACATGCCCTCAAGTATTAAAAATAAGCACAAAAATAAATTTTCCCAACTAAATTCTTTGTGTCATCTCCACAACTATGAAAACATTTACATAACACTCAAAATCCTATTAAAATCATACCATTGTAACAAATTTGTTTACCTGCCTATGCTGTAAGTCATTATAACGCTCATTAATATTAATAATGTTCTCTTTTTCTGCACTCCTGGCAATCTCATCAGCTCTCACACATTTAAAAATCCCTCTGCAGATGATTCATGGTCACTATACCGTGATGATTAAAAAAAATTCCAAGAGACATAGTTTCTGGGTAATTTAATGATTTTATTAATAAAGTCAACAAATTTATTAATAAAAGGATGGTTATTTGGCCATCTCTCTTAGGCCAAAGACTCTTCATGGTAGACTCACGTTTATATGCCCTTCAAAGAGTAGGTGTTTCTGAGGGGTACCAATCAACTCTGACCAATTAACACAATGGGAAGTGGGCTATATCAAAATGACTTGGATCACCCAAATCTTGGTCAAAGAGACATCAATTTCCATATCACCTGTCTTGACAAAAGGGAGAATCAACATTTTCCCAGAGCTGTCTGAGCAAACACAATGAGCAAAAATACACCCATTAGCTCAAACTTAGAATTTTTTTTACTATCTGATTAAATTTGACCTGAGTAAATCTTTAAAGAGATTTCCCACACTGGTTGGTTTCTGGATAAGGAAGTAGAAAAGGAAAAAAAAAAAAAACTTTGGTCCTAATACAATAATTAATTATTAAATACAAAAGAGAAATATATTCATTTCTCACAATATCTAATGCTAATTTTTCCCTGAGCTGTAATCCCACATCACCAACCATTTACTGGATATGTAAACTCAAGATGTCCAAAACTGAACTCATTCTCTTCCTCTACAAACCTACCATTTTACCGAACCACTCCCCTCTGTTGAAGGTACCAATATTCTTACAGTTTTCCTGGTTCGTGATGTCTGTGTTATATTTGATTCTTCAATCTCCATCACTTCACTTTTCCAACCATTTGCCAAATCTTATTATTTCTACCTCCACAATATCTCTCATATCCAGCTCCTCTCTACTCCTACAACTACCCCCCTTCGTTGACGACCTCATCACTTCTTGTTCAGACTATTGCAAAAGCCTCCAAATTTGTCTCCTTGCCTCAAGTGTCTCTCCATTACAATTCATTCTCCTCAAAGATGCCCAAGTAATTTTCTGTAAGCACAGATCTGACCTTGTCATTATCCTACTCGATAAAGTCCTGTGGCTGCACGTTACTTCTAGGAGAAAACATTTATTTTTCTGTTTGGCTGTTAAAGCCCTTCACAACCTGAGCATGACCTATCTTTCTAGTCTCATTTTACCTTACTTCCCTTTCTCCACTCAACAATCTAGCCAAATGAGCGTTCTCTCTGTTCCTCACATGTATCTTTCCTGATACAATGTAACCTTTGTGAGAGTAGTTATTTTTCTTATTTTTTGTCTTTGTATTCCCAGAGCTTAGCACATAATGTTGCTGTTGTGTCTGACTCTTTGTAACCCCATATGGGGTTTTCTGGGCAAGGAATTCAATAATTTGAGTCTTTCTGATTCTAGTCCCAGCACTCCATCCACCTAGCTACCACCTAGTACCTAATAGGTAGTTAAATGCTTGTTGATCAATTAATTGAAAATATGCTATATATGGAAAGAGAGATGTGCATCATATAGACGAGGTGATAAACAGTATAATTGTGGCCTCCGTAGATCTGGGGGGAAATCCCATAATTTTATTTCTATTGCATTTTGCACCTCCTTCTCTCTGTAAATTGAAAGGCATTGCTGAGTAATAGATAAATTATTAAGTAAAGATGTTGATTTTTACCAATTGGAGACTTTGTTCTACACTCTTAAAATTACTAAATCACATTAGAATTAATAGAGACTTCAATTTAATCAGAGAGGAAAAGACTCTGATGAATAAACTAAAGCTCAACCAAAAAGAAAAATCCAACAAAGAAAATATCAATTTTCTGGGCTGCCTTAATTAAATAATTAAAATAAAATACTGTAGTGAAAAAGCTTTGAAATGTGAAAAGTCCTATGGAAATTCAGGCTATTGTATTCATGATTATAAATTACACGAACATAATAGCTGACATTTCTATAGGATTTAAGGTCCACAAAGTGATTTACATTTGTCAACTCATTTGATCCTCTCAGGGTGCCCTCTCCAGTCCTCCGGATCTATATCTCGCCACTGGACCCAGATGGCTCTGGAGGAGAAAGTGAGGCTGGTGACATTACACAGCCCTGTCTCACTTAAATCCAATTCACTTGCAAGTCATGACATCACCTCCCCGATGTCATGGTCCTCTAGTATAATGAAGGACAAACAACAACAAGATCCTCTCAGCTTCCTTGGGAGGTAGTATTGCTATTATCTCCATTTTACAGATGAGAAGAATGAGCCTAAAAGAGCTTAAATGACTTGCTCAGGGCCACATAACTAATAAGTGTCTGAGGCAGGAGTGGAGCTGAGGTCTTCCTCACCAAAGTCCAGCTGTCTAGCAATAATAAGCATAGGATATCAATAGAATTCAAAGGCCAAAAGAGAATTCAAAAGACATAATAAGCCTGGCTCGTTTAGGTAGGTTTGAGACCTGACTTCATGTTTCCATTGAAGTTTTTTTTCTCCTTTTTAAAATTTTTTTAAATTTTTTTCAGATTTTATTAATTTACTTATTTTTAGTTTTCAGCATTCACTTCCACCAGATTTTGAGTTCCAAATTTTCTCCCCATCTCATCCCTCCCCCCACCCCAAGATGGCATGCATTCTGAATACCCCTTCCCCTAATCTGCCCTCCCTTCTATCTCCCCCCTCCCTTCTCTTAACCCCTTCCCCTTCAATTTTCCTATAGGGTGGGATAGATTTTTTTTCTCCTTTTTCAAGATGGTAAAGGTTGGAGGATTGAGGGTAGGTAAGGGTGATAATTAATCTATTTCTTACACCATTTCAATTGAATGCATTTATGTCTTTTTTTTTTATTTCCCCCAGATAGTAGCTCCTCAGGGAAAGATACAGACAAGAAAATGGGAAATTATATTCCTGAGTCAAAGAGCAATCGATTAAGAGAACACCCAATCCCAGAAACAGGTAAGAAATATTATAATATCTGCATTTTAGTAAAAAAAAAACAGTAATTCACACTCATATCTGGGAGATGCTTTGTAGAACCTAAAGTCAAGAAGATCTGGGTTCAGCCCTACTTCATGTACTTACTGGTTTTATGATCTTGAGCAAGCCCCTTAAGCTCTAGAGCCTGGGTTTCCTTCTCGGTAAAACTGAGATAGTACTTGCGCTGCCTTCCTCACAGGGTTATTCTGAGTATCAAATGAGATAATAGCTGTAAATCACTATGTACAACATGAAGCTTTATGTAAATGTTAGCTATGAGGAAAACACAAGCATGAAAACGTTATAGAAACATGAGTTGTTATTGTGTAGTAAAAAGACAACTAATCTTTCAGGAGGCTAGAACTCTAGCCCTGATTCTGCCTTAGAGTGGTTTTGCGATTTTGGGCAAGTCATTCCATCTCCAAGTCTCAGTTTTCTCATTTGTAAAACAGTGATCATAATATTTGCACTACCTGTGAAGTAGTGCAAATGCTCTCTAAATTATAAAACCATAGAAGACTATATAATTGTTAGCTTTTGATATTAAGATAGGATGCAAGAGCTAGAAGGCTGGAACACTGGAGAGATTGATTTGGAGAAGGGGGACTTGGGCTCAGCAATACTCCTGCTGCTCCCTCTTTGAAGGACCTTGGGCAACTCATTTCATGTCCTTGAGCCTCAGTTTCCTCTTCTGTAAAATGAAGGGGGAGGAGCATCTCCAGTCATCCTGATCCATATCTTGCTGCTGGACCCAGATGGCTCTGGAGGAGAAAGTGATACCGGTGACTTTGCACAGACCTCCCTCACTTAAATCCAATTCACTTGCAAGTCACAGCATCACCTTCCTGATGTCATAGTCCTCTTCGATAACAAAGGACAAACAACAAAATTAAGAGTTTAGCTTAGGTGTCCTGTATGGTCCTTTTAAGCTCAAAATATAGGACTACCTCTATATTTTTACAGAAGTTCAGAAAAGTTAAGTGATTCTCCCAGGATGATAAGCCCTAATAGTCTATAATTCTCTAAGTGAGGAGAGATCATTAATTTGGGGGCAGGGAAAAGAGGAGGAGGAAGATTATATAATGTCAAGCTTGTAGACTGACTAATTAAGAAAACATTTTACTTTAACCTTGGATTGTCAGTGCTGAATTATCAATGATATGTGCACATTGGCTAAATCTAGATAGGTTGGGGCTCTAGAGCTAACTTAAATTTTCACTATGAGAATTTACCCTTCAGAAATTGACAGACAAACACATTTTGATTTCTAAGCACAAAATAAAATCCACTGACCTAGGGTAGGAGAAATGGAGGTCATCTACAGTTGTGCCATAGTTTGAGAACAAAAAATATTTCCTCAGCTGCCGTGTGACTGACGAGTAGAATTTAGTTTCACAGGAGGTCACTTAAAAAAATAACTCGGTTTGGGAGAAGCAGGTACGTTTTAGTTTTCAAGTTATACAAGCTGAAAAAAAAATTTAATAAGCTATATTCCTAACTGGCCATCTAGGTTCTGAGAGTTCAGTCTAATCCTGAAAGCAATTATTAGGCACCTAGTATACGCAATACACTGTACCAGGCACTTGGGTTACAACAACAAAACAAAAAGTAGTTCCTGGGGCAGCTAGGTGGTGCAGTTGATACAGTACTAGCCTTGGAGTCAGAAGGACCTGAGTTCAAATCTAGCATCAGACACTTGACACTTACTAGCTGTGTGACCCTGTACAGGTCACTTAACCCCATTGCCTAGCAAAAAACAGAACAAAACAAAAAAATTGTTCTTGTCCTTAAGAAGCTTACACTCTACTGCAGAATACCTTATGTCACAGTTAGGAATTATTTTCACTGAAACTCACAGGAGGACGTTTCTGACCCAAGCATTCTATGAGATTTCACTTTCCTTGATATCAAAGAATGGTCTCAGCTCTGATTTGTCAAATCAGAGGGTTTGTCGAATCACCTGTTTTACTGTCACTATACCAAAGGGAATTTCCCTGCATAACTTTCTCATTCTGATCCATGTTGTGAGTTCAGTATCTCAATTACCTGAATTATCAGGTAGGAGTCTACAGTTCCTGGCCTCCCCACCCCCAGACTTCCTCCATTCAGGAGGCAGGCACTGTGGGCTTCCTCTCTTATTCCCCTCCCCACCCCAGACAACCTGCCTGACTGCTAGGGCCCCGATCCCAAAGTGAAGCCCCATCAGGAGCAAGTACCTTAGAAAGTTCTACATCCCCATCTCCAACACACACAAACAACCTTCCTGCTGATTCTTTTTTCCCCTACCCTTTTCCCTGTCCTGGCTGGACTGACACCCCATACCCTCCCCTGAGGAAGGAAACCCAGAATATCCAGTCTACTTCACCCCTCTGGCCTACTCCCTCCTTCCCAATCCTCCACTCTTGCCAGATAGACTTGGCCATTTGGATGGGCAAGGGGTCATCAACTATAATTCCTCCTGTAAGATGGAGAAGCACCAACCTTTACCAGCTGCCCCGCCAATACAACTTCCAAGCTCCCAGACACGGATAATCTGACTTCCAAGATACCCCAAAGACACCTGGAGCCTCCATGCTTTCTGTAGCTGCATCCTTAGAACCACTGGCCTGGTCAGCCCTGAAGCAAAACTGTCCTATATTTGGTGTCTCCCCCAGTTAGAATCTGAGCTCCTTGAGAGAAGGGACTGTTTCACTCTGCTATTTGTAGCCCTTAACACCGTGCTTGGCTTAGTAATAGGGACAGGATGTTCCCCTTATGACTTCATTAATATAAGGAACTCTCCAGTGAGGAAGCTTCCTTAGCTAATGCAAGTTGACATTTTCTCTGTACCTTGTATAGTCCTCAAGCATTGCCTAGAGGTTAAGTGATCTATCCAGGGTCACATAGACAGTGTGGGACAGAAACAGGACTTAAACCCAAATTTCCTTGACTTCAAGGTAGGTGTCCTATCCACCTATAACCATAAATCCAAGTTCCCTATGCATCTTGAGGCAACTAGGTGACACAGTAGATAGAGTGCTGGGCCTGGAGTCAGGAAGACCTTGGTTCAAATCCAGCCTCAGACATTTACTAGCTGTGTCACCTTGTGCTTAACCTGTTTGACTCAGTTTACTCAACTGCAAAATGAGAATAATAGTAGCACTTTCAAAGAAAGTGATCCATTTCAGTAGCTCCAATGATTACTTCAAGAAACAAGTCTAGTGATCCATTTAACTCTGATCCATTCACAAAAAAACCCATCCTTATCTTCAAAACCTGACCCCTTTGAAGTCAGTGATCCTTTTTCATCCACTAGTATCTCTTCAAAAGTAACACTTACCTCTTCAATAGTAGCACTTACCTCAAAGGTTGAGGAAGTTGTGGAGATCAAATGAACTAAAGTTCGTGAAAAGTACTTGTAACTGTTGAAACCAGAGCAATGAAATGAACAGCATGGATCCAGGGGCCAATGATGCTGTATTCTACCTATCTCCTGACAGAGGGATGATGGACACAAGATGCAGAATGATATAAATATATATTTTATATACACGTATATCATACATCTATGTATATATTTGAATGTGGCCAATGTACAGATTTGATTTGCTATGCTAATTTGTCACAAAGGAAGAATTTCTATTTGCATGTGGTATTGATGAGGGGGTTGGGGCAGCTAGGTGGTGCAGTGGATAGGGCACTGGGTTTGGAATCAGGAAGACTCATCTTCCTGAGTTCAAATGCAGCCTCAAGCACTTACTAGCTTTGTGACCCTGGGCAAGTCACTTAACACCACCTCAGTTTCCTCATCTGTAAAAATGAGCTGGAGAAGGAAATGGCAAATCACTCTAGTAGCTTTGCCAAGAAAACCCCAAATGGGGTCATAAAGAGTGGGACATGACTGAAAAACAACAGTTGATGGCAGTGACATGGGAATGAAGCAAGTATTTTTAATGATGTCCAAAAAGAAGCATAGAAAAGAAAGAAAAGAGAATAATTGAGGCATGTAAAAAAAAAAGTATAAACAGGAGCAGCTAGGTGGCGAGTGGATAGAGCACCAGCCCTGAAGTCAGGAGGACCTGAGTTCAAATCCAGCCTCAGACTAAACATTTGACACATACTAGCTGTGTGACCCTGGATAAGTCACTTAACCCCAATTGCCTTTAAAAAAAAAAGCATAAACAGAAAACTTAGGAGACCCAGACAAGCAGTATAGCTTTAAGATGATCATGTTGAATTCATTATATGCTTTTTTTTAAAAAGGACAAGTTTTTGGTAATGGAGATTCCCATTCTCCAATGCAATCTTCTTTATCTGTTCCTTGCAAATAGAAATGCTGCTGTTAATTGGTGTATGTCAAATACAAAGTAATAAAAAATTTTTAATTTAAAATTTATTTTTTAATTTTTTAATTTATATATTATATATAAAAATTAATTTAAATTTATTTTTAAAATTTAAAAATAAAAGTGCTTTGCAAGCTTTAACTTTCTATATACATGTCACCTTTATTATTACATACCCCACAGGATTATTAAGGAAAGTACTTTGTAAAGTACTATAAATATGAGCTCTTGTTATTTGTGATTCTAATGATAATTGAGTGTCCCAAGAAGTGTAGGAACTCATCTTGCGTTCAAGCCTCTGTATTTAATGGCTATTTTTAGCCCACTGGCTATGAAACCAGTCCAGACCTGTCCTGTAGTTTCTCTGCTCTCTGGTTTCACCAGCTGGCAAGACCTTTGTAGCTAAAAATAGCTCCTACTGTACCATCTTTAAACCAGGCCTAGTGGAGGAATTTGTAAGTTTAAGAATAGTTGGTGGATGTTGATTAGAGAAAAATAAGTCTATGAAACCTTGTTGTTTAGTCATGTCTGATTCTGCAAGACCCAATTTGGGGTTTTCTTGGCAAAGATACTAAAGTGGTTTGCCATTTCCTTCTCCAGCTCATTTTACAGATGAGGAAATCGAGGCAAACAGGATTAAGTGACTTGACCAGGGTCACATTGCTAGTAAGTGTCTGAGGCTCTATCCATTGAACCATTTAAGCTGAGCCACATTTGGTTTGTCCCTTATCCACCCAAGCTAATAAAGGTTATTCCAGGCTGAGAATCCAAGTAATAACTGATAATTATGGCTGACATACATAGGGTTGACATATTGTGTTAACTCGAATTTGATCTTCACAGTAACCCTACAAAATAGGTAACAAAGACATTATTATCCCTGTCTTACAGATAATGAAACTGAGGTTTAAGTAATTTTCCCATAGTCTTATAACTAATGTAAAGACCAGGATAAGAAAAGAGGTTTTGATTTGTTTTTTTTCCAGACTTTATGTCTAAAACACAAGCATCAGAAGGAAGTCAGACTAATAGGCAAAGAGTACATATTTGCCTAACCTCAGAACCTCCACACAGCCAAAATTAAGCCAGTATATTTTGAAGTTAATAGATCAGTATACTGAGTGTCTGATTAAAGCCTTATTAAAGCTTAAAACTACGCTAAGATTTTTGAGGCACCCTGTGTATTGAATTATATGGAGAGATTTTTTGTTTTTCAGTCATTTCAGTCATGACCCTATACAACTCTCCATGACCACATTTAGGGTTTTCTTGGCAAAGATACTAGAGTGGTTTGCCATTTCCTTCTCCAGCTCATTTTACAGCTGAGGAAACTGAGACAAACAGGGTTAAGCGACTTGCCCAGGGTCTCACAACGATTAAGTGTCTGAGTCTGGATTTGAACTCAGGTCTTCCTGACTCTAGGTCCAGTACTCTATTCGCTTTGACACCTAGCTGCCCCATATGGAGAGACACAAAGACTCAAAAGACAGTCATTTCTCATAAAGAAGTTTTGATGTACTTGAGGAAGGAAGCAAGATTAAAGTAATAACAAAATAAGGCCATGATGCCCTACATGCTTTTATTAAAGGGATTTGTTCTGTGAAGTTTGGATTCAGTCAAAGGGCCGCACTTGAGGACCTAAAGGGCTACATGTGGGTTACTGTCGAGGCTGCAGGCTCCCCACCCCAGGACATTTATTTCTGTGTTAGTTCAAAGAAAGAAGAGTATATTGTGATCTGGAGGCAAGCCCCAGAGTGGCCCTTCTATAGTTCTGTGATGTCGAGAATCGGATTTGGGAAGTTGGACTGGCAAAGCAAAGAATCTGTGATCCCCAACTCCCTTTTCCCATTCTCACAACCAGAGAACTTAAGCAAATGATTAAACCATTTTCTAAAGGGCTCTAACAATTACTAGGTACACACCATGTAATATGGCAGAGAGTACCCCATTTGGTGTCAGAGGAACAGGTTCAGATCCTACCTGTGTGACCTTGGAAAAGTCACTTAAGGGGGCAGCTTGATGGCGCAATGAATAGAGCACCAGCCCCGGATTCAGGAGGACCTGAGTTCAAATCCGGTCTCAGACCAGACACTTGACACTTACTAGCTGTGTGACCATAGGCAAGTCACTTAACCCCACCTGCCTCGCAAAAAAAAAAAAAAAAAGTTACTTAAGCTCTTACTTTTCTCATTTGTAAAATGAAGAGGTTGAACATAACCTCTGAGGTCCCTTTCAGCTCTAAAACTATGATCCTATAATCCAACTATTGACTGAATGTCATTAGAGTATGTGAACACTTGCCAACAGAGAGTAGGATCCCTGAAGGTGCTGACCAGCACTTGTAGAGATATCTTCCCTATCCAGGGGAAATCATAGGTCCATTCTCTTATCCCCTATAACCTTCCTAAAGCCCAAATCTGGCTAAGAATTCAGAAGTCTCTCCTACATTAAAGAAATTAGGATGACTCTGCATTGATCCATAAATATAATAGTACAGTCAGTATTTTATCA
Source organism: Vombatus ursinus (assembly GCF_900497805.2). Lineage (NCBI taxonomy): Eukaryota > Metazoa > Chordata > Mammalia > Diprotodontia > Vombatidae > Vombatus > Vombatus ursinus. The sequence continues at coordinate 2,917,752 of NW_020952380.1, forward strand.
CAGAAGTATTCCCTTAAGTGGGTCAAAGCAAACTGGGAAAGCATCATCGTGACAAAGGACAATCAGGAAACTTGAGCAGTGAAACAGAGAGAGCTCATTTTCACTGTTCAAAAGGCTAGACTTTCCTATCTCCATATAGGCAATCCCACGTGTCACTGACTCCTCTTCTTTTCTGAACCTTATTGCAGGTGCAGTCTTACCCCTGGCACTAGGTTTGGCCATCACTGCTTTGCTCCTCCTCATGATTGCTTGCCGACTTCGATGGGTAAGACAGAAACTCAAAAAAGCCCGGCCCATAACATCTGAGGAATCGGACTACCTCATAAATGGGATGTACCTATGAGAAACATGTTTCTTAGTGGCTGAGGAAGGTGTTTCCATTGATAATTTATCTAGGTGTCTGATTCTAAAAATCAACATTTTTTTGGACTTGTGCTAGGAGCACTGAGAATATTAAAAAAAAATCCTCGTCAAATCCAAAAACCTTTAGTCTTATTCCTTTTAACTATAGTTAAAATCTCTTCTTCTGACAGTACTCGATAACTATTGATGTGTCTATAGTTGTTCATGGGATTAAAATAAAACATAAGTCAAAGACTGATTATAGTAAGCTGTGCCTGAAAATAGAGATATGTAAGATAATCCGTTCATGCAGGCAATACAGCAGCTCAGGGAGATGGCCATTGTGTGGCAGTGTTAGCATATCACCTCACCCATTGATACAGATTATATATATGTATATGTATATATCCATCTACATATACACAGATATATAGTTATATACACATATTTTGAGAACCAGGGCCAACTAAAAAGTAAATGAAGATTGTGTTGGGCATCCCTAGCCTCCCCTTTCTCTGCTCTTCCTGGCCCTTCTCCATTTTAGGTACTCAGTGCCTTCCCCCTCACTGCTCATCAAAACCTGCTCTCAGGAATAAATTTCATATCAGTCATTTCTACTTTAGTGTGAATTTGTCAACATGTTATCTCTTCTGCAGATCTGTACTTTGACTCTTCTCTTTTGTCAAAAGAAAGGCTTTGTTCTCCATTAAATGAATTTCAAACATCGATGAGCAGGTGGGGGAAATAGGGGTTAGGGGTGAAATAATTATCGGAAACTTGGTTTGAATTTGGATTAGAAGAGGCCATAGAATGAGAGAGAAAAGGTGATGCAGGGGATTAAACTGGAGGATGGGGTAGGGGAGAGAGGTTTATAGAAAGAATTTGCTCATTTCCTTTATTCTAATTTTCTCTTGTCATTGATTCAACAATTAACATTTCTTGAGAGTTCCTAATATGATCCACATTAGTTCTCTGTTATGTCTAACACCTTGCTCTCCTTAAGAGCACAGCCAGGCCATTTATATATTCACTACATTTCAACAGGATTTTTTTGTCCATCAAAGAAAATGAAATCAAACTGAAAAGACAAGCACTTTCAGTGTATTTGCAGGCAAAATATTGACAAAGATGCCAAGCAACTTTAGATAGCCACAGTTCCTTGGTTTAGTAAAACATACCAGTTCTTAGAATTTAACTTTTAAATTCTCTTTTGCTCTATAAATTAACATTTTATAACTTGGACTCAGTCACTCAACATCAAATATACACATTTTAGGACTTGCTAGCATTTTCAGACATAGCCAGAGTCAGCTGACTCAGCTATGCTCTTCAGTCTGCAGGGTCTTGAAAGATTTATATGATTCTGGCACTCATTTAATACTAGGATGACATGACCTAAAGGCTGCCATATTGGGCAGAAATACCATTGGGGATAAACACACACACACACACACACACACACACTGCCATGCTACTTCCATGCACTGCAAGAAACAAACAAAAAGTGTCTGTGAATACCTGTGGCAAATCTTCAAAGTTTTTTGAAAAAACATCATAGAATAACTTATTTAGGTAACCACAGGGCTAGCTGACCCTCTACCAAAAGAGTTTAATTCTGATAGAGATAAATTATCTGATTACAGTATCATAATAGTAAGCAAAACACTAGTTCTGAGGTCAGTGCTGTTCCTGCAACCATGAGTTTGATTTTCAAATCTTTCAACACATTGTGCAAGTAAGACATCATCTCAGCTTCCTGAGAAACTCCAGACATTTGCCAACTATACCTTTAGTACCCAGCAAAGCATTAAGCTTTTCCCAAGGGCAGTTTATAGAGATGTAAATGTTATCTATAATGTTGTGCAGTTTATTTTCATGTGTAAGGATAGCCATAGCCAATAAAACTGAGACAGGTAAGGCATGCATCTTCCTATAGGTCATTTTTTTTTTGTACTTAAAGAATTAAAACCAACTTTAGGATTGCCATGGTATAAAAATACTTAAAATAAGCTGTCTATGTAAAATAATATTGTACCAATAAACCCTATTTTATTCTTGTCTTTTTATATTCTTTTTTATTCAAAATAAATATGACCAAATAGTAGCATTAGATGACTATGTGTACATGTTGATGGAGAGATTGATGGAGAGGATTAAGAGGCTTGAGTGGGTAAAAAAAAAAAAGTCAGGGAAAGATGGGCTCTGTGTCCCCTCACTACCTTGGCCTCCACCTATATCAATTCATTTTTTTTTTTTTTTTAGGCAATTGGGGTTAAGTGATTTGCCCAGGGTCACACAGCTAGTAAGTGTCAAGTGTCCAGTCTGAGGCCGGATTTGAATTCAGGTCCTCCTGACTTCAGGGCCGGTGCTCTATCCACTGCGCCACCTAGCTGCCCCTAATTCATTTTTTGAATGTTGAAGGATATTCTACCACTTTGCAGTACTTTGTATCAAAACCCTTTCTCCATCAAAGTATATTTTTCTTCAGGCTAACCTAAGTCATACTTAGCAGTCCATCTTCTTAGTTTTCATTTCAAGAGAAGAGTTCCACTATTCACTTTCCTGTCACTATAGTGCTACAAGTCTCATGCTATCTTTTTGTGTCTTCCATGAGCAAAATCATCAGAAAGACATGAAGAGGGGGGCCAAGGAGTGGCGTGGCCTGAGATTATTGTGATGTTATGGCAGAAGACATCAGTGAAACTTATTTTAAAAATAATAATAAGTGAAATTGTCTAGGCCTTTAGTTACATCCTGCCCTGAAAAGGACTTGAATGTATTTTTCTACCACCACCCCCACATTTTTAATAGAATTTCCTTCCCACACTCTTCAACAGGCAGAGCCATCCCCAGGATATGTCAAACTGGGACAATGTGTAGTTCCTAGACTGCTATGGGGACCAAAAGACTAAAGGAATGTAGGGATTTAATACGATGGAAGAAAAAAAAAAGGGGTGGAAATACCAGATGGTGCAAAAAGAGACCCAGATTACTCATTTATCAGCATCTTCCAAAACCTGACTCAGCTCCACTTCCTTAGCATTGATGGTGCTCTCTCCCTCCTCAGATTATCTCATTTTTGTTTTATCTTGTATTTATACCTCTCTATTAAGCTCCTTGAGAGCAAAGACTTCTTTCTTTTTCTGCCTTTCTTTTTTCCTTTCTTTCCATGTTATACAAATATTTCTTCCTTTTTTCTTCTCTCCTTTCCTTTTTTATTTTCTTTTTTTCCCTTTTCTTTTCTTTTCTTTCAGTAACCCACTACTTTGAAGGTGGAAGGCCTCAGTAATATTTAGGAAAGGAACTGGACCTGGGATTTCATTGTTGTAGTTCGTTTTTATGTTCATCAGTCAATGAGCATTTATTAAATGCCTACTCTGCTTGAGGCACTGTGCTAAGGATACAAAGAAAGGCAAAAGACAGTCCCTGCCCTCTAGTAGAACACGGTCCAATGGGGAGACAACATACAAGCAATTATGTACAAACAAGGTCTATACGCAATAAATTAGAGATAATCAAGACCTATTCACAGTAAATTAGAGATAATCAACAGAGGAAAGGCACTAGCATTAATAGGGATCAGGAAAGGCTTCCTGTAAAATGTGAGATCTTATCTGACTGTTGAAGGAAGCTAGGGAATCCAAGAGGTAGAGAAAAGAACGGAGCATATTCCAGGCATGGGGGACAGCCACCAAGTTAGGAGATGGAGTGTCATGTGTGAGGCACAGAGAGAAGAGGGGGAGAGATATAAGAAAACGGGAAAGGTAGAAGGGGTTGGGCTGTGAAGGGCTTTGAATGCTAAACAGAGAACATTGGACCCTAGAGGTAATAGCCATTGCAATTTATTGAATATAAAGTGACATAGTGAGATCTACACTGTAGGAATATTAATTTGATGCTGAGTGGAAGTTAGACTACGCTGGGAAGAGACTGGAAGCCGGCAGATTAACTAGCAGACTGTTGTAATAAGGAAGGTCTGCAGCATGGTGTCAGCAGTGTCTGAGGAGAGTAGGGAGACTATATGAGGGATATTAAAAAGGTAAAATAGGCCATGGGCACCAGATTGGATATGGGTAAGAGGAAGTAAGGAGTCTAGGTTGTGCGCTAGGTTAATTGGGAGGATGATAGGGCGGTACACAGAGCTCTAGACTTGAAATAAAGAAGCACTGGCTTCAAATCCTACCTCAGATGCTTTAGCTGTATGACCTTGAACAAGTCATTTAACCTCTGTCTGCCTTGGTTTCCTCATCTGTAAAAATGAGGATAACAATAGTACTTACAGGGTTGTTGTAAGGATCAAATGAGATAACATATGTAAAGCCCTTTGCAAATCTTAAAGCTCTATATGAATGATTATTCAAAGTCTATGATTATTATGGGAAACTTCCTCCATCAATTCAGGTCAGCACCTTCTCTGCAACTTACTCTCTTTTAAAAAAATATAAAATGTTTATTGATATCTTTTGTTTCTCACATAGCCTAAATTTCCTCCTCCTTCTAACTTATAGTCTTAAGAGTTGCATAGAGGGGCAGCTAGGTGGCACAGTGGATAGAGCACCGGCCCTGGAATCAGGAGGACCTGAGTTCAAATTCGGCCTCAGACACATGACACTCACTAGCTGTGTGACCCTAGGCAAGTCACTTAACCTTGATTCCCTCGACAAAACAAAAAAAAAAAAAGAAGGAAAGAAAAAAGTTGCCTAGAATACTGAGAGGTTAGTAAGTGACTTGCCCAGGGTCACAAAGACTCTATGTATCATGGTCAGGACTTAAACTTAGACGTCCCTGACAAAAGCCATCTCTCTCTATACACTGTTCCAGGCATGTCCTCCTAATAGAAACTGGTGGAATGGAATGGCAGAGCATAAAATAGAGCACTCCAAATTCTCCTTTCACAGGAATCTGCCTCTCAGACTACTCAGTGACTCTTCTTCTATCATAGCTCTACTTTGGTTGTTGCTTTTCCCATGACCCATCTGCCTCTTCCTGTCCATTCTGTTAGTGTTAAGAAAAGCTGTCTCCTTTGATGCTAACTTGCAACAAATTTTTCGTACCAACCCCTGGAAAGAGCACACTATGATTTCTACCCATGGCCCTGAAAGGCCCTAGAAATAACAATAGCCATTATTAACTTTCCTCACTCATATCCCACCAGTGTGCCTTTGTACAATCTGTCCTTGCCTGGAATGCACTCCCTTATCTCTCTTCTTCTGAGGACAACTAACTTCCTTCCAAGTTCAGCTCAAACCTGCCTATACATGAGCCCCTGTTTTTTAAGTCCTCCCTTCCCCCCCCCACCCCCAAGTCCCACTGCTACTGCTTCCAGATTCAAAATTCATTGTAGTTATTTTGTGGCTGTTTGACTTATATATGTATTGTTGTCTTCCCCTACAGAATGTCCTTAGGGGCAGGTTATGTTTTACTTACGTCTTTGTATTCCCTGTGCCTAGCGTGGTATCTGGCACATAGTAGGCATTTAATAAATGCTTGTTGATTAACTGATTTGTTTGGTGTTTTAAAACTTAAGAGCAATTTATGTAGGGGCCCTACTGCCATCATAACTGACTGATCAACTAATAGCATTGAGCATGGGATCACCTAGCAGAGTCTAAAATTATGCTTTGAGATCATAATTTCAATTTTTTAAAAAAAATTCTCATTTTTCAGAACAAAATTTATTTCATGTTTTGGTTTTATGGACTTGGCTGCATTGATCATTTATGTTCATTTTCTATGAATTCCACATCTTGCTTGAATTTTGTTTCCAAAACTGATCCTTATTAGCTTACAGATAAGGGAAGGTGGTTGGGAATTACAGTTCCTAGATTGGAGGGAATTGTTGGTTGGTTTTTGTTATGGTTTTGGTTTTGGTTTTGGTTTAGGTTAATTTTTATTTAATTTTTATTTTTGCAAACTTGCTGTTTAAACAATAATTTTGTTGATTCACTCTTGGTCCCAGGCCCATGAATGTAGGCCCCATTCTTCCTGGAACACTACCCTATTATATTCTGAGAGAATATTCTAAAGATAAAATGAACATTTTAAATTACAGCAGTAACCTTCCTACACAGTCAATGTTGAGTTTGTTTGGAGGAACAAGTGAAACCAGATGCTTAGAGATGAGCATTACCTACTCTCACTGAGATTTAGACCTCTGTCTTTACTATCTGACTGGAAATTGTGGGATATCACACCCTCCAAAGAATCAGAATTTTGGACCACCAAAGGACAATTGAGAAACTCATAGTGGGCATAGATTGCAGTATATTACCAATAATGAAATGTATCCAAAAAACAGTATAAAATATATCACCAGTGAAATATAGGGCTAGAAAAATAGATGGTCCCTAATGTATATAGTATACCCTATGGAGCCAGTCCCCAAACTGGACAATAGCCTGCATTGGTTGGCATCCCCATAGGGCCACTACTACTATTTTCATGATTATAGTAGTAACCTTGAGGTGCTGGATTTATAAATCCCCATCAGGGTAATCCCCATTAACAATCAGACAGATATAATTAGTTTTTAGAAAAGGTATTTGCCAAAAAGGTACGCAATGAACAGTTAATACAAAATATTATCTCCTCAAACCCGGGGTGCATTCTCCCACAAATTCACACAAAATTCATTGAAATAATGAGCTAAAACTTAAAGTACGATAGTAGTGAGATATGCGTACAGAGAACATGGGTGGTAAAGGGATACTTCCCAACTCCTGGCCCAGAAGTCCTTTTCTCTCCTTAAATACTGCTCTCTGCGAGGCTCTGAAGCTCAGTGCTTTTCCAGCACCCATAGTTAGCGCTTCTCTCTACCACGAAGGGTCCTGCTCCTAAAGCTGCTGCTGTCCTAGAGTTATTGTCTGTTGGCATCCATTGAAGGTGTTCGCTTTGTCATTGGCTAATGATGGGCACTGCAGCTTCTATCACCAATGGAACCTCTGCATCTTCTGAACTCACAAGATTTCTACCTGGACGTGTCTACCTACAGGCTGCTGCTCAGGGAAGCAAACATCAAAGGGATTGGGATGACTGCCCTTGGCTAGTTTGGGAGACAGGGAAGTTGCCATTACCCACACCCAACTCAGTGGGGGTAGGGAGGCCAGCTTAAAGTAGTCCTGCTTCTCACCCAGCCACAAAGGAAAGAAAGAACAGAGAGGTGAAGCACTAACCCTTTTTGTATAATCACTCAGTTCCAACTTAGCCACCTTTTTCCTCATCACACAGTATAGCTCCTTAGTCACACATGGCTGGAAACATGCTTACCTGAAGCTTCTACATTGTCACTTGCGCTAAATCCAACCTCATCCTCTCCAGTGGGCCAGTCCCTTCATGCTACCTGCTAAAAATAAGGGCTAACAGATAAACTGTTTGCTGCACTGTTACCCACATCATATGAAGAGACTTAGAAGGAGTCCTCCAGTGTGTTGGGTGGACCGCATCAGAACACTTGCGGGAGGACATAGACAACCTTCATCCAAGATAAGAAGGCATGGATAATTAGAGTTCTGTACAGCTGGAAGGAATATCTATAACGGTGAGATCACAGATCCACTGAAATATATGCTAAGAACAGTGGTCACATATTCAGAGCAATGTGTTTCAACTCACAAGTTCTACATCTATTTTTTTTCTCCTTGTGTGTATTGCCAATCAATCAGCAAACAAGTTTTAAGCACCTACATGTGCTAGGCACTGAGTTAAGTACTGAGGATCAAAAGACAAAACTTGTAAAACAATTCCTGCTCTCAAGAAGCTTACCTTTTAACAGAGGAGATAATATGGAAATATATGCATATGCACAATAAGTATACATGTAGGTGCACGTATGTGTTTACATACCTGTATGTATGTATAATGCATAGGTAGGCCCACATACCGCTTTGGAAAATAGGAAAGAAGCTAAAAATAATATGCCTCTCATCTGAAGACTGTCTTACACTATGCCTCAAAACTGAGAAGCTAATGAGGGGCAACTCTGGCTGGCACAGTAGATAGAATTGAGATCAGGAAGACCTAAGTTTAAAGCCTGCCCCCAGATGCTCACCAGCTGTGTGACTGTGGGTTAATCACTTAACATCCCTCAGTTTCAGTTTTCTCAGCTGCAAAATGGAAATGATAATGCCACCTACCTCACAAGGTTGTTGTGATTATTAAAATGAGATAACATGTGAAAAGCATTTTGCAAACTTAAAGCACTATATAAATGCTACCTTCTCACAATGTAACTGTAAGCTAATTTTTTTAAAAATATGACAACAGCTTTAGTTTTGTGAAATTGCTTAGGCCAATTAGGATCTATGCAATAACCAACCATGATTCCAGGGGACCAAAGATAATGCAGGTCACTTGCCTCCTGACAGGGAGGTAATGAACTCAAGATGTGGAATAAGACATACATTTTGGGGCATCGCCAATGTGGAAACTTGTTTTGCTCGACTATACATATTTATTATATAAGTTTGGGTGGGTTTTGTTGTTTTTATTTTTTTCAGTTGGGGAGGGAGAAAGGGAAGAAAAAAATATCTGCTTGTTAATTTTAAAAATTAAATATTAAAAAATCCTTAGGCCTAAATTTTAAGTGGAAGTATAAGGACTCTTAAAAGCACCATTGTTTTCTGTCATTTCAGTGAAGTTAAAATAAAAAATAGGCCCTTCTCCACCTAAATCCTACACTATTGTTGAATAAATTAAGCACTTCCTTGAGCAGTTTATAATAGGCTAAATGGGATAACTACAGCAGTGGTCTCCACACTTTATCATGTACCCCTATTGGTTAAAAAAAATCTTTGAACATGTATCCCCAATATGTGATTATTTACCTATTTATAAATTACATGCATTGTATATTATAAAACTTATACAAAAAAATAGAAAATCTCAAAGGATGAGATAATATTTGATCCTAGAATCAGTAAAGAACCAGTGAAGTTTTTCAGTAGGAGATTGACATGGCCAAACCTTGCTTTAGGACGGGGCGGGGGGGGAACCTGTGGTCTCAAGGTCCCATGTGGCCCTCTAGGTCCTCAAGTGTGTCCCAGTTTGTATTCAGTGAAGTTTGTATTCAGTCAAAGGGCTGCACTTGAGGACCTAGAGGGCCACATGTGACCTTGAGGCCTCAGGTTCCCCACCCCTACTTTAGGATATTCCTTCTCATTCCTATACTTTAGGAAAATTACTTTGGGTGATGTATGGAGGACTGACTGGAGAGGGTAAGAGACTTGCAGGTCAAAGATCAACTAGGAAACTGTTGTCATTGTCCAGGTGAAAGATAATGAAAGCTTGAATTTGGCACCGACTTTTTGAGTACAGGGAAGGGAACGATATGAGAGATGTGAAGGAGAAATCAATAAAAAGAAAGTAAGTAGTCAAAATTACCCCTAGTGAGTGTCTAGAAGTGGTCCTCTAACTATATAATAGGGAAGTTCAGAAGAGGAATGGGTTTGGGAAGAAAAATAACATAATCAAACCTGTGATCCATCATACAATATATCCATGAGCCTTTGTCCACCATCTTGTCTGACTAACTCTGTCCCACCCAAAATGAAAAGAGGCCAGTTAGGACTCTAACCCACTGGTCATCGCCCCAACATTGTAGCCATAAGGTGATCTGTGAGGCGGCATGTGGAAGCAGAATTTTCCCAATGGCACTCGAGCACCTGCTTCTTATAGGGAGCTGGGAGCCCTGAAACCAGGGCTTGGAAGTTTGCCCAGCAGAAGGAAAGGGAAGAGATAAAGGGTGTTGCAAGATAAAGGTAGGTAGAGTTATGTTGGAGACAGGCCCTGTAACTGGCCAACACAGAGAAGATGGGATGCCACCCATCTTCCCACCTTCTGATTGGTTGATCATGTGCATTCACAACTCCCCTGGAGTAATGCCTCCCAGTTCCCACTTTGGAGACTTCTGAAGTAAAGAACTGTATATAGTGGACAGAGATTTAGATTAAATAAAAATAATTCAGTAATTTAATTTAACTATTTGCTATTAAGACTACTGGAGACTAAAGAACTTCTTCTCCAATGAATTGCTCAGACATAAATATGTATTGACCAAAGATGTTGATCCCTGACTACCAGAAATAAACCATCATCACAGTTTGGAAATCACCTAATAGTTTGGCTTCAGAAGCACTTGAGAAGTGTCCAGGCCTGCTTTGTGTAGGCAGCCTAATCTTGTGAACTACTTTCTGATTCTTAAATGTAGCCAAGATCCTGGGACGGGGGAAATATCAGTCCTTAATAACAACAAAAGGGGCAACTCCTTTTATCTAATCAAAGCAGACATGTCCTTCTCAATGCCCTCATTAAGAACTTTGAAGTAAAAAGAAAATGTCATCTTTCTGAAGAACTAGTAAGTTATCACTGAGAAAACATTAGGAGAAATAAATCAATGTGTAATACCTCAATAGCAACCCGAGTTCCAATTGAGACTTAATCAGCCATCAAGTTTATTTTCTTCACTAGGTCTATCCAAGGATGCTTGACAATTTGTGCAAAATGTGTTCATTTACAATTGGCTTTTATTTTTAAAGCACCAAAAATTAATGAGGTTTTTTTAAAAATTCAATTCAATCTGGACCAAGTTTCTGTTGATTTCATTTACAATTCTAATAGCCATTCAACACGCCATCATTATAAAACATAACATGTAGACTGAAGAATTTTCCACTTTTGACTAAAATAAATCTGAAATAGGTATACATTGCTACAACAAAATTCCTATGTTCTTTTTCAATTTCTTTTCTCTCAATAGCAGACTCAGAAGTTGTTACTTCACTGTTATTATTACCATTATTAAATGACTTACTGGTTTTTAGAATTTATTAAAGAATTATCCAAAGATTGATCGGGAGGTAGTGAAGATGTATCCCATTCTTAGATTTTAGTAATCTTTGTCCTTTTTATTTTCTTTTTCTAGACATGGCTGCTTTTGCCAATAATAATGGTATTTTTTTTTTTATACGTAGGTGATAGGTCTGCATTTTGTATTACATGGGACTAGACCTGTGATTTCATCCTGTAGGGAACTTTGAAACAATTCTCTCCATGACTGCAGATTAGTAACTCATCTATAATGTATGATCTTAGAAGTTTGCCTAGGGGCTCTTAAGAGGTTAAGTGACATATAGCTAATAACTTAAAAACTAACAGAACTTAAACACAGGTCTTTCCAATTCTAAGGCTAGCCTTCTAGCCACAAAATTGGATGCTTCTTCAGCATTAGTAATCTGAGTAAATTTTTTTTCAAGTGTGTCATCCCAGAATTATACAATAGAAGCATTTTAGAACCCACCTTAAATAACCAGCTTATACTTTAATTACCTATGTGGGCAAATAACTAAGAATTCAAAGAGTATTATGGTCTTGTAGGAGTCATTAGCAATGAAAATCCCCAAATGGCTATGAATACTAAGCATAAGAAATAGGACTACACCTGGAGCCTTCTGTTCAGTTCTTGGCACCATATTTTTAGATATAGCTGGAAAACATGCAGTGGATGGTGACCAGGATGTTGATACTACTGGAAAATGTTCATCTTATCTAACTCTGTCCCACCCAAAATGAAAAGAGGGGAGTTAAGGATGTTACCCACTGGTTATCGCCCCAACATTGCAGCCATAAGGTGATCACTACATCAAGATTCAGCTGAAAAGCCTAAGGAAATTTAGTCTGGAGAAAAAAAGACTTAAAGGGAAATGAATAGCTGTGTTGCAGTACGGTTTTGTCAACTGAAAGAGAAATTTGATTTGTCATCTCCAGAGGCCATAGGAGTAGTAGATGGATTTTGGAGATGTATATTTAGACAATGTCAGGGGAAAAAATGAGTTATTCCAAAGAGGAATGGGCTACCTCAGAAATAGTGTAGTGGGTTCCCCCCCAGTAGGGGTTTTAAAGCAAAGCCTGAACCACCAGTGTTGATGTTGGTAGAAGGTTCCGTGGTCAGGTCCACATTCAATTCAACAAGCATTTATTTAGATGATAAGACTCAAGGAACAGTGACAGAACAGAACACAGATGCTGATTCTAAATGCAGTGTTCTTTCTTCTGCACTACCCTGCCCAGACGGCTTCTGAGGTTTCTTGAGCTATTAGATTCTGTGATTCTGGTCTCAAATCAGGATTTTATTCTGTATAATTAGTCAATAAGCATTTGTTAAAGTCCTTACTTAAATTAAATGCATAAATGTAGAGACAATTCCGCTCTAAATGTTCACGTGTACTATTTGCACCTGACCTATTTGTGGTAGAGCCTTCTGAGTTCATATTGGTCTGATCAGCCACAAGTTGACACACTGTACCTTGACCCCAACATAGTGATGTCATTTCAGTCCTCTGAGAACCAAGGACAACAATCAACCTTAGCACTATGCTAAGTGCTGGGCATACAAAGAAAAGCAAAAACAGCCTATGCCCTTAAAGAGTTCAAAAATCCAATATATACCATAACGTAAAAGAAAATGTTTTTGTGAAGTTATTCAAAACATAGTAGTCCAACCTAAGTCTTTTTCAAAATTTAGCTCACAAAAGAAGAAAAACTCAATGCTCTAAGAGTGTTTCACAAATAAATAGAATGTCTCATTACTCATTGGCAGTTGGCATATGCCATTTGGCACTGTTTAACTTTTTTTAAATTTTTATTTATTTTTAATTTATGGAATAAAACAAGTATTTCCATAATGGAGTTTAATAAAAAAAAAAAGATGACTGCACATGAAACTACAAATCCATTATATATAACTTGCTATCCTTTTTAAATATATAATAAAGTTATGTACATTTTTTTCTTCTGCTCTACCCTTATGATGGCTACCAGACAAAAATATGTATGTGTGTATGTGTATATATATATATATATACACATATGTAAAATCATTCTATACATACTTGTATTTATCAGTTCTTTCTCTGGATGCGGACATCATCTTCTTTCATATGTCCTTTTTGGTTAATTTGGGTATTTATAATAGTCAAAATAACTTATTTAGTTTTCAAAATGTGTCCTGTTTTCTCACACAGATTACAAGTCTCCTAGGGACAAGAATTATGTCTCACACCTTTTTGTATTCATAATACAGCACCTTTGCATGCAAGATGTACTCAATAAAAGTCTTATCAAAGTTGATGGGTAATTAAAATTGAGTTTGTATGACTTGGTCAGCTTCTGCATTTGCCTTCATGACACTTGATATCTCAAAGCACCAGAGCCCAGGACTGAGAAGTAAGAGGTAGGAGTGGTGGAGAGGTCTAGTAAAGGACACTAAAGAATCAAAAAATCTAATGTGATCTTAGAGTAGAGATTCTTAACCTGTGGTCTGTGAATTTGGCTTTTTAATATTTCAATGTAATTGCTTTGTTTCTATGTGTTCTATGCATTTAAAAATATTATTCTGAGTAGGGGTCCATAACATTAAAAAGGTCAAGAACAAATAAACTACAGAAAGCTGGAAAATGAAATTATCTGCCTCAAGAAGCCCAATGTCTGTCAGACTTCCACATCACTGGCCTGCAAGGCACAAGGAAGATAGATATTGAGTTCGTCCTGTTGTTTCTGGGTTGAAGGTACCTTTGTTTCTGCAACTCAGATTTTTTAAAGGCCCTACTCTAAAATGGATAAAACTAGGACATTTAAATAAAATAGTAAAGTCGTACTCCTTCCTGGAAATCTACTTTTAAAATTAACATATTGATAAACTTGTTCCTAGCGGAGGTATAAATTTGCTACAAATTGAATTCTTTCCTAAATCACAGATATGCTCCTTTAAGACAATCACCTAAGTACCTCATATGCCATAAAAATATGATACTTTTGCTAGTAACCTAGTACAGCAGAATAATATGGAATCTGGAGTCAGAGGACCCAAGTTCAAATCCAGCCTCTGTGACTTACCTACATGACCAACATGGTCAAGTCATAACCTCTCTAGATTTTTTTTTCCTAACTTTAAAATAGGGGTTTGGACTAAATGGTCTCAAAGATCACTTCCAGATCTAGCTACATAATGCTATTTGGGTTTTTTTTAGAATTTTACAAAGCACTACTAAAATATTTATAAACTCCCAGTGCCCTTTTGAAGGCAACAGTATTTGAAAACACCACATCAAGAAAGGGAACTGCAAAGTGTGTGGTTCCCATTAATTGGGGAAAGGTTGAACAAGTATATGAAGGTGATGGAATCCTATTGTGCTAAGAAGTGATGAATGGAATGGTTTCAGAAAAACCTGGGAAGACTAGAATGAAATGATGCCAAGAGGAGTGGGCAGAATCAGAAGAACAATTTATATAGTAACAGCAATATTATAATCAACTTTTGAAAGGTTTAGTAATTCTGATCAATTCACTGACCGAGCACAATTCCTAAGGACTCATGATGAAATATGTCACCATTTCCAGATCAAGAGCTGATAGACTGAGTCCAGAGTACAGACTGAAACATTTTCTTTTCCATTTTTTAGGGAGGGGGTGGGGGAGAGGAAGGAAAGGCCATGGAAAATTTGGCAATTTGTTTTACATGACTACACATATTTATAATGGCTTTTGTTCTTCTTGTCTTCTCAATGGGTGAGGAGGGATAGGAAGGGAGCAAGAAAATTCAGAACTGAAAATAAAACAAAACAAAAAACCCACCACCAAATGTGTTTTTGCTTTTAACTTTATTTGGCAAAGCAACACTGCATAAACTGTTCAGTAACTAGGACACAGCTTACACAGCATGTTAAATTCATATACATTATCAGCAGTGAATTATAAACAGGAAAAACAATACTGAGCTACAAGTCTCTGGTCATTTCAAAAGAGGATCAAGGGGAAACTATGTCAGTTATGTCCAATCTGAACAGCCAAGTGTATAAGAGATATCACCTCTGATTTCTTGAAGTTTCATATGTACAAATGCCTAGTTTTAAAGGTAACAAAGCAGCTGATTGATTGTATCTACTACATGCTATTCTATGACACCACGTCAAAAGCTTTAAAAAGGAAGCTCATCTCTATTCTTAATAGCATCTAACAGACATCTGAATACAGAAATCCTGATGTTGTGAATACTGTCATTAGATGCACAGAAGCAACCCGATCAATGAATATACTGGAGCTAAATTAAGGACCCGAGAAGAGAAAAAAATAATCAACCCCGCCCCGCCCCCCCCCACCAAGTCAGTATCAGAATTCACAAGCTATGCTTTACATGATTTGCAGAAATCCCCTTCTTTAAATAGATGAACATAAAATGCAGGCATGTTAAAAGAAACAATGCACAAATGTGTACTCTGCCTCCTTCTCTACCAGATTGGCTCTGTGCTTCTTTAAAAGAACTGGAAACCTCACAAAACCACGCATTTTCATGCTGATTATAACAGTGTGACAAAGTCTGAAACAAGTTGTGATGCTGTTGGTTTTCAAAAAGCTCTTAGAACTGGAGATGAGCGATCCACTGTAATATTATATTCGGGTCAAGTTGATGTAGCTTTTACAATTCATCCCTGCAGGGGAAAAAAAAGACACAAAGAGTTACTAATCCCAGAGTGTATGGCCTTCTCATATTTTAGGTGCTATTATTAATAGATATGCACCAGTTCCCAAGTATAGCAAAATGGTTAAAAAAGAAAAAAAAGATAAGCCCATATGCCTTAACTTCATTCAAGCCAAAGCAAAATGAATGTCAGCCATCTCAAACATCTTTCGTGCTACTCTAGAGTGAAATGTGAAACTCACGTGGCCTTAGTCCTTTGACTTTTATTATAAACGTGGTAACTTTGTACCACCGAGACCATGAACTTAGAGACAATGTGACCTTTGCCATTAACTTGTATAATTAGAATTCAATTAGTCCATAAAATAAGACCTCTTTCCAAACTAAAGGTTTAATTAGGTTTTAGTTTATAGGGTCCTGTGGCCAATGCTGAATGGGTCTCCTAAACCCAAACTGTTTTGGAGAATCTGAATCATCTGTACATATAATATATCTGTCAGGTGATTTCATAAAGCTGCTTTATCAGCTCCAAAAGAAACCACTCGTTCAGCCTGGTACAGCACTGTGCCTCCAACGCTGCCAGTGATAGCAAGGAATAAAAAATGCAATCTAAAATGGAACTATCAGAAAAGCCTCTCTGTAACGGCTTTATATCTGACAGAAAGCCGAGTGATCAGAACACTAAGGTTATTATTATTTTTGAAGTTTATGTAAACTTCCCATGAGATGACAGTTTTTATTCAGGTAGGTTTATTCTACGTGATGATTGTGAAATCATAGATCAGCTGCCTCAATTTTTTAAAAATTTCTTAAATAATGACTTAAAATATTTAAATGGAAAAAATGCTTTTCTTTTATACATAATTAGTACCTTACTACTATACATAATTAGTACCTTACTACAAGACAAAATAAAATTATCTGCTCCATAAAAAAAATCAGCTCCAATTTCTATGGTTAACAATATTACATTTTTAATGCCAGAAGCACAAGGTATTTTAATTAAAGGAACTGATTATCGTGATAAATAGCTCATTAAGCATACATGTAAATGTGAAAAAAGAATTAAACTTCAAAGGATGTATTTGCAAACGCAAGTGACAGTCATAACATGCTAGACACATGCAAAAGAAAAATCTGAAAATATTCACATTAAGATACAAGACAAATGTTAATTTTTTAGATTAACGTGCACCAACGTTCAAGCAAATTATGCAGCTAAAATGCTTGTCTATTAAACTAAAACTTAAAAAACAAATTCATCCCAACAGTTCCTTTGAAAAAGTTAAGCAAATTCTAACTAGATTAAAGGGCATTTATAACCACTGAAAATGTTTCAATACCTACAAAGCAAATTTGGTAAAGTAATACATCCAAATAGCCTCTATTTTAAAAATAAATTTATATCAACTCTCATTCTAAAACATCTCAATACTAAAATATTTCTACAGAGCTAGGTAGCAGGTTTTATCGTGGTATTTGCCACCATTTTATCTGGCTGTTATATAATCCCCTTGAAGTGATTTTGGGACAAATTTCTTGATACATTGTCAGATGTGTTTATATACATGGTTTTTTAATTTCTTCATTAGTAGTTTAAAATATTTTCTAAAATTTTAAAGATTTTTAAAATTGTCACAAATGTAAAATATATCAGGTTAATTATTGTACTTTGCTTCTTTATAGGACCCTTAAAAGTCCAAAAAAAAAAAATAGAACATTCAGTATTAAATGGTTTCTATCAAGGAAAAAAATGTAAAAGTCCCTTAACGAGAAAGTCATGGTAAAATTAATGCATGTATTCTCTGGAATTCAATTAATTCTTCCAGTTGAAACAATATTTACTCAGGATCCACTCTTTGCAAAACACTGGATGATGCATTATGAGGAAATCCAAAAGAAGCAGAAGGCATTCCTAAAGTCAGAATAACAACAAAGGCAAAAATGCTCTCCAGTGTGGTCAACAACTTTTGTCTATTAATTGTTGGGTACAGTGGGAAGAAAGCAGAAGTTTAAAAGAAACACTGTCTGCATTCCATGAATTTCTAATTCAGAGGTAGATCACCATGACGCACCCCTTAATTTTTCAACCCAGACATAGGTCTATATAATTAACAAAACACCAATTTCTGTTTAGCATGTGTTTTATTTTAAATCTTAGTTTGAGAAAAATCTAACTAAAGCTAAATGGGTGAAGGACTCTCAACTACAAAGTCCTCCTAATTTGGCATTCCTTAATGAACCAAAAACCCATGGGGCATCTTTCAACATACAGAGCTTGAATCCATGTCCTTTTTTACCTTCTGTTTTTCACTATACCTGTATTCCCTAGTTAGGCATGAGAAGTTTCTTTGACTTTGGCCTCCCAATAAAGTTACTAAAAGGTAAAATATTTTCCAGATTATCAAGAATAATAACTTACATTTATATAGCACTTTATAATTAAAGTCCCTGACATACATTCTCATTTAATACAAACAATCCAGTGAAGTTGTTAGGGGAGAAGGAAACAAACATTCCCCAAGTAGCAGCTACTGTTATCATCCTCATTTTACAGGTGAAGAAAATGAGGCAGAGGATAAGTGTCTTGCCCAGGGTCCCACAACTAGTAAGTGTCTGAGGCTGAATTTGAACTCAAATCTTCCTAATTCCAGACCCAAGAGCCTATCCACAGAGCCACCAGCTCTACAATAGGTAGAGATGTGAACAAGTATTTATTAAGCACCTATTATATGCAAGGCAATGTGCTAAGTGCCATACAGGTATTATCTCTTGTTATTAGGTATTTCAGCTACTGGGAAACACGTTTCCAGATAGAGAAACTTAAGGTTATCCTGTTAAATTAGTGGTGGCCCAGGACTCAGATGAAAGCATGTAACAACCAAGTGAGTATTCCCTAGAGTACGACTAGTTCTCTGCTACTTACATGTAAAAAATTTGAAAAATGTTCCAAAAGGGAATGAAAATGACTCCAGCACTAAGCTTGAGAAGAATTTTAAAAGGTAGATTAGATACCCTGAAGAAGAAAATGCTAAAGGACTAAAAAAATCATTTGCAGGAACACGAAGGACACTAAAGCCACCAAAGGGCAGTTATTATTAACTCTTTTCAATCTGCATGAAGAAAGTACAATGAAGAGTTTCATCAAAACCACAGCAGAAGCAGCCAGATGTTGTGTAATTGTAACAAATCTTGGTCTCACAGAAAAGGATATGCACCTCTCCCTCCCTTTGTTGGAGGTTGGGGGACCATGGGTGCAGAATGGTGTGTCCATATGTTGTCAGACACATATGTTGTCATTGCATTGGTGCTGCTTAACTGTTTTTCTTGGTTATAAATAGGGAATTCATTAGGTCAGTGGAAAGAGAGAGAATACAAATATATAGAAATGGTTGTGATGTTTAAAAAAAAAAGTGGCACTTTTTTTTTAAAGTCCATGAACTTTAAACCAGATAAAAAGTTAAAAAAATTTCACCCAAAAGAGGGTTAACAAGCACTCTTTCTTCAGACTATCTTTTTAAAACAGAATAAATCCTTATCTGACAAGGACGGTTCAAATGTGGCTCTGCCTGAAGAGAGACAAGAGGGGAAAAAAAACAACCAGATGACCTATCTAGGTTTGTTCCAGACCTAGATTTTAAAAGAAAGCATGGGCTTTTGGACACAAATATAGACAACAAATTCACTGTTCTCAATACTTCTGAAGTATTTTATTTTGTAGTATTACCCCCTCAAAAATACAAACTAAAAGAGAAAACCTTTTTTTTTTCTGCTTAACCCACAGAATTCGATTTGTAGGTTTAACTTTATCTTTGTAATATACTCTAAATTCAAAATTTATATTCAAACTATATTGTATCTTGATCTACAGCTTTGGTTTCAAGAAAACACACTTAAAATGATCTATAATTCTTTAAAAATTATTCCCAAAAATATGTTTAACATAATTGTACATGTATGTAACCTACATCATATTGCTTGCTGTCGTGGGGAGGGGAAAGGGAAGAGGGAGAAGAATTTGGGAATTCAAAATCTTATAAAAATTAATGTTGAAAACTATCTTTACACATAACTGGAAAAAATAAAACACAAATAAAACAAAACAAAACATACAGGAAACTGAAAAATTTTTTAAAAATTATTTCCAAGAGATACAGAAAAGTATCTCTACATACTCTACATACTCTAACTCCTGAAGTTTAGGGTCTTTTAAAATAGTAAAAGCTAAGAAAAGATACTAAGAAATATATGTATATAAAATATTTAGCAACTACTATGACATCCTATAATTTTGTTCTAATGCAGTACTTTCCTTTTACTTAAAGCCTTTAAAATTGGTTTAGTTTGAAGGTCTTCAAAATCATATTCTTTTTAAAAAATTGTAGTATCATTTTTAAATTCTAGACAGCAAAGTATTAATTGTGCAAGTTTCCCCAAGAGAAAAAACTGAAAACTGTTTTTTGGACTAATAAATACCAAAATTCTACTCATTATCAAGTTTCAGTGATTTGATGAGGGCAATATTTGCATATTTTAGTTCTTACTGAACTCTACATCTACATTATACTCTAGGACCAAATGAAACTGCTGACAGGCTCATTTGTAGAGTTACGTGATCTATCACTCTTAGTACAACTGTCAACGGCAGCAAGGTTACTGTTAACTTAACTTGTTGTTGTTATTCTTTTCAGGCCTGGCATTAGTTTGGGTTGTAGTTGAAGGCAAGGTTATTCTAACCACACCGCAGTGAAGAAACCAAAGCAGTTTTCATGGTAGGCCCATACCAGAACTACAAACTCTGGACACAGAGAAGGATGAACTGAGCTTTGGCTCATGTCTAAGTAATTGACTTTTTTTTACAGATTTTGTAATTGGAGATTCAGCACCGACTCGATCCAAAATGATGGCTTGCTCTAAGTCAGAAGCCCTGGGCAGCAGGGCTGAGGGGACAGAGGGCTGGATGAGGGCCTAGTCGCCTGCACTCTGAGCCTGGGATCATGGACAAATCATCTCACCTCTCAGAACCTCCATTCTTTATCTGTAAAGTTGGGAATGTCAAATTTATATGACCTACTTCTCAGGGTTGTTGTGAAGAATGTACAATGCAAACATTAAAACACTATATAAATGAATAGTTATTGTTATTAAAATGATAATCATTCTATTTACTAATCTTTAAAACACAGTTTACTATCAAAACCAAAATAACCTAGACACAAACTTGATAAAGCCTATGATATTTGATACCAAAGCTATGAGGTAAACAAAAGAAGTGCAGACCATGCAATGATTTTTCTCCATTTTTAATGTAACAAATTCATGATGTCATAATGAAGAGGACCACTTTTCAAAGCATGGAGTAGCAGAAAGGGTGACCAAAAGTAGCCCTTGTAGTCTAACTGCTTAAAATCCACACCCTTTCACCTTGTACGTGTGGAAGAAGAAAGAGTGGAATTGATAATCACTTCCACCTGGACCACTGCTTCTCTTTATCTGTTAAAGGCACGTATATCACCCCCATCAGAGGCTTCATCTTGACGCTGCCATCTTGTAGTTTGTCATACTGTTCCAGCATCTGGTTTCCACCTGCAGGACCAACTGGTAAAATCAATCTTCCACCAGGCTTCAACTGATCTATTAGCTAAAATAAAGTAAAAATAAAAACATCAGTTACCTATTTTGATATTAACAATCACCTTTAAAAACTATCCATTTACTATGCCTGTAAGCACACAACACAAACAACCTACTGAGGTTTTTTGTTGTTATTGTTGCTATTTTTAAACTATCCTTTTTTATACATTAGGGATTTAAGATAAATGGTTGTCAAGTGTACCAACCAATACCCTTTAGAGAAAAGCTAAATATCCTGTCACAAACTACAAAACTATATGTCTGTGAATCTCTAGGCAATGTAAGCACTGGATAGCTCATTTGAAGTACTCTGAGCTTTTAAGTATCTGAAGCCGACAGTCAGTTCTGGGGCCCCAAGATAAATGGGTATAGACAGAAAAGGTTGTTTAAATATAAAACTGACGCTGCCACAGAAATTCTAGGCCCCACACTATAATCTTCTAGAAAACTGGGCACCCAACAGAGTCTGATCAGATCAGAAAGGGGCAAGACAAAGGGAGACTATGAGACTCTCCTACTCTAAATTCTGCCCTTCCCTCCATTTTTACTGAAGAAAAACTTCTGAAAAGACCAAGAAAATATGGCAGAAAGTAAATTCAGAAGAGGAGTTTTTAACCTTTTTTATGTCATGGATGCCTTTGACAGTTTGGTAAAGATTACAAACCCCCTTTTTCATAATAATGTTTTTAAATGTATAGAACACAATACCAAGGATTATAATGGTAACTAATTATGTAGAAATGCCGTTGTCAACATATTAAAACAGATCCCAAGTTCAGAACACCTACTTTATACTATGTGCCTCAAATTCCAAAGGGATAAACTAGCTAAATATGAAACATCATATTAAAAATAAGATGGAAGATCATATATTTTACAAGTATGATTAGAAGAAAAATATAAAACCAGATAAGGGATAATGGATATTGTAAAAGACAGAACAGACAATTTTGATCATATCAAATGAGAAGACACAGCCTGGCCTAACAGACAGAGACCTGGCCTTGGGGTCAGAGAGTTGGGTGGCTGTGCAACCACTGGCATTTCACATAACTATGCTTCAGGCCACTCTCTAACAGGACCAGTTGCAAACAAGTTGTAATTTGTACCAATGGATAGAGTTTCTTCACTGGGATTAAATCTGGATTAAATCAAATTCTGGCAGAGCCATGCTGCGCCCCCCCCCCCCCCCAAAAAAACAACTTTTTGTTTGTGTGTTTACATAAAATCTATGCGGCCAAAAGAAAAAAGTTAAGGATTAGGAGAAAAAAATCTTTGCATTAAACATCCAGTAAAAAGCCTCACATCTAAGTTCTATAGAGAATGAACACATGCATGACTAAGTCATTCTCCAATAGTAGAGTCATCAAAGGATATAAACAGTTTTCAAAAGAAATTCTGTGAATCACCATATGTAAAAAAAAAACAACAAAACTTTAGAAGACTTTAGTCACAAGAGAAATACAATTTAAAATACTAGATGTACTACCTTACATCTGAAAGATGGAAGTATTTGATGCTGAGGCTGTGGGAAGATAAAACATACTAATAAACTGTTGGCAGACTATTCAATTAGTGAAACTGTTCAGGAAACAGTCTGGAATTATGGAAGAAAAGTTCATTAAACTGTTCATACCCTCTGAACTAGAGACACTCCACCCCTTGTCACAGGAAGTGAGTGACTACAAGGTCCCAAATATAACAAAATATTCATAGCAATACTATGCAATAGCAAAAAGAAATAGATCACATTATGCACCCATCTGGGGGGAATGGTTGAACAAACTGTGATATAGTTATGTAACGGAATATTACTGTACTATAAGGAACCACGACTATGAAAACGTCAGAAAAATATGAGACCTGCTAGAATCAATACAGGACAGAGGTAGCAGAACAAAAAGAACAATACACACAATGACTGCAAATAATGTGAATAAAGTCAACACTAGAAGGCAGCAAGAATTTAAGTCAAATATAATGGAAAATGCTGGTTCCGTTACTTCCCTCACATAGCCACCACTTCTAGTTCAAGCCCTCATCAGCTCTCATCAGACCTACTGAAACAACCTCTTCTTCAGTATCCACGCTTCCAGGCTTTCCTCTTTCAAAACCACAATCTAGATGTCAAATTATTAATATTCCCAAGACGGGTCTGACTATGCCTCCAGAGCTTCATCACAACTGTTTCAAATTTATTTCCCATCATCCTCCTTCACACACTATGTTATAGCCAAACAGGTATAGATGCTGTTCCCCATTTCCTGTTGCACAGGCTGTCTCCTGCATTTCTGGAATTCTTTCTCTCCTCAATTCCACTTCGTGGAATCCCTAATTCTATTCAAGGTTCAACTCAAGTGCCACCTCCTATTCAAGTACTTTCCCAGTTCCCCAGTTATCATTTCCCTCCTCTAGGCTCCCAAATTACTTGGTATATATTTTGTTTTTATGTATCTGTGCAACCCATATTGTTTCCCCCAAGCAGAATGTAAACTCCTTGAGGACAGGGAACATTTTTATTTTACTTTTGGGTCCCCCCCAGCACTTAGCACTGTGCTTTGAACACAGTAGATACTTAATGTTTATTGATTTGAGCTGAAAAAATGAAATGATCATTACCTCTTAGTATAAAGACTGCACATAAAAATATGATCTCTCTACATGCTTTCCCCCTGTTAATCATCTCCTATTTACCCTGTGTATTTATACTGTGTTTAGCTTACTTTGTATACATTTGTCTGCATGCTGTTTCCTCCATTAGAGGAAGCTCTCTGAAGGCAGGGATGGTCTTTTGCCTCTTTGTGTATCCCTAGCTGGGGATGTTTATTGATTGATTGATGAAGCAATCATAGGTGTAAATGAACAATATGAAACAAAGGGAACAACTCTTCTTATACAACTAGACAATTTTTATCACTTCAACACAGTACATTTTGATTCATTCATCAAATACAGTACTTAATGAGTATTTACTACGAGGCAAGTCACTTTTGAGTAATATATATGTAAGTACAACATAGTCCCTTTCCTCAAGGAACTATACATACATCCAGATAACCTCCCATAAACCCTAAATTTTCTATAATTATACCACTGATTCTTTCATACTTTCTAAAATCCTCATTTCAAGTGCGTTTTTGCCACCTTTTTCTTCACTAAACTGTTTATTTAGAGACAGCCGGTGGCGCAACAGACAGAGCATTAGGCCTGGAGTCAGAAAGACCTGAGTTCAAACTGGGCCTCAGATACTCTCTGTGACTCTGGCAAGTCATTTAACCTCTGTTTGCTTCAATTTCTTCAACTATAAAATGGGAATAATAATAGCACCTACTACCTCCTCCAAGGGTTGTTGTGAAGATCAAATGAGATAACATTTATAAAAAACTCTTAGTACATACCTGGCGCTTGGCACAGAGTAGGTGCTATATAAATGCACCAATTAAATAAATCCTTTATTTAACTGCAATTATTATTAAGGGGCACTATGAATAGAAAGGCAAAAAGGCAACAGTCCCTGCCCTCAAGGAGTTTGTAATTTATTGAAGGAGGGGAATGACATGAACACAGAAAACGAAATTCAAACTATTTACAAAACAACTTCTGGAGGTTGTTGTTGCTGTTCAGTGGATAGAGTGGCAAGCCTGGAGTGAGGAAGACTCATCTTCCTGAGTTCAACTCTGGCCTCAGACACCTACTAGCTGTGTGACCCAGGGCAAGTCACTTCACCCTGTTTGCCTCAGTTTCCTCACCTATAAAATAAGTTGGAGAGAAAAATGGCAAACCACTTCAGTATCTTTGCCAAGAAAACCCCAAATAGGGTCACGAAGAGTGGGACAAAACTGAAACAATGGAACAGCAACTAGAGCCAGGATAGGGACTGCCCCAGCACCCTAAGGAGGTTGGTCTAGGACTATTCATTGGTCCCTTCTCCCTCCCCCAAAAAAGTGATTGAGAACTATATATCAAACCACTGAAGACATCTAAAGACCTGTATTACTCAATTTTGGAATTTATATTGACTATCAACAAAACTAAATTTAAAAGGTAATTAGACTAAATAAAGCCCCAGTTGTAAAGGTGGATAATTTGTGGTGCTGCCTCAGAAGAGGATAAACCCAGGATATTTTTGGCACTTCTCTACAAAATCTAATCAGCTGCTCTTGGAATTCTACAGTGTATTACATTGTTCAAATTCACAGACCCAGAAGGTTAGGATTGGAACAAGATAAGAAAACTGAGATGCAAAGAGAAATGACTTGCCCAAGGTTACTTAGTGGCCAAATTCATATTCAAATTCAGGTCTCTTGATTCTCAAACTAATGATCTTTCTAGTACACCACAATTAAGTACTAAGACAAATCAACTGCACATAAAGGAGTGGATCATATTATACTGAAGATATTTTTTCAGTCTTCAAATAACCTTCTGTTGGGTATACAGGACTACCTCAAATCATATGTAATTCAAACCTTATCCACCACGGTAAAGTATAATTGAGAACTGTGACTATGAGTATTATCAATGTTTATTTAATGTTATTAAACAGTAGCATTTAAACCCCTAGTAGAATAAATATTTCCCCCAACCATGTCTGATTTACTCCTCCAATGCCTTTTTGTTAATGGATACCTACAATACTTCTCCCCCTCTCCTTTTGGCCTGTCTACCCATGAAGGTACAATTCAAGTTCCTCTTCCTCCTCCCTCCATCAAGTCTCTAGTAACCAGCCCAAAGGAATATTTTTCCTCTGTTTGCCTATAGCACTTACTGTCCATGGCCCTTAGCTGACACACAAATATTTATTACACATTCATCACGTGAAGAGCTAGCCTAGTATGGTGGATAGAGTTGGCCTCAAAATCAGGACCACCTGAGGTCAAGATCTACCTCTAAAAATTCCAAGCTGTGTGACCCTTAGAAAGTCACTCAACTTCTCAGTGTCCTAGGGCAACTCACTAAGACTTTAGGTAACAGAATTGCTGACAACAATCCCCTCACAGGGGAAACTCCCTTAGCACTGAAATTACAGGCCTGAACAAAAAAGAAATTCATAGCACTGTTTCAGGGGCTGGAAATACAAAGCCAAAGACAAAACCACAACAGTCTCTGTCCACAAGCACTTTACATTCCTCTGGGGTAAAACAACGTATGTAATATAAGTAAATAAAGATTCAAATAAAAATTCAAGAGCTCCTGTGGAACAAAAATTCATCACCTACAACAAAACTGTAAGTGATAAACCTCCTTAAGTCCAGCTAGCTTGGTCTTCAGATGATAAACAGATAGACAATAACCTAATTAAAATAAAAGAAACAAAAACAAAAGACTTACTGCTTGGGGCACAACTGGAGCTGCAGCTCCTACGTGAATAGCATCATAGGGAGCTTCTTCAGAGTATCCCAATCTTCCATCACCCACTGGAAGAAAGAACAGTTCCATTTTAAAATCTATACAAAGAAAATAAACTATAACAATAAGCTACATATTTGGTATATGTGGTATGATTTTTAAATAGATCAAAATTGGGGGTGAGGGGAAGCTCCTCCCCTTACCAAAACAGCATCTCCTATATTAAAACCAAATATATCAGAAGGAATTTTTAAGTTTCAGTTCAAAGTAGCTATCACCAGACCTTTCTTTTGCATCAAAAATGTTAACAGGAGTTAGCACATGTTGAAAATTAGCTGATTTTAAATTTATTTTAAAATGTACGTTTTGTTGACAAAATAGTAACTCAACTCTCCTATGACTAACAAGTACATATCCATTTTCATCTTCTGCTTTCTCTGCATAATGTGGAACGCCATTCAATTTTCTTTATTGCTATCTTCAACCTTATATCTTTGCCCAGTCCCTCTCCCCCAAAATAAAACCGAATGTTAACAACCACTGTCTCTGAAATGAATACTTATCAATTTAGGCCATAAGTTCCTGCAACATATAGTGAAGAATATTGTTAAATGGACTGAAGGAAGTGTTTACCTTTTTAATTCTAAAAACCAGGATCTGTCCATCACAGGACATAGTTTAATACCTTCTCCTGAAAAATTAGCAATGTTTATTCTGGTAACAGTGACTAACAAATGCTTGATAATGACTTGCTATCCTTCTGGTTCAGACTGTCATCCTTCGCTATCCCTCCTCCCACAGCAAGTCTAATAATCATTAAACAGCTTCTGAAATTCTAACTCTTCCCAAATAAGTCAGAGAAAAATCACTTCCCTACACCCTTGTCATCTCAAGAGATAATGCCCAGGGTAATAGTTTCCAGTTTCTAACCCACTGCTTTACCTTTCCAGCCCCAAATTCAGTTGCTCTTTCTATATTTTGATGACTCCACCTTAAATTCAGGTTTATGTTTGATGTTTTTATCCTGTTTGCTTTCTGTTCTGTACACGTGCATTTTGTGTCTCAGATTACAAGATCTACATGGTTCCTTTTGTATATCACTATCATAATGCATAGAGAATTAGGTGTTGAGTAAATATTTTTGATGATGAATCTGATATACACATCTAAGGTTTTGAATCCATATTGCTGCATAAATCTAATGATTAAAGATCTCAACGATTAAAAATCTCAAAGAATGACAATCTTGTCCTTCTTTTAGAACAATATTTTTTTGAAAAAAATATTTTTTCTAATGATAAGCCATTTGTGTGGAGTAATGAAGTTAAAGACACTACGCTTCCATTGGTTCCTTGCCCCTGAACAAGTGGTTTCCAATAGTATATTTGTATTCATTCAATAACAAACATTAAGAATATTTCAATTACCAAACAGTACCAGGCATGGGCCAAATAATGCCATTAACTGGCTCCAAGAAAAGTTTAGACACAACATCATGGGAGTCAATTACATAAAAATAAAACTAAGTGGACAGAGCCAGAACCACTCTAACAAGGAAGACAAAGCAGGAGTCAGAGTCATTCAGGGAAAGAAACCTAACAACGTAACATCATAGGATTTAGAGATGAATGGGACCTAGACAATTGGAATTTAGGATAATAGGTGTAGTTATGTGTTAATGATGTTACTGCATAACAGTGTTCAATGTTATTCAGAGTATGATGGCAATTATGTTTTTCTTCAAACAAGGGTGGGACAAAAAGACCACATAACCACAGAATCATAGATTTAGAGCTCAAAGAGCCCACAGAGATTATTGAATCCAACCCCTTCATTTTACAGACAAAAAAACTGAGGCCCATAGGAGTTAAGTGACTTGCCCAGGGTCACACAGCTAGTGTCTGAGGCAAGATTCAAACCCAGACCATCTTCCTGACTTGGGTGCAGCACTATATCCACTACACCAAAATACCTCTCAAGAAGTATAGAATTAAGTCTTCAAGAAGGACACAATCAAGGGAAACAATGGCAGATGAATTACTCTTGTTTAAATAACAGAACTCGACCTGACTAAATACTAGTGCTTATTCTGTCCTTAGTCTCTGCTGCCCACTAGCAAAATCATGGAAATTCCTAATTTTTTTACTTTAGGAAAACATGACCAAAACTAGATTGAAAAGACAATTAAAAGACAGTCATTATATAACTTGCCATTAAAACTAAACTGAATGCTTTAAACAAGGGTAAGAAGAATTTTTCCCCTCTCTAAATTTATATATATAAACTTTCCAATCCCACAGTAAATTTTATTTCAAAAATTCTACTTGCCTTAAATGTTAATAAATTTGGAGTTACAGTAATTATAAAAATATTTATTAAGTTTCTCTTACACTTACCAACCAGTTTGACTCGTCCTGAAGACAAAAATGTTGGATCATCCTTTTTGACGTTACTTATTGAGTCATCTACTAACTCCTTGATATGATCAATTCCTATGACTTTTCCAGTAGCACCAACCTGAAAAAAGTCATTTGGTAGCTTATTGCATTTTTGGTTCTCTTGAAATGTGAATAATGTATTTCCTTATCTAAAAATTGTCACTGTTGTGAGAAAAAGTTTTTCTAGGACAAAGAAAAACTTCACAGCATTTTTGTACATATGATTTATCAACTACCTGACTCAATCTTTCTCATGGTCAACTTCTCTAAGAAATGATGCTCTATTTTTTTTTAAAGCAATGAAATACCTTTGATTAAATCAAAAATTTCAAATGTACAAAGTTATTTTCTTCTATTTCAATTCTGAGTACAACATATGGTGATACTCAAAAAAAATTGCACTGTCCAGCATTAAAGTGGCAAATGATTATTTACTTCTATTGGACCTTGCTTCGTTTAAGAACTGCATTTAAATACTATAATAGTACACAAATAAATTTCAATTACTGAAAGAAAATGCCCAAAACCCATTCAGACTCCAAAGAACCCAGCAGAGCAAGTAACACGGAGCCCTTATTTTCCAATCTTCCTGCCTATATTCTACCTTTTTTCTCGCCCTCTCTTCCTACCTAACCCACACTCACTCCCCTCTTCCATGGAAGGGAATGTGGACTCCCCATTCTTTCTAGACTCTCATACTTATATCCTTCTTCTCAGTCTAAGTAGACCAAAATCCTCAAAGTAAACATTATTGTAAGAATAGAACAGGACTTCTATTCCATAAATGCTTACAGTCCAATCTCTACAGATGAGTGAGAAAAGGAACAAGCCATCTGCATATAAAAGGTAAAGCAAAATCTGTCAAGATATTTTTTTCTCCTGTTATTTGGCTTACTGTTAAGGTAAGCTTTGCCCTTATTCCTATTACTTCTTTTTTTTTTTCCCTTGCTTTTTGGTGAGGCAATGGGGGTTAAGTGACTTGCCCAGGGTCACACAGCTAGTGAGTATTAAGTGTCTGAGGCCGCATTTGAACTCAGGTCCTCCTGATTCCAAGGCTGGAGCTCTATTCACTGCGCCATCTAGCTGCCCCTATTCCTATTACTTCTACTGCTAGGCAGAATTTTCAAGAAAATCAACAGGACTAACTATTCTAAAAGTTCCAGTTCTGAACATTTTAAGAATATGCTATTATTAACAAGTCAAAAAAGTAATAAACTACTGGTCACCACACATTTGACTAAAGAACTTCTTTTAAGATATACTAACAATTAAGGCTAGAGTCAAGAAGATCCCACAAAGAGGCTTTCTCTTTTATAAATGCTGCCTACACTCAGATTTTGCTTTTTTGATGGCAGCTAGAGTTGAAACAACAAGAGAAAAATATCTCTATGGGGGGAAGCTAGGTGGCGAAGTGGACAGAGAACTGGCCTTGGAGTCTGAAGGACCTGAGTTCAAATCCGGCCTCAGACACACAACACTCACTAGCTGTGTGACCCTGGGCAAGTCACTTAACCCCACTGCCTAACCAAAAAAAACAAAAACAAAAATATCTCTATGTAGGTTACCCACTTCGCCATAACGATTCCAGTCACCCAGATAATCTTATAACACTTTTCTATACATATAAAGCACCACCATAGAGTGAATAGAGACCATGAAGACTTGGGTCCAAATCCTGCCTGTGATGCACACTGGCTGTGTGATCCAGGGACAAGTCACTTTACCTCTCAAGACTCTCACTAATTCTCTCAGACCATGGTGGCAGAGAAGGTACTGACCTACACTGACAGAGAAATTCCTTGCCAGGAACTTCCTGGTGATTGCTCACCAATGTTTGATTTCCTCACCAATGAAATCACAGGTCCAATCCCTATTAAAGTCATTATTA
Organism: Vombatus ursinus; assembly: GCF_900497805.2. NCBI lineage: Eukaryota > Metazoa > Chordata > Mammalia > Diprotodontia > Vombatidae > Vombatus > Vombatus ursinus. Next base: position 2,948,872 of record NW_020952380.1, read on the forward strand.
ATGGGTTAACAGAGAGAGAATATAAACCCCAAATTAAGTTAAGCCCCAAGATCTAGGAAATGAAGGTCAGAAAGACTGAAGTTAAAGACATATTACAGAGGTAAATTAAGGTGCTTCGTTAGATGTCAGTCAACGCAATGCAAATTTACCTCTAAGCTGGTGACCATGCTGGAATGTCGTGCATAAACAAAATTTTGGTGCCCACCCCTCCAAGAAGTATAGAAAAAGTAAAGTAAGGCTATTATCAGTATTTTCCAGCATTATCCAGAAAAGGGGATGTCCTGAATGGCCCAGAAATATTCTATTCTGTTTGGCAAGTATATGGTCATATATGGCTAGAGGAAAGAAAAAGAACTCACAAAGACACAGGAGCTTGATGATAACATTCCTTAAAAACCATACAACCCTTAATTCTATATTCATCAAGCAATGTTCTGATTATAATCTGTATTTCAATGTAAAGTTCTCTACTGATGAAGAGAATGTGTGTCTGGTTGCATACCAGTCTTTCTGGTAGTTATTCAGTGGTTATAAATTAATTGGCATTTTGATTTGTAAATTTTTTGTAGTGTTGGTTAGTATGTATCCACTGACCTCTGGAAGAACAAGCAAAAGATTCTGGACCAGCAAGGCTAAAAGACCAAACCATCACACCACCAACATACACTATTTTAGTAGGCACTCATCTCAAAGAGAAGACAGCTACCTTCATCCATTACCACTATATTTCTTTAAAAGTTAGGATATATTTTCATGAGTTTTTGTTCTACTACCCTCATTAGTGTTTAGATCTTTGAGGATAAAAAGCACAATCCGTGTAGTTCCCCCACAATACTTCACACATAGTAAAAATTTTCACGTATGCATAAAACTTTACAAATGCATATTTTAATTAAAACTGTTAACACATAAATACATTGTTGAGGTTCTAGACTTTCACTGGATTCTTATCTGAATGCCAACTCAGAATACAGAGTTAACTGAATTACCAAAGGCTATGCCAACAAAGCACAAAACCCAGAAAAACAGAACCAAGTGAAAAGGCGTGCTGCCATCCAAGGGACAGCCTAAGCTCAGAGTGGATCATCAACAGAAGGTTTACCATTGGCAATGAATATTTTTGGCAAAAAACTTAGGAAAACAGTTTCCTGTGGCATTTAGGGACTGTGCTATGCACACTGAGGAATACCAAAATGAAATCACTTAAGTAGCTTTATTATTAAAGTCCAGGGTCAGCACAAAAACATATCTCTTACCATACGGGCAAAGCATGCAGTAAGAATTCCACTTCCAGAACCAACATCGAGAGCTTTGGCTCCATCATGCAACTGATCAAACAGAAGTTCTAGAGCATATGCATGCTAAGAAAGAAAAACGGAGAAAATGCTGAAATGTAATTACAATTCATTTTATTTGTTTTTTCCTCACAGCTCTAAAGATATCATGCAAATAGGTTTCAAATAAAATTGGTCAATTTTCTTATTAAGATAATAATAGAATGTATTTCTCTCTCTTTTTTTTTTTTTTAACACATTTTCGGGTTTTTTTATATGTTTTGTTTTTACATTACAAAACATCCTGAGATTACTCCCATTTTGTGAGAGGTCTCTTATAACAAGTAAAAAAGTTAAGTAAAACTAATAATATAGTGACCACAACTGAAAGTTCATGTGACATTTTTCTTCTGTAGCCTATCCCTACTTCTTTATTTTTAAAAATTAATTTTTTTTTAATTAATAGAAATCTATTTTCTTGCCCTTCCATCCCCAACCCCATTGAAAAGAAAAAGAAAATAAGCAGATTTCTTATAGTAAACACAGCAAAATACATTCCACCAACAGTTCTACACAAAAATATATCTCATCCCAAATCCAGCACTTCTCTGTGATAGCTTATTTCATCATTGATCCTCTACAATCATGAATGGTCATTTAATTGATCACAATTTTTATAGCTTTCAAAGTTGTTTGTCTTCATAGTGGTGTTGTTATATAAATTATTCTTCTGGTTCAGCTCATTTAATTCTTCATTGATTTATAAAAGACCTCAAAATTGTTTATTTGTATAATACTGATGTTATTTTTCTCATCTTTGTACTAAGTATATAATCTTCATTCAGTTATTTGAAAACAAAGGGATTGGGTCATTTCAGTTCTATGGTTTGTATAGTACTTCTAAAATATGTGCATGAAGTAAATGTGTATACATATTACATATAAATATATAGAGAGAATGCAATTACTGTATCGGTTATAAATTGTTCACATGAAAAGCACTTTCTTCATGTGAAAATTTGTGACTAGAAACATTTCGGAAGTTTTCAGTAAACTATTAAACATTTATTATTTAAGGAAAAAAAGGGAGTCAAGTCAACAAGGATTTTACTAAGTGCTTATCATGTGTCAGGCACAATGCTAAGCACTGAATTTAAAAGAAAGACAAAAACATGATCTTTGCCCCTGAGGAGCTCATATGCTAATGGGGAAAATAACACGTAAACAACTAAGTACATACAAGAGATATAGAGTAAATGGAAGGCAGTCTGAAAAGGGAAGGCATTAGCACCTAGGAAGACTTGGAAAAACATCCTACAACAGATGGGGTTTTTACTAAAATCAGAAAAACTAAGAGGCAGTGGTGAGGGGACAGAGCATTTCAAGAATGGGGGTCAGCCAGTAAAAAAAATCAAGAAAATGGGAGATGAATTATTATATCCAAAGAGTTGCAAGTAAACCAGTGTCACTGGATTACAGAGTGTACGGAGAGCAAAGTATAAGAAGCCTTGAAATGTAGGAAGGGATCCGGTTACAAAGGTCTTAGAATGACAAAGGAATTTATAGTTGATCTTGTAGGTAGTAGGAAGCTACTGAAACTCCATAAGCAGGGAAATGACACCTTAGAAAAAAATCACCTTAATACAAGTACAGAAAATGGACTGGAGTAAGAAGAGACACGAGGCAGGGAGACCAGTTAGAAGACTACTGTAACAGTTCAGATACGAAGCCTGAACTAGGGCTGTGGCTATGTGACTGGAGAGAAGGACAGCTAGATGATAGAACCGATAAGATTAACTAGTGGCCATGTGGGTGAGAGTAAGGAGTTGAGAAGGACACAGAATGTAAGCCTAAGAAAGTTTCTTTGACAGCAATAAGGAAGTTCAGAAGAGGAAAGGGTTTAGGGGAAAAGATAACGAGTTCTGTTTTGGAAATGGTGAATTTGGGACATCCAAATTTGAAATGTCCAGAAGGCCACTGATGATGTGAGACTGGAGCTTAGGAGAGGGATTAAGTTTAGATACAGAGATTGGGATTTATTTGCAGAGAGGATAAATTAACCTAATGAAATAACCAGATGAGACAGTATAGAGTGAAAAGAAAAGAGGACCCTAGGACAGAGCCTTGGAGATCAACCACAATCAGCAGATGTGACGTGTATGAAGAGGCAGCAAAAAAAAAAAAAAAAAAAAAAAAAAGACTATGAAGTAACAGTGAGACAAGTAAGAAGAAAACCAGAAGAGAGCAGTATCAGGAAAGTCTGCGGAGGAAAGAGTATCCAGGAGGAGCTGGTGATCAATAATACCAAAAACTGTAGAGAGGTCAAGGATGAGGAATGAGAAAAGGTCATTAGATTTGTCAAGACCACAGATAACTTTGGAGAGGGCTATTTTAGTTGAATGATGGAGTAAGAAGCCAGACTGCTGAGGCTCTGGAAGTGAAAAGAAAGCAAGTAGAGGCACCACTTGTGAGCAGCTTTCTCAAGGAGTTTAGCCATGAAAAAGAGAAAAGATATAGGATTATAGATAATCAGAACGATAGCATCTAAGGAGGATGCTTAAGGATGGGGGAGACATATTCAGGAGTTCTGCATCCTGGCCTCCCCTATTTCCTCAAAAGTATTTACTCACTGCTATTTATATAAGATTAGTATCTATTCAATTAACAAAAATCTAATATACCTTAGCTGCAGTCAAAAGAGCCATAAACAAAAACCTGTAGACACCATTCTTCTTAGAACTTTAGGGACATTAATGATGGCCCATGTCCATAATTTTCTTTTTTGTTTTGTTTTTCATAATTTTCAGTAAGCATAAAAGAATACGTGTGGTGACATGTCTTAAATGATAGAAATCTAGCCTCAAAGTCAGAAGCCTTGGGTCACAAGTGAGCCTTATGACCTTGGGCAGCAAGTCATTAAGTTGCAGAGAAGGTGTTGATCTGCACTGAAAGGGGGTAGGGTGTAGGGGGTGGGGGGTGTGGTCCTTACCCAGGAATTTCCTATAATAACAAAATCACAGGTCTAGTACTTATTCCTATGTCTATAAAAGAGTATAAAATAATTTCAATTTAAATTAAACCTTAGATTTCTCATTTTCAATATATTTGTTTGATAAATTTTGTGTTCATGATAGGTGTTCAATAAATACCTGTTAGCTGATTATGCCACTACTGGATGAATGGCACATAATCACATATTTTGGTTCATTTTCTCTGTGTTTTGAAATGACATTTGGGCATATTGCCTGAGAATCACATAATAAGAAAATCAATGAAGTTCAAGTTAACAGATTCCAAGCGACAAAATGCCACAAAAAAAAATATGGGCTTTACAAGTAGGGACACTTTATTAGTTAACGATGCCACAAAAGTTTCAGAGGTACTGGGTTTTTAAAATACAACTGAAGAATATAAGAAGGCATAGAAATGAAAGAAAAATTACATCTTGCTTTACTGAGACCTCAAAATCACAGGGCTATATTTAAGACTATGACAAAAAACAGGATTACACCAAAACATTTCCAAAAGAAACCTTACGAAATTCTCTCTTTTAATGAGAATAATAAACATATGCCAAAATTTTAAATTTATTTTAAAACAATTCAGGGCAAAATAATAGTACTAGCAGGTAATTAATTTTTTTCCATTAACAGATCACTCAATAAAAACAAATAATTAAAAAGAGATCATATGTACCCTTACCCAGTAGGGTAGTAGGGTCCAAGAGCTAGACACTAAGCCTTTCCCTAAGAAAATATTACAACTCTCCCATGCTGAAAAGCAGGCATGTCTGGGCATTTCCTTTTATATACTCCTTGAGTTCCTTAGCTAACTTTTAAATTTTGCCAATATTCCTACTTCTGTCTTTAAACATAAGGGATGAGTATATGGACTTTATCTTTAAATTGAGGTACTGTTCCAACCTAAAATGTTCACTAAGGATCATAATAGCAATTGTTCTAAAATGCTTTAAACACACACACACACACACACACACACACACACACACACACACACATCCCGACTATCTCCAAACAATAAATTATGTAAGTTTTTGCATGAGTGCTAAAACCAAAAGTTCTAATAACTTATTTTTTTAAATAGTAATGCGATATTATTAACGTTGTAACAATAAGAAATAAGTATAATTTTCATGTAAACAAATGACAAAACAAAAATTTAAAAAGCTATTCTCCTCGAATCACTTTTAGCAAAAACACTAAAAACAGTAAAATTTAAGCTGGCTCATTTGCAAAGATGATCAAATTTAAACTTACCATATGTGGAGCACTGATTGTTGCTTGGAAACCTGTAAAACAAGGAGAAAACTACTATTTTTATATTTAATTACAAAAACCAACAGCTTAAGGCAGGAATTTGTTTTGACTATCCATTTTTGTTACAAAGGTTTTGATTTTTTTTTCTTTTCAGTGAGAGAGATGGAAGGAAGAGAAAACAAATTTCTGTTAATTGTAAAAAAATTAATTTAATTAAAAAAATGAAGATAATGGCTTGCTCATAGAATTCTTTTAGTTTCTGCAAATCACCACGTTAATTTTGTATTTCTGTCCTTCAGAAAGAAATTTTAACAACTTACTTTTTACTGCTCCAGAGTACACTTTGCAAAAATTAACATTAGACAATATACATAATGATTAGTTACCATACCATTTCTGAGACAAATGAAAACAATTCCACTATTCTAAAAACTTGGATCAGTTTTTGCAAAGCAAAAGATATTTTTTTAGCTTACTTTCCTCTTAAAGTTATAAATACTGATTTAAATAACTACAAATCACTGACCAACTTTTCCAAAATCAATTCACTACTTCATATTCTATTCTATTTTTATGGCTAAATACACCTATAGAAGAAAAAATAATTTTAGAGAGAAAGAAATTTGAATAAGTTACATTACCTCAAAATGCTATAGTACTATCTTTAATTTGCCTGTCTAGTTCTCCTGTCTTATCAACTTACACAGTCCTGTCCTCAGCACGATTGCATTCTGTCACAGTTGTTTCCTCCGCAACTTATTTACCTGCTTCCTCCTCTGAAGCAGTTTTCACTGAGCTGTGGTAGCAGGTGCCTTCGGGGTTCAGAAGCTCCCCAGAATCTTCTCTGCAGTGTTACAGTGCTTCATAAGGAGAAAGCATGGCAGTTGGTGGACAGAATCCCGAGAAACTTCTAAGCCTCAAAGGCGCCCACTGCCAAGGCTCAGCAGTTCAGCAAAAACCTGCTTCAGAGAAGGAGGTAGGTAAGGAATTTTCTAAAAACAAACACAAGCAAAAAAACTCAGAGTAAGTGAAGCAGAGAGGAGGATAAGAACTCTTGTTATTCTTAGGTCTTTTAAATATTTGCTACCAAAAAAATTAAATAGTGGCTTGTAAAAGAACCGTAAGTGACGATGATTAATGATCCTACATTAGTAAATATTCAATGAAAAGTACAAAAGTTTTCCACATACAAAATCCCAATATTTTTAGGTTTTTAAAAATAAGATTTTTTAAAAATGTTAGTCTATGAGCAAAGAAAAATTTCAAATAGTTTGGCTAATGGTACCTGATTAGGAACAAAATTCAAATTACAAAGGCAACACTGGGATGAGTCAGAGTCCTTAAAGAATCTTTACACCTGGAAAAACTATCATACAAGAATAAATGACTAAAGAACAAAATTTTCTGATGGTCCAAAGCTTACCTATTGATTGTGGAGAATCCATGTAGGGATTACATTTTGCATAGTGAGCACGGTCTGTGGCCAGCATTACTTCAAAAACTTTCTCTGACTTGATTATTCCATTTTCTGAAATAATATTTTACAATGAAATATGAAAAATTTATGTATATAAAATTCCTTTCACTCAGTTTTAAAGCAAAAGTAGTTTTTCACCAGCATTATGGGAAAAAAGCAGAGGTTACCTAACTACATTATAATATACTTAATAATACATCTAACTTAAAAAATAATTTAAAATTTAACAAAGTTGACTTCTTTAAAATGTGTAAGACATAAATCTCATGTGACTAGAATGATGGATAAGACCGTAATGGATTTGGAGCCAAAAGAAACGGGTTCAAATTTTGGTTTGTTCTCTGTTCTCAAATTCTCCACATGGAAACGAGGGGTTTAGCCTAAATAATTTCTAAGTCCTTTCTCTACATCCTGTCCCCCACACTTTAATAAGCAATAACTTCTCACTGCTATATTTATTACATAAAGAGCTTTATGAATACACACAAGTTTAATTTTTATATTGGGAATGGAATAAGAATTAACGAGGAAAAGACCACAGATGAATAAACATTTGTTCTTGAAATCAAGCAGAGAAGTAACAATCTAATCAACAGAAAATTCTATCTTATAAAAAAAAAGTCTAAATTTTGTTCGTCCACTTTTTAGGAAGAAGTAATTCAATACAGATTAGTAAATACAAAGTAATTAGAGGAGATAGTACTAACACCAGGGAGGATATCAGGAAGACTTCAGGTGGGAAGTGACACCTAAGCAGTCTCAAAGAAAGATAAGGATTTGAAGAGGCAAGGTAAGAAGGGAGTGCACTCCAGGCACAGAGAACAAGACTTTGCAAAAGCACACAGTCTGGTTTGGCTGAACCCTAAGAGGGCATGAAGTAGACTAATATAAAATTAGGCCAAAAAAAAAAAAAAGTGGGAGTCAGATTGTTGGAGGGCTTTGAATGTCAGGTTGAGAAGTTTATCTTACCCCGCAGGAAAAAAAGCCATTGAAGCTTTTTGAGTAGGGAAGTAACACAGTCAAAACCATATCTTAGAAATAATAATTTGGTGGTTATGAAGAGGATGGATTGGAAAGGAGACTAGAATCAGGGAAAGTACTTGATAATTGCAATCATCCAAACAGGAAAAGTGCTGAGGGCTTGAAATATGGTAGAGGCTATAGCAGCAAAGAGGAGATGTGGATACATGACATGAATCAATCAATCAACATATATTAAGTGCCTACTACATGCCAGGCACTGTGCTGAGGAGGTAAAGTAGACTTGGCAAGCGACTGGATGTGGGAGGCTAGGAGGTGAGGAAGAGAGATGAGTCAAGGATAACATCTGAGGTTGCAAACCTAGATAACTGATCAGATAGTGGTGCTCTCAACAGAAACAGGGAATGTTTCAAGTAAGGTGGGTTTAGAAAGGACAGCTCCTTTGGACATATTTCATTTGAGATGCTTATGATATATCTAGTAGGAGGCATCCAAACAGCATTCACAAAAAGGGGCTAGAGTTCAGGAAAACATTATGGCTGGACACCTAGATCTGATAAACATCTGCAGAGAGATAACAAGTGAACCTACAGGCACTGATGATATTACTAAAGCGAGACGGTCTAGAGGAAAAAGAGAAGAGAGTTGAGGACAGAGACCTGGAGGATGCCCACAGTGAATTAGTGTGAACTGGAGGAAGATACAGCATGACAAACTGAAAAGGAGCAGTAAGACAGGTAAGGAGGAGAACAAAGGGAGAAGAGTGTCTTGAAAATCTAGAACAGGGATCGAGTATCCAAGAGAGAAGGGTAATGGATCTTGTAAAAAGCTGCAAAGAAATCAAGGATTAGGACTGATGAAAAAAAATCATTAGATTTTGGCAATTAAGAGATCTCTGGTAACTTTGGAAAAAACAAAGCAACCATATTTTAGACCTCTTTTCATTTCCAGAATTTATCAGTACCTTAAACATAATAAGAACTTAATATTTGATAGCAATGATGGTGGTTACTCTGAAAAAAAGTAATGGAGGAAGATTTTAGCAGTTGTGACAGAGAGAAGCACAGAGGGCATTTCAAAAAGGGAAATTGGCATATACGATAATTCTGGAAAATGATAAAGGAAGAAATATATGAGTCCTGATGGGTTTGGCCTGATCATGCACGTAGGAAAGATCAAGTGGATGAAGAATGTCTATTACCCAGGTAACAATATGCACTTGTCCCTATACAGCTTTTCCATCAGTATGTATCTGGGTTAGAATACAAAGAGACAGTGAGTTAAAGCCAACAGCTAAACAGGAATAGAAAAGCAGGCCTTTAAGAAATTGTAAAACTCCAATAATGACCCTAAGCATTTCCTGGAAATAAAGGCCCATCTTTTTAATGCTAACATTCATATTGCTGTACAACAGCAGGATATAGATGCAAGAATCTCTGAAGAACTGAAAATCAAGGGCAAGAGAAAGTATGTGTGAGCAGGTGATAATATATAACCAATGAGGAACTCTGAAGCAGTAAAATATCAGGGAAATGCACAATAAGACGACAAGATGGCCTAGTTACATGGAGAGAGATGACAGGTAGACATCCAAAGTGATCCTATGGTTTCTTACATTGGATATTAATAAGGAAATTAGTGCACTGAAAGGTGCCTCATGTTGTAAAGTTATGGAAGGATATGGACGAATTTCACAGGATAAGCAGAAATGGATGGATCACAATCTGCATTTTTAGAGGAAACAAAACTTTTGTAGTAATAATTCCATCTGAGGTACTTTTGCTTGGCTGGCAAAGAAAATTCAAACTGGGGAACAAAGAGATGAAAGTAAGGTAGATTGCATGTTAAATTGATGGGAAAAGGAGGTAACTATTAAGACAGGCACAAAATCTGAATTCTTTACAGAAATAAAGGAAGACTTCTGTTAAAAGAGCTCAATATTTGTGGCTGAGTCATGCACATGTAATAAAAATGGAATGATATTGTACGAATATTTTATGTAACTAAAAAAGGAAGCAATGAAATTTCATTTGAGGTAATTAAAAGGCTAGGAGCTCAAAGGAAATAATTTGAAAAGGCATAATAAAAAAGAGGCACATAGTATTACTAGACCTCAAACCATATTATATAATAGTAGCCATATTAAAACTATTTAGTGCTGGTTAAAAATTAGAAAACTAGATCAGTGGAACAGACTTAGATAAGCAAGAATCGGACAAAATTAAGAGTAAAAGCCTAGTTTTTTTTATAAAGCCAAGTACATAAAGTACTAGGGGAAGGTCTCCCTAATTGACAAGAACTGATAGGAAAACTAGCAGTTGGGGTCTGACATAAATTAGGTTTAGAAAATGAATGATTTAATATAAAAATGCTACAAATCACTAAAAACAGAAGAAATGAACATCAAAACAAGGTTTCACTTCACACCCAGAGAGAAACAGTTTATGTTGCAGTTTGTGAAAAGATAGGCACACCAATAATAGATTTAGTTCCTGTAAACTTGTCCAACCATTCTGGGGAAAAAATTTGGATTTACAAGAAAATAATTAAAATATTCATAGCCTTTGACCCAGAGATTCCACTATTAGATATTTGCATATTTACTCCAAAGAGTTCAATGACAAAAAAAAAAAAAGGACCCATATTATAGCAAGTCAATTAGGGACTGACTAAGTTGTAGTTTAGAAGTGATTGAATATTATTACTATGCTGTAAGAAATAAATATGAAGAACAACAAAGAAGCATGGAAAGACACATGAACTGATGCAAAGTAAACAAAACTAGAAAAAACAATATACACAATGATAACAAATGTAAAGATCAACAACAATCAAAAATAAATTCTGCAAAACTACAATTTTCAAGTTTGGTCTCAAAGAAGAAATATGAGAAGACACCTCCACTCCTCTGCAGCAATGGGAGTGGAGCACTGCACAGAACAAACATAAGGCTTTTCTGTTATACTGGTCAGTTTTGCTAAACTGTTTTTTTCCCTTTTAATTCTTGGTTATAAGAAATAGCTCTCTGGAAAGGGAAGAAAAAAAGGAATACACTGAGAAATGTAGGCAATATAAAAAAAATGTATTTTTAAAAGAAGGAAATTACAGTAATGCCTTCATCTTATACCATATACTACAATAAGCTTCCAAATGGACACAAGATCTGAACATAAAAGGTCAATTTCATTAAAAAAAAAAATTAAAGGAGAACAAAAGTACCCCCTCACAACTAAGTCTAGCAAGAAAATTCTTAACTAAACAAAATAGACAATTTTGATTATATAAAATGTAAAAGTTTTTGCACAAGCAAAATCAGTGCAAATAGAAGAAACTGATATGATAAAAATCTTTACAACAAATATCACTGATAAAAGTATAATATCCAAAATATAAAGGAAATTAATACAAATAAATAATACTAACAACCATTCCCCATAGATAAATGGTCAAAGACCAGAAACAGTTTTCAAAAGAATTGCAATTTATATATAAATAACCACATGAAAACATGCTTCAAATCACTACAAGAGAAAAACAAATTACAACTTCTGTGTCTTCATGTCACTCCCCCCAAACTGGTAATATGAAAACAAATGGCTACGTATTAAGACAAGCATATGGCTGCATTATTGGTGGAACTATGGTCTGGTCCAACAATGCTGGATTACAATTTGGAATGACGCAAGAAACATGACTAAAGTATTCATTCAATTTGATTCAGCAATCTCACTACTGGGTATTAATGATCCCACTAGATTAAAGATGGAAACAAATTTCTAGTACATACCAAAACATTTATAACAGCATTTTTGTGGTAGCTTATAACTGGAAACAAAATGGGTGCTCATGGATCAGTGAATACTATTGTGCATTAAGTCACAACCAATATAAGGAATTCAGGGAACTATAATAAGATTTTTATGAATACAGAGTGAAATAAACAAAACCAGAAGAACAACTTATACAAGGACTGTAACAGCACAAATGAAAATATTACTAAAAAGGAAGTGAAACTGAATAAATGAAGTATCAATAATGGTCCCAGACAACCAACAGAAACACACTTCCCTTCCTCCCAAAGACAAATGTAAAAAGGAAGAGGCATCAGTAAATCTTATTAAACAACAACAACCACCAAACACCACTCTGCCCAAGGTAGCCACTTGAACACAAGCAGACAGGCCCAGTTCCCACATACTTCTAATTCCAGCAAAAACCTAAAAATAGAACCAGATCAAATAATGATCAATAAATCAATAAATCCAATGACAAACTATAGCAAGTGACTCCATCTACCTCATAAAAACTGTCAAAAGCCAAAGGCAATAGGAAAAGGGGACCTGCCAGAAAAGCCAGAGGCAGAGCCAGCATGAGTGGAAGGTTCTCACAAGAAAGCCCCAGAGAAACCCACAACATGGACCTTAAAAGCCAGCAAAAACAACAGCAAGCAGTCCGAGTCCAGCAGTGTACAGACCAGAGTACCTCAGCAGAGGTCTTGAGAGATCAGAGAAAACTGAAAATTCAGCACTTTGAATCTAAAGGATGGGGAGGATGGGGGAGAGACCTTAAAACCTAAGAGTACTCTTAGAAAAGGCATACTTGGAAAGCTAGAGATCAGTGCTAAATAGTGATGCAGGTTGAGGCCAAAAAAGGCCTAGCCACCCCACAGAGCATGAGGTCCTGCTGCAAATTTATAATTCAACCAGTAAGGTGAAAAATATGAGTAGATACAAATTACCATAAATACACAAAAAATCCAAATTAGAGATATGCAAAAACTCCAGTTCTGAAAGAGAGTAATAACAGAATGATAACAAAGACTCGAAGGAAAAAATGGATTTTTCACAAGGACTACATGAATACCTGTAAAAAAGTGAAACAAGATGGAATAAAAGTTCTGGGGTATGGAACTGAAAGTAGAAAAGTTAGCTTAGAATAGAAAGTGTTATACTTTGCTCAAAAAAAGGATTCCTGGGGCAGCTAGGTGGCACAGTAGATAGAGCACCGGCCCTGAAGTCAGGAGGACCTGAGTTCATATTTGACCTCAGACCAAACACTTGACACTTACTAGTTGTGTGACCCTGGGCAAGTCACTTAACCCCAATTGCCTAAAAAAAAAATAAAAAGGATTCCTTAAAAATCAGAATAGATCAAAAAGAAATCAAGGACTCCATAAGACAAGAAATAATAAAATAAAATCACAAGACCGAAAAAAAAAAATAGAAGAAAATCTATTATCTACCAAAAACAAATTACCAGAGAAAATAGGTCATAATTTAATATTCATTGGACTCCCTGAAAACTATAATTCAAAAAAAGAGTCTAGACACTATGTTTCAAGAATTCATCAATGAAAACAACCTGATTTATTAAAACCAGAGGGCAAAGTGAAATTAGAAAGAAGCCAATGATCATTTACTGAAAGAAACCCCTAAAGCAAAAAGTCCTCGAAGTGTCATAGCCAGAATCCAGAAGTTAGAGGTCAAAGAAAAAATACCGTAAGCAATTAATTCAATAAATATTTATTAGACACCTACTACGTGCCAGGTACTGCTAAGTTCTGGGGATACAAAAAGAGTCAATAAACAGTCCCTGCCCTCAAAGAGCTTAAGATCAGCCAGAAAAAGTCCAAAGTCCAAAGAACCACAGTCAAGAACTAAGTTGAGTATAATTCAAAAAGAAAAAAAAAAAAGAGATCTTTAATGGAATAGAGGATTTTCAAAAATTCCTAATAAAAAGACCGTCTCTCAACTCCAAGCATTTTTCATTGTCTCCCTTGCCTGGAACACCCTCCCTCCCTCCTCACCTCATCCATCCTGTCTTTCTTAGCTTCCTTCAAGTTTTTGATAAAATTTCACCTTTCACAGGAAGCCTTTCCCTATCCCTCTTAATTCTAGTGCTTTCCCTCTTTTGATTACTTCTAATTTATCTTGTTTGTATTCTTCTCCCTCATTGAACTTAGCTCTTTGGTATTAGGCGTGTCTTTTACTTTTTTTGCTATTTTCCTGGCTTAACACAGTATCTGGAAACAGAAGGTCCTTAATAGATATATACTAACTGACTGATAGGGTTGAGTAAAAATTCTGAAATCCAAATACAAGAATCAAGATAAAGCCACAAAAAAAAAGCAATGTAAATGAGCAAATAGAAGGTAATATACAACAATGAAGTGCTAACATTCCAAATGGACCTTTAATGAGAAAGATGGCTTTAATGTATTCCTATGAAAAATCCAGAGTAGAGTAGAAATCTAGAAAGGAAAATTTATGAGTAATTGGGTCTATACAATTATGACATTCTAATTTGTAGAGGAAGAAACAAGTACCCTTTCAGAAACAATTATCTTCAAAAGGTATTGTGATAGTTGAATAAGAAAAACAGAGATCCTGGGGGTAGACTGGTTCTTTTCTGAGGGTTTTAACAGGAGAAAGAAGAGGAAAGGTAAAATGAATGCACTAGTGTAGAAATAAGAATGAAGGGAAAGAAACTTGTTATCTCAACTACTGGGGATTCACGAGAAGAGTATACAAAAACGTGGAGGAAGGGATGATGGAACAAAACATCAGATGAACCTTACTCTTAGCTGAGCCAGATGAAGGAGAGCTGAAAACTTGCAAAACTTGTGTGTGTGTGTGTGTGTGTGTGTATACACACAATCGTCATATGCACAGTTTGGTGTAGAAAAATACTCAACAGTCTATAAAAATAATGGATACCATTCATGCCATAAGAAATGATGAAAGGGAGAAACAAGAGAAACCTGGGAAGACTTGAATGAACTAATACAGAATATAGAGAGCAAAACCAGAAGAACAATTTATAAAATAACATCAATGTAAAAACAAACAACAGTGAAAGACTTAAGAATTCTGATGAACACAATGACCAACCATGAATCCTGAAGACCAATTAAAAAAAAAAACATGCTACCCACACCTACTGACTGGGGATAATAGACAGAGTAAGACACATTATTGGACATGGTCAATGAAGGATTTTTCTTAACTGTGTATATTTGTGCAAGGATTTTGTTTTCCTTTCTTTTTTCAAGGTGGAAGAGGTGAGGAAAGAAAATAAATCTTTGTTAATTGAGGAAAATTTTTCAAAAATTCTATAGGGAAATAGGTGAATGGCGGTATGGGAAGCGAGTGGCAATATGGGAGAGAAAAGTAACAATGAAAACAAACTTCAACTTCTGAAGAGTTGATCAAAAGGAAAAAAAAGGTAAGAACCTTTGATGGAGTCCAAGAAAGAGTTGATGGTGTTGATCACTTACCTTCTCTCTCACCACCACCTTCTTTCTAAAGGTGGGAGGAGGAAGGGAAAGAGGTGCTGAGAATAAATAATAGCAGCAGGGCTTTTCCAAACAAGACACACAGGAAACATTCAAATATATACGAACAAGAATCATAATAAAGAGTTCAAGAGATATGAATAGGTAAGTTCTCAAATGGATGAAAACCAAGCAATGAACAACCAAACAAAAAAAAAAAAAGTTCCAAATCACAAGGAGAAATGTAAATTAAAATGACTCTGTGCTTCCTTTTACCTCATACCTATTAGACTTACAAAGCCGACAAAAAAGGAAAAATAACAAATGCTGGAGGGACTCTGGGGAAAACAGGTACAATAATGCACTACTAACGGAACTGTGAAGTTACATAGCCATTCTGCACAGCAATTTGCAACTATGCTCCCCTTGCCAAAGTCACTAAATTTCATATCTTTTGACCCAATGATACCATGACTAGGCTTATATATTCCCCTTCCTCAAAAAGACCACAGGTAAAGGACACATTGATTAAAACATACACACAAATACACATACACACACACATTTGTAGTACTGATTTGCTTAAAAAAAAAAACCTACAGAAAGTCTTGAATCACATGCTTCAGTACTTAAATTCAATTTTTAAAAAGCAAAACCTAGATTTCATCTCAAAAATAAAATAAAATAAGGATCAATTAGTTTGATTAGACACAAGTTACATATCTGTTTCTTATAGCAAACAAACCACATACATAAAGTGCTTTTTAAGCTTTAAGGCATTATTTTAAATGTTGCTATTATTACTATATCAAAGTTTAGATATTTATATTAAAGTGGACAGTATAACAATAAATTACATATATCCCTAGAAACCTGCATTTAACTGCCTCTCTGCAACTTCAACCCAACTAGATCCTAGTGGTCTTCTCTAGGGAAGGGATTCCAAACCTAGAGTACATGTATTCTAGTACATGTACTTGTCAACAGAGTATCAGAAATATTTGGTAAACAACTATATTAGCCTATCAAAATATTCCAAAAGTAGTACTGTTAGTGGGGGAAAAAAACAGCATATCCTAAATAAAAATTAACCTCTTATTTTATGTGTAGATGAATGGTAAACTTTAAATTTTACCTCCTTTCATACAGAATAGTAGGTATAGAAAGGTTTATTCAAAGTCAAAGGTTAAAAGGAGTGACAAAGGTTAGGAAACTTTGCTCTAGAGCAAAGAACAACAAATCTAATCCCTCTCCCACATGAATTATTTTCAATTATCTGAAAGGCAGATTGATATGCTGGATCCCAAGTGTTCTCCAGGTTCAATATGTCCAACTCCTTCAATGGATCTTCCTATGGCACTATTTCAAGCCTCTTTACCACCCTGATCACCCTCACTCTCTACATCAATGTCCCTCCCAAAAATACTGTGCCTAAAACTGAACACAAATATTTCCCATATTCTCTTGACAAGCTTCTTGTACTTTGATGTGGTGCGTGTACTCTAGGTACGCTAAGCTGAATAGCTTAAGTAGTCCTTAATGGTCTCATCTAACAAGATTTGGTCCATTGTTCTACAGTATTATGTTTAGATCCTTACTGTATCCAATGTATTAACTACCATTCCCAACTTTGCATTGTGAAAATGTGACAAATAAGCCATCTATGTCATTATCCAAGTCATTGATAACAAAATATGTTAAACAGCACAGGACCAAGGAGAGTTCCCTAAAGCACTCCAAGAGACCTTTCCAAGTTGACATGGAACCATTTATATCTGTTACTCCAGTCATTTAATCAATGTTGAATCACCTAACTATACCTATCATCTGGCCTACTTCTCTTCATTTTGTACACAAGAATAATATGACAAGATTTCGTCAAATGCTTAGCTAAAAACCAACTACCCTACCAAAGCACTCCCCTTTAGTCACTCTATAAATAAATCACTTCAAAAAAAAAAAAAAAAAAAAGATGAGTGGGTGATACTAAGTTGCTTGCCCCTGTTATATAATACCACCTCATAATTCCAAACAAGTGATCTTTTTTACATGTCAATATAAACTTAGGCATTTTATTTTACATCATTACTTATTGTTATTTAAATGTTCTGTTGCTTAAGTGCACGAAATTTTCAAATGAGATATTTTTGTGTTTTAAGGAAATTAAGTGAAAAAACTTGAATGAGCACCATACCATGAGTATGGTAGGTACACTGTGTGCTAGCCTCATGAAAGTCGTTAAACCTCTGAGCCTTAATTTCCTTTTCTATAAAATAAAGGTTCTCATAGGTTGTTGTAAGGATAAAATAAAAATGTAAATAAGGCACTTTACTCATATTAAAATATTATACAAATACAAGCTATTATGATGCTGCCAGAAACTTGGCAGCTAAGTGGCACAGCAAATACTGCTAGGACTGGAGTCAAAAAGATCAGATTTCAAACCAGCCTTGGTCACTTACTAGATGCAGGACCTTGGGGGCAAGTCACTTTAACAGTAACTACCTCCCAGGGTGTAAGGATTAAATGAGATAATATTTATAAAGTGATTAAGGACAGTGTCTGGCACTTAGCAGACACTAAATAAATGCTAGCTATTACTATTATACTATTACTATTAAAGGTAAGGTAGCAAATTTCTGGCTACTTCTTGGACTCCAGAATAAAATCCCAATCTCATGTAGTGGGAAAAAATTAATTCATCTTCTTCCTGAGAGATTAACTTACTGCCAGGAAACACAAAATAGGCAAGAGGGAGAACAAAACTCCATGAGTTACTCAAGTACAATAAAATCAAGGCTATTTGGACAGTTAAATGGGTTCTCCTGTAAAGCCAACATATCCCTTTATACACCAACACCTTTTAAGTTCAGCCATTTTGGCCAAAAACCTTCTAAAATGCATTAGGTAATCAGAAGATTGCCTTATATGCAATGAGGGGCTTTTTCACTAAAAAACAAGTCTAAAAAAGTAATCTATTACTACAATTCAATGAGCATTTATTAAACATCTATGTACAAAGCATTGTGCTATGGACACATACTAAAAAACTAAACAGTCTCTACCCTCAAGTAGCATGTGAGCTGAGCTTTGAAGGAAGAAAAAGTATCTACAAAGTAGAGATAAGGAAGGAATTTATTCCAGGTATTGGAGGGTTGGAGGGAAGAAGCAGTGAGAGATACACAGGAAAGGCATGGAGATAAGTAGATGGAATGTCACTTGGGAAGGGGAAATAAAGAGTTGGCAGGATAACAGGCAAGATGGCTAGGGTGAATGAAGTCCAGACTTCCTAACCAGCTAGGACACAGATACAGCTTTCCTCATAACCTAGTGATGGATGCCCACCTTCTCTCTAAGAAGCTCTCCTTCCTCTGACTGGATGATGCTCAAATCTTGAATTCAGGAACAAGATCCTAATATATCTTTCAGGTTTGGAAATGTCAATTTCTTAGGATTGCTGGTCTCTGGCTAGTGCCTGGCACATAGTAGATGCTTAATAAATGCTTGCTGACTGATTGACTCTGGTCAGCTTCATCAGCAGGAGGGTTCCTTGCTCCACAGAAGTCAAGTTAAAGGGGCAGCTAGGTGGTGCAGTGGATAGAGCACCGGCCCTGAAGTCAGGAGGACCTGAGTTCAAATCCGGCTTCAGATCAAACACTTGACACACTTACTAGCTGTGTGACCCCGGGCAAGTCACTGAACCCCAACTGCCTTAAAAAAAAAAAAAAGAAGTCAAGTTAGCCCTATTCCTGTCAGGGGACTAAAAGAGTCTCACCTGGCTCCCAGTCTTAGGCTGCCAAGTAGAAGTTTTCTGACCTCTCTGAGCCCTCGTAATGCCTCTTCTTGTCATTCAACAAAGGCATTATGAACATTCTATTGCCAGACACTAGAGAAAACAAATACAAAAATGAAACAAAGACTGCCCTCAAAGACCCAACATTCTATGAGGGTGGTGGGAACAATACAAAGAAAAATATCACATAGATTAGCTTCTGGGAGGATGGAGGGCCTTAGTGTTTAGTGAAGTGGGAGGGTAAGGAAAAATTAGAGTAAGCTTCCAGAAAGAGATGGCACTTCTCTGCTGGACTTTAAAGAAAGTTAATTATTCTATAAGGTGGCCAAGAGAAGGAATTACATTCCAGAAATGAAGCAAATTAAGCGGGGACAGAATGTAGTATACAAGAAACAGCAATAAGATACTCTGTTCTGTACACATGGGCTAACTTTTACATGGTCTCAATTAAGCAAGTTCAAATTGTTTGAAACTAATTCTTGACGAGCAAATTATCTAAGCAAACTATCTTCTTACTGTTGTGGTTCTGTATCTCTATGTAGATTTTCCCCCAAATTTTTATTTTAAAACATATCAAGTTAGTATAACTGAGTATGTGAAGGAAAGTAATTTGAAATAGACTTGGAAAGGTAGGCTGGGGCCAGATTGTGAAAAAAAAGTAAAGGCTAAATAGTGAAGTTTCTATTTTATTCCTAACAATGGTTCTTTCTCACATTATGGATTATTTCCTTTGGCAATCTGGAGAAGCCAATGGACCCTTCCTCAGAATAATGTTTTTAAATAACTGAAGGAAATGCTAAATTTCAGTAAGAGATTCATGAAAATAGTAATTTTTTTTTCCCATCCAACTTCACAGGCCCCCTGAAATCTCTCCATGGATCCCAGGTTAAGGACTCCTGTCCTAGGGCAAAAGGAAGCCCACGGAGCAGCCCTGAGTAGAAGCATGACATGGTCAGATAGGTATTTTATGAATATCAATTTGGCAGCAGCATGGAGAGGATGGGCTGAAGAGAAGAGATTAGACCAATTACTGCAATGGTCCAGACAAGAAGTGACAGATGAGGGCTGAACTAAAATGATAGCTATCTGAGTAGATGGATGTGAAATACAGTGAAGGCAGAATTAACAAAAGTAGACAATTTATTTAATATGAGAGTGAAGGTGAATTGAAGATGGCTCCAAAGGTTGTTAAAATTTGGAGGGGGAAAATGAATTGTTTTGGATATACTGAGTTTGAGATACCTAAGTGACATGTAATTGTAGAGTCCAATAGAAAAGTGGTGATACAGGGCTGGATTTCAGGAGAAAGACTGAGTCTGGATATACAGGGAATCATCTGCTTAAAAGTGACAGTTGAACTCATGGAAGCTGATGTGGTCACAATCACCTGAAAGAGTACATGGAAAAAAGTAAAGAGGGAGGGAGGAGCAGGTTGAGATAAGGATGATGATCCAGCAAAAAGGACTCTAGGCCAGTAGAATAAATGTGTTGCCTAGCACAACTAGTGACATTTATAATAAAGATTGCAAAAGATTTTTACATACAATATTTTGAACTTCATAATACCTGTGAAATCAAATTCTATAGATACTATCCTCATTTTGACACATGAGGAAGCTGAGAGGGAGGTTAAATGATTTGTCCACTGTCACCCAACTAGAGGTAGAAGTTAAACCGAGGTTTTAACGCCAATGTCAGCACTCATTCACTAAGCCATACTGCCACAAATAAATCCAGCACTCTAAGTACAGTATAACTAAGGCATAGGACAGTGGAGAATGTAGATCTTATCCTTTTAATTAAAGCAGCCTAAAAAACTAAACACAATTTGGCAACTAGAAATTAATATTAAATTTCCAAAAATCTATCTAAATTAAATATTGAAGCACTATAAACTGATTTACAGGTGAATGCCCATAAAATTTCACTAGAAATTAAATAAAATGGGAAGACATTTTTCTGGATGCTAGATAAGATCTCAATTTATTAAACTAATAGCTAAGTATCTCGTTAGTTATCTGGCACTTGAGCAAATAAAATAAAAGTAATGGAACGATGACACAACCTAGATGTCATCCTCGACCCCTCACTAACTCTTACCACCAGCTCCATCCAATCTTTTGCTTGTTGACTTCATTTTTTCAGCATCTCTCAAATATGCCCCTTTTTTTCCTCTGACACCATCCTGGACCAGCCCTCATCATCTCACACTTGGACTACTGAAATACACTATTTGGGGTGTTTGCTGGCCTCAAGTCTCTCCCCTCACTGCAACCTAGCATCCACTTAGCCACCAAGGTAATCTTCCTAAAGCAGAAGTCCAACCATGTCACACTCCTACTCAATAAACTCCAGTGGTTCCCCATTGCCTCCTGGATCAAATACAAAATACAAAATACAAAAAAATCTTGTTTGCCCTACAGAGCTCTTCTTATACCTTCCTCACCATATACTCTTTGATATAGTAACACTAAACAGTACAGGCTTATTTTTCCCTTTTATTCATACAAACTTCTTCCATAACCAAATTTACCATTAAAATATAAGAGATGTACAAGATTAACCTTCATATGCATATTTGCTTTAACTTGTACATGGTCTGATTTAAGTTTCAATTGTTTGAAATTAAACATGCTCAATAAGCACATCATTACTATATATTACTGCGATCTTCATTTCTATATAGACTTTTCCCAATAAACTAATTTTAAAACATGTCAAGTTGGTTGAACAGAGTCACTGGCATGATTACCTAATAATGAAAATTAGAATATTTGGACAAGCATGATTCCTTGCACACAGTTGGTACTTAAAAAATGCCTGCTGACTTTGAGCTGACCTACCCTGTAATGTAGTTACACAAAAAGATGCTAACTTAACTACCATTCTATTTACAGTGTTTTCCAACTGCTAGACCCCTATCATAGCCAATGGTCTTCAATTTGGTCATATTTACTGTACAAATATTAAAATGAACAAAAAAGATATGGCTATGCCAGTCATGAATACACACACACATTATATTTTATGTTTATATTGCAAGGCAAAATAAAAACATTTAAATGAAGATATTTTTCAATAGAAGTTAATGATGGAATTTATAACAAAGCCTAATTTTTAAAAATTGTTAAAAGTTCTAATTTCATTTTTTTCCTTAACTTGCAGATCTTTTTTCATCCCCAAACCTGTATAATCCCATTACCAACCTCTCAAAAACAGTACCTTAGGAGTTAAAATGTTACATCAGTAAGAGGTTGAAACTTAAGGTTGCGCAAGTGTTACAAAAGATAAAGCAACTTATCTACTCTAATTTCCTCCTAAAGAAGTATATCACTTGTTTAAAAATGAAGAATAATATACATTAGGCCAACAGTCTCTCCATTAAATATTACCTAACCACTAGATAGAAAAGCATATTTAAAAATTTCAGCTAAGAACTGTAATAGGAGATACATGGAGGCAATTATAAAACAAATGGAAAGAAGATCTAGTCTTGGCTAACCCGAATTTGGCCTAAAAGAAGAGAATGAAGAGCCTGATTGATTACAAATTTCTGCCACAGCCAAATATCTACAGAGATAACCTACCAGCTGAACACGATTACTTAATTACAATTCTTTTATGGCATTTAAAAAATACACGCTCCTTCATGAGCAAGCATTTAGATTATTCTTAGTAAATATCAGAATAAGGCAAAAGACACTAGAAATCTGAGTACCTATACAATCCATATAAGAAACATTTACAGCAAAATAGCTATTAAACCTAGTACATTTGCAAATGAAATACTTTGTAAGAATTTTTTAAATACCTATTTGCATTAATTTCTATTACTATTAATAGCTTACCTTGACAGAGGACTTTACTCTTGCAAAGTACTTCTACATTTTAAACTCATTTGACACTACCTACCTCACAAAATTATTATAAATAGTTCACACATCTAAAGTGTTGTCCATTTTGCAACATGCTTTCCTCAAAATGATTTGGTGATCTGGGTAGCAAAATTATTATTAATTCCATTATCTTCATTTACAGATAAAGAAACTGAGTCTAAAGTTAAAGAGAATAAGTGACTTGTACCAAGGTCACACTGGCAACTAAGAAGTGAAATCTTAACCTTAACCCGGGTCTTCTGTGGTCCAGAGCTTTCCCTGTTTCTAGTGCGCCAAATGGCAGACTTCAAGAGCTGTGGAAAGTGTTCTTGATATTTCAATCAGCAAACTTTTATTGAGCATCATAATACGTATTCAAGGTACTTTTATTTAGTCAATGTGGAAACAGAAGAAGAGTATAAAGCGACTATTCCCTTTCCCCCAGGGAGTTCACAATCAAATTACAGAGCCAAAGCAAAAAATATGAAAAAAGTTCAAAGACACTTTATAAGGCAGAAGATGATTAATTGCCAAATGGATGCTGAGCTCTGACAGATAAGTAAGTGGTGTCAGATCACTGTGAACTGACCTGGGTTACAGAAACAGTCCTTTTGGCCTTCAAGGCAGATTCAAGACAGTAAGGGCTTTTTGTTTGTTTGTTTAAGGAACCACCAATCCCGAAAGGAAAGTCGCACTTAAAGAGGGGAAGGAGAAAGCAGTGGAGTCAAGATCGTGGCACCAGAATGCACCACCCAGGTGGTCTGGAATTGTCTCAGGATCCTCTGCAAGCTTTTCATCTCTGGGCCTTTCCTAACAAGCTCCAGGGTGGAACACCGGCAAGACTCCCCGCTGTGGGGTTGGGGAAGCATTTGCCCAAATCGAACCTCCCCCCCCATCCCCTCCCGTGAGCTCTCGGGTTCGGGCAGATGCCCGAGCATCTTCTCGCTGCTCCCTGTCTCGCAGCCCACCCCCACCTCCCCCAATCTGGCTCTGTCTCCGAGCTCATCAGGCAGAAGCATCTCCCAGCAGCCGAGGGAGGTCGAGGACAAGGTGGGGCGGGGGTGGTGAAGGCTTGGGGAAAAATGCAGCGCCCAGGAGGTCCGGAGGAGGACTCGGCCACCAGCCGCCCGTCCACTACCCCCTCCCCGGTCTCGGTCCGAACTCCGCGTGTCCCTGCACCCAGGCACGCCCCTCTGCAGCCAGAGCTGAGAAGAACGCCGAACGCCGGCCCTGAGTGACAGCCCCGCCACCTGTGCTCGCACCTCCGCACCCCTCCCGGGCCGAGGCAAGGGGGTCCCACCCGCGCCTCGCCGGCCACCCCCGATCCCCGGCTTGCCCCAGGCCAGTCCCCGTGGCCCGCCGATCGCCCCCAGGTGACAGGTCTCCCGGGAGAGAATTACAAGTGCGTGTGGCCCGGCTAGGGCGCCACCAACTGTCCTACCCGCCGCCGCCGCCGCCGCCGCCTTCCCCAACCACGCCGCCGGGGAAGGGCGGCAGCTGCCCCCGGGACCGGCGAGGCGGTGACACGTCCCTCCCCCAACTGCACCCTCCTCAGGTTCCCGGCCCGCGGCTAGGGAAAGCGGCGGCGGCGGCGGGGGCACTCACTGCGGAGATTTTGGATGAGCTCCGAGTGATTGGCCCCGCCGGACTTCCAGGCCATCGCGAGGCACGCCTGGAACACGTAGAGAACCAGCTTCAGCGCGGCGGCGGTGCCCAGCAGCTTCGCGAGGAACTCGACCACCTCCCACACCGACACCGCCCCGTCAACGTCCGCGTCCCCGGCGCCGCCGCCGCTGCCTCTGCCGCCGCTGATGCTACTGCCCCCGGGGCCGCTGCGCGCTCCCGACATCCCCCACTGCGCGCATGCGCTCTGTGACGGGGCAGGGCCGCTCGGGTGGGGCTGGAGGCGGCGGCGGCTGCTGCAAAAGGGAAAAAAAAAAAAGCCGGGCTGACTCAGCGGCCCCTACGCTATCTCCTCTACAGCCGCCCCCACCCCCCACCGCAGTGGCATCCCACCCCTTTGCTCTGAGCTCTTCCTCCGCTGCCGGTCCAGAGGCCCAAGTCTGGACAGGAAAGGGGCATGTATGTTCCGCTTCCTGGGGATTTTAAGGACGATCTAAGCAAGCAGCCGGCCTCGGAGAGCGAGGTCGTTGGCAGTGGCTTGTGCGTCGCGGGGGCCGCGCCCCTCCTCGTGCGCACCAACTGCTGTTCAGCCCGGGGCCGTCCCTGGCCTTCAGGGGCTCTTTGGAGGCGCCCTCGCTGCCGGTGGTATTGCAGCCCGCCGAAGGTCAGGGTTTGCGGCTGGTGCTGGTGCCGGATCCCAGTCCGGGTTCCAAATTGCTAAGTGGCAAACCAAGGGGAAGAGGCACCCTTTGAGGTATCCCTTAAGCCACGTTGCCCACCACTTACTTTTTTTAGTTGAAAGTGACATAAGCCTTTTAGTTAAAACGATAGTCTAAGGACAGAAGGCGGCTCGGGGCAGCTTTGTATGCAATACACCCTCCTGGCCTTTGTTACAAGCACACCCCCACCACCCCCACCAGCAGTATGTGGCAGGAGGTAGGGTGCACCCTGGCTGAACCTGCTCCCAAAGTCACCTGTCGTTTGTTCTCTCTCAGACTTCCTTTGCAATGATGAA
Organism: Vombatus ursinus; assembly: GCF_900497805.2. Classification (NCBI taxonomy): domain Eukaryota; kingdom Metazoa; phylum Chordata; class Mammalia; order Diprotodontia; family Vombatidae; genus Vombatus; species Vombatus ursinus. The sequence continues at coordinate 2,974,460 of NW_020952380.1, forward strand.
CGTGAATCATGGCAGAAAATGGCGTGAGGGTTGTATGAAATCATGCATTAACAACAACCATACTGAAAACAAAGGTAGCAGAACTTCCGAGGGGGAAGGGGACAAAGAACAAATGCTTATTTAATTTTTTGTTTTGCTAAGGGTTTAAGATTTTATTCCATATTTGAACGTTTGATTTTTTTGTTGTTGTTGGTAGTTTCATCAAAATTAAGCGAAATTTTATTTATGGAATAGCTGGAAGGGACCTTCAAAAGGTCATCTAGGGGCAGCTAGGTGGTGCAGTGGATAGAGCACCGGCCCTAGTGTCAGGAGGACCTGAGTTCAAATCCCGCCTCAGACACATAACACTCACTAGCAGTGTGACTCTGGCCGAGTCACTTAACCCCAATTGCCTGATCAAAAAAAAAAAAAGTCATCTAGTTCAACTCTAGTTTACTGTGTGATTTTGGGCACGCCATGTAACCACTTTGGGCACGCCAGGTAACCACTTTGGGCCTCTGTTTCTCCATCTGTAAGATGAAGTTGAACTAGATGGTTTCTGAGGACTCTTCTAGCTCCAGATCCATGATACTGACTTGGCCAAGTGGTCACCTACCACTTAGTAAATAAAATAATTAGGAATTTGAACCCAGGTATTCTGACACTAAATGCCCCATTCTTTCTTCTATACCTAGAAATGTGGCGCAAAAATAAGTTTAATAAAAAATTAACCACTTTTTGCCCCTAATTTTGCATAATTGCCTAATCCTTTTATTTAATCCAACCTACCCTAAATCCCTAAATTTGTCTCAAGGGAAACAAAGTTGGAGGAAGAGTTGAGAACAGATAATGGGTAATTATGCTAGCCAACTCAGATGCTACAGTTTGCCAATAAAAATGAATCAACTATCCTCAAAAGGATAAACACTCCACATTATCCTGTGATGGGTGTGTTACTCTCTCCCTGACAAGCATGCAGTTTCAGCAAATTAAGATTCACAAATTACACAATTGGTCTGGGCTCCAGCTCTGTTGTGATCAGCTTTATTGTAGTTAAGCTCCTGCCCTAGGCATCCTGTCAACATCCAAAGCCCTTATTAACCAGCTTTGAAGTTGGTGGTCTTTCAGAACCCCATCAATGAACAATTTTGAATGAAGTATAGCTGCAAGTAAGCATTCGGCAAGTCACTGTGCTGCGGCTGCACCAGCCTCAAGTTTTCTGGCTGTCTCTCTTAAAGTCACAGAAACGTGACTGGAAATCTATTCCCCAATCTGCAATACAGAGAAAACAATACCTGCTTGCAAACTGTCTTGGGGATTCTGTGACCACAAATAAAAAAATAAATATCATAAAGGTGTGAAATAAATGCACTGTGCTGCAGAATGAGTTCTGATGCCTGGAATAATTTGGTTGCCTTACTTAGAGCTTTTTAGCTGTAATCATTCAATGAATATTTGTTGACTGAATAAAACTGCCGTATGGAAGATGCAGTAAAAATTCAATAGGTTCCTACTACATTTAAATGCAGCTACTCGATGTTCTTTTAGCTTGGAAGGAGGGGGGGGAGCCAGAGAGGCTCTAGAAGCCTTTCTCAGGAATCTGATAACCCTCTTCAAAGCTGACCCAGATGGATTAGATTAGCGTGCCCTGCCTTAGTAAGCTGTTGCTGAAAAACAGCTTCTAGCATCGTCATAGATTGGAAAAAAGAAAAAGAAAAAGAAAAACTTCATAGTTCCCTTTTTTTTGAATAGCATTCTGCTAGGCACTGTGAAAACCTCCTCTCAAGTAGTTTATCATCTAGTTGGTGACATAAAGCATACATTACCAGAAGATAACTAATGATAAAAGCATATATGATATATGTCAAAGGAGGGATATAGACCATAAGCTTTCAGAGTAAGAAGAAACTAATGGGGTGGTTGGGAAATGACAATATTAGTCATAGGCTCAACACAGTGAGGGCAAAATAAAGGCAGTTAAATAGGGTAGAAAACAAAGTTGCCAAGGGTGACACTTTAAAAATATTCTTTTGCAGAGTGGCTAGGTGGTGCAGTGGATAGAGCACCAGCCCTGAAGTCAGGAGGACCTGAGTTCAAAACTGACCTCAGACCAAACATTTGACACTTACTAGCTGTGTGACCCTCAGCAAGTCACTTAACCCCAATTGCCAAAAAGTAAAAATATTCTTTTTTTTAATTCACTATTCCTTTTTTAAAAATTTACATATAGGCCAGCAGCAACAGATAGTAAGAAAAATTCCATTTAAAGTAACTGTAGACAATATAAAATACTTGGGAGTCTACCTGCCAAGACAAACCCGGGTATTATATGAACACAACTACAAAACACTTTTCATACAAGTAAAGTCAGATCTTAACAATTGGAAAAATATTAATTGTTCATGGGTAGGCTGAGCCAATACAATAAAAATGGCAATTCTACCTAAATTTATCTATTCAGTACCATACCAATCAAACTATCAAAAAAATTATTTTATAGAGCTAGAAAAAATCATAACAAAATTCATCTGGAAGAACAAAAGCTCAAGGATATCAAAGGAATCAGTACCAAAAAAAAGTAAAGGAACGTAGTCTAGCTGTACTAGATCTCAAACTGTATTATAAAGCTGTAATTATCAAAACAATCTGGTATTGACTAAGAAATAGAGTGGTGGATCAATAGAATAGATTAGGTACATATTACATTATAGTAAATGACCATAGTAATCTGGGATATGATAAATTCAAAGATCCAAATTTTTAGAACAAAAACTCATTATTTAGCAAAAAACTGCTGGAAAAACTGGAAAACAGTATAGCAGAAACCAGGCATAGACCAACATCTCACACCATATACCAAAATAAGGTTAAAATGGGTATGTGATTTAGACATAAAGGGTGATACTATACACAAATGAGGAGATCAGGATATAGTTTATCTGTCAGATCTATGCATAAGGAAGAATTTATGACCAAACAAGAGTTAGAAAACATTATAAAACATAAAATAGATTATTTTGGTTATCATAAAATTTAAAAAGTTTTTGCACAAAGTCAATGCAACCAAAATTATAAGGAAAGCAGAAAATCAGGAAAAATTTTTGTATTAAGTATTTTTGATAAAGGCCTCATTTTTCAAAGATATAGAGAACTGAGTCTAATTTATAAAAACACAAGTCATTCCCCAACTGATAAATTGTCAAACAATATGAACAGGCAGTTTTCAGAAGAAAAAAATCAAAGTTATTTATAGTAATATGAAAAAATGCTCTAAATCACTATTGATTAGAGAAATGCAAATTAAAACAACTCTATGGTACCACCTCACACCAATCAGATCTGCTAATATGACAAAAAAGGGATAAGGATGGATGTTGGAGGGGATGGATACCCTTTGATCCAGCAATTTCATGCTAGGTCTATATCCAAGAGACATCAAAAAAAAGGGGGAAAGGACTTATTTTTACAAAAACATTTATAGCAGCTCTTTTTGTAGTGGCTAAGAATTGGAAATCAAAGGGATGCCCATCAATTGGGGAATGGCTAAATAAACTGTGGTATGTTATTGTAATGGAATATTATTGTGCTATAAGAAATGACAAGCAGGATGATTTCAGAAAAACCTGGAAAGACTTACATGAACTGATGAAAAGTAAAGTGAAAAGAACCAGGAGAACATTACACACAGTAACAGCAATATTGTTGGATGAAGAATTGTGAATGACTTAGCTATTCTCAGCAATACAATGATCTAAGAAAATCCCAAAAGACTAATGATGTAGCATATTATCTGCCTCCAGAGAAAGGACTGATATTGTTTGAATACAAACTGAAGCATGCTATTTTTCACTTTCTTTCAATCTTTTTCTTTTATTCAAATCTTTTTGTACAAAGTGACTAATATGGAAATTATTTACATGATTGCACACGTATAGCCTATACTGGATTGAGAGAGGGGGAGGACAGGGATGGAGGAAGGGAGAGATAGAATTTGGAACACAAAGCTTGAAAAAAGCCAAATGTTTAAGAAAATTGTTTTAACATGTAATTGAGGGGGAGAAATAAAATATATTAATTTTTTAAAATTCATGTATATTTAGTGCTAAAAAGCTTTGCTAACCATGACACAATTTTGTGATATCATTTTATAATCTCATCATGTGTGAGAAGCATCCTGTGCAAAATAATATAGGGAAAATTTTTCAAATATTGTTTAGAGCACACAATTTTCTTTTTAACTGAGTCTGTCATTTCATTGACATAGGGAAGTTCTAGAGTGAAAATTCTCTGTCTCAGCTCGGATAGGCTTCTGTTCTACAACTTATATAGTCTTGGAAAGTTGCCTGGAGCACTAAGAGGTTAAATAACTTGTGTAGCCCAACACAAACAGTAGGTGTCAAGATTTGAATCCAAGTTTTCTAGTTTTCTATCAGCCATGCCCTGCTACCTCCAGACACCTGTAGTAGATGTAAGAGCAGCAGTAGCAGCAGCAGCGGTAGCGGTAGCAGTAATAGTAGTAGTAGTAGTAGTTCTAGCTAATAACCTATTTTTATCACAGCTTACAGTGGAAATTACACAATTGACTTTTAACTTTTCCAAACCTCAGTGCCTGATGTATACAGAAATGGCATTCAAGGAAATAAAGTTGAGAAGAGAAATTGAACTATACTAAATATATACAGAGAAAACCCATGCTGAAGGTTATACAATTTTAAGTATACTGAGGAATCAATTTTCAATATATCTTAATACTTCAATAATCTAATGGATCCATGATCTCATCAATGTGGGTACTTTCCACAACTATGCAGATCCCAACTGATTCACACCTTCTCTTTCTGTTGTAATGGGGGTTTCAAGCATTCCTAAGATGGTATCACCCACATGGAAGATGCTAGGGTACCTATTTCTGGATACTGAAAGACTGGGGCATGTATAGACATTCTTCATTGGCCTACCATGTGGTTAGAAAAGAATTGTTGTTGTTTTCCACTGGCATGTAGTTAGAACTGTTGGTTTCTTTAAAAAGAGGTAAAGGCAAAGGGTCTCTAAGGACTGCTCTCCACTTTAGCCCAGGTAGCCTCAAGAAATAGTCCTGGAGTTTGGAACTTTTCCTTCTTCCTTTTTCTGTTCTAGGTACAGGGGGTAGAGTCTTTAATCAGACTCAAGAGGGTGAACCACAGTGGGGTCCTGGAATCCAGAAATCTAAGCAAGGATCTTGTAGCCAGCTCAACAGTTAAGCTTTGAGGAGAAAGCTCTGGGGATCAGTAGAACTTTGGACTTGAATTTCCTGAGACTAATGCTGTATAGGAACTGAACTAACCTAGTGACCCCAATTCCCCCACACATTTCTCAGAATCAAAGGTGAGGTAGGGGAAGGGGGTGGATTATGGCTCCAAGGTGTTGGGAAAAATGTTTGTATATTTGTTCTAGTTATATCTTTGAAGTAAATATCCCTTTATAAAAGCTAATCTTGATGTTAAGTAGTTAAATGGAACTGGGGTGATAGTCACTGTGCCCATAAAAATGAGAAGAATACAATTAGTGGGGGTTTAAGACAATGGCAGAGAAGAGAGGCACCCTCTAACTTCTTCAAGGTACTAGAGAAAAGGTGGGGTACAACGATTCTTAAACTGTGGATCCAATAACTCTATGTGGGGGTAGCAAAAAATTTGGCAACAGTAAAAGGTTTCTGAACGTGCAATGACCAAAAATTAATTCAGAATCAAATGCATAATGAATCCGAGGCGTTTCTGGCAGCTCTTGACCATCTTGCATCGGGCAACTTCACTGCAGCCTTGGTTCTAAACACGTAACATGCACACTTTGCACTACACATGCCATTACACCATGCAATGCCAACAAACGTTGACAGTAACACCCTGACTCAGATTTGACATTATGGTATGTTATGAATTGCAATGGTTTTACTGTACATAGAAAGTTTTCTGCTCTTACAGAGACATAATAGTTTAATTACAAAATACTTTTAATATTTTCCTACCATCATATCTCAGCATGTAAGTATCAAATTAGTATATCTTTGGATTGTATTCTGTTAGAATGTTTGATTTTAAACAGCTCTGAGGTACCACATCACACCTATCAGATTGGCCAACATGACAAAACAGGAAAATGATAAATGTTGGAGAAGATGTGGGAAAATTGGAACACTAATGCATTGTTGGTGGAGTTGTGAACTAATCCAACCATTCTGGAGAGCAATTTGGAACTATGTCCAAAGTGCTATAAAACTGTGTATACTCTTTGACTCAGCAATATATACGTCTGTATTCCAAAGAAATCATAAAAATGGGAAAAGGACTCACACGTACAAAAACATTTAGAGAGGCTCTTTTTGTGGTGGGCAACCTCTCAATTTCCAATTCTTGGCCATCAATTGGGGAATGGTTGAACAAGTTGTACTATATGAATGTAATGGAATACTATTGTGCTATAAGAAATGATGAGCAGGCAGACCTCAGAAAAACCTGGAAAGACTTACATGAACTGATGCTGAGTGAAGTGAGCAGAACCAAGAGAACACTGTACACAGTAACAACAACATTGTGTGATGACCAACTTTGATAGACTTAACTCTTCTCAGCAATACAAGGATCTAAGACAATTCCCAGGACTCAAAATGGAAAATGCTATCTACATCCAGAGAAAGAACCATGGAGTCTGAATGCAGATCGAAGCATATTATTTTTTTTTTTTGTTTCTTCTTTCTTGTGGGTTTTTTTTTTCCTTTGGTTCCAATTCTTCTTTACAACATGACTAAAGTGGAAACATGTTTAATAGCCCAATATTAGATTGCACGCCATCTTGGGGAAGGGAGAGGAGAGGAAAGGAAAGAAAATTTAGAACTGAAAATCCTATAGAAATGAATGTTGAAAACTAAAAATTAATTAATTTTAAAAAAAGAATGTTTGATTTTTAAAATTGCTGTTATCTCCTTTTATAGAAAACATAAGTGTTTAATTGCAGCAAGTAAAAACAAAAAGCCCTTTAATAATATTTCTCCACCATCACCACTGTATGTGTATGTAAGTGTGAAGGTCAGTTTTTTAAATTGAGCACAAAGAAATATAATTTCCATTAAAAGTCACGCCCATAACAGTTGTTTGTTTTCAAACCTTTGGAAAGACATGGACTCTGGTTACAGAAGCTTATTACTACATGTAGGGATAAGGTGCCTCTCAAGAGGGTGAAGTTTAAACAGATTATTGAAATTGAAAGATGAAGTTGTTATATTTTTGACTGAGCAAAAATCCAATTTTGTTAATTTCTTTCGTAATGATTTATAGCTTTCAAAACTGTGTTATTTGTTAGATATTTTCGAAAAACTCAATGATTTAAACATGTGTCTTCAAGGAAAGAATTGTAACATATTTATGTCAAAAGATAAAATTGAAAGTTTTACTTAAAAAAGTTAACATATGGAAGAATAGGGTGGAAAATGGTTCATTAGAAATGTTTACAACTACAGGTGATTTTATAATTGAAAATAACTTTCCTAAAGATTTAATTGTAAGAGTTATAATTGATCATCTGACGTGCCTGGAGACAGTTTCAGAAATACTTCTGTTCAAATTTTGATTCTAAAAAACTAAATTGGGTTCATAAACAATACTCAACTGAAATAAAAAACATCAGTCATCTGCCATTATAAGTTCAAGAAGAATTTGCCCAGTTATAAAGGATGACACAGGTTTAAAACTTGAGTTTCCTAAAAAAATTGTGAAATGAATTTTGGCTTGGGATCAGGACAGAGTTTCCAACAATTTCTGAAATGGCCCTGCCATTTTGTCCTATGTATTTATGTGAAGCGGCATTCTCAGCATTGACAGTTATAAAATCAAAATATCAATCAACTCTGAAAAACGTTGAACATACTCTATGTCCTGCAGTATCAAATATTCTGACAAAATTTAATTCTTCATGTAAAAATAAACAAGCACATCTATCTCATTAGTATGCAAATTTGTTTTCATCTTTAATAAATGGTAAAATTATACATATACTAAAGAATTGTTTTAAAATAAATTTCTTTATGATTTATTATCAGTAAATGTTTGATTTGTATACCTTTTTTATATACCTGTATACCATGGATCATGTAAAAATTTCTTGGGGAAAAAGGGGTTGCAAGTGGAAAAAGTTTATTAAGTCCCGGGGTAGAAGACTAGAGGGGTAAAGGGATATAAAAGGTAACAGGCCTAACTGTGAGAGAGTAGGGCAAGAGTGAACCATTTATAATGTTGCCTATGACCTTATATGAATAAGGAAAATGACCAATGTACTAGTCCTTGCCTTCCCCCAATAAACCTTAGGAGTTCCTTATTAGCTCTAGGAACAAATATAAGTTCCAAATATATCTGGAATTTAAAGTTTTTCACCTCTGGTCTTTTTCTATCTTTCTAGTCTTTTTTTATACATTATTCCCCTTCATACATGTTATGATTTAGCCAGTTGGCTCTTGATGTTCTTCACATCACACTTCATCTCTTATCTCAGTGCCTTTGCAATGACTGTTGCCCCAAACCAGGAATGCTTTTCCTTCTCACCTCTGCTGCTTGGGATCTCTGGCTTCCTTCAAGATTAGTCTCAAACACCACTGAAATGGATTACAATTTATCCATTACTTCTTATTGTATGTCACTTACCTACCTAGTCTCTACATCATTTAGTCCAAGAATTCTTAACCTGGGGTCATTTTTGGAATCAAACAATACACATGGTGGTCGTGTATTCTCTAAACATCTCAGTCAATTGTATGGCTGAAAAGATGCAATCCCTGGTGGAAAATGTTACAGGATCACGACCCAGTTCTTCCGATACTAAAACCACTATTCTATCCACTCCAGCACAGTTGGAGTCTGCATTGTCACTATAGTAACTGCAGTAGCCCTGTCACTCACATTTACATGGTGTGTTAAATGAATCTATAAATACTGTACATTGAGTACATGATTACATTTGATAATTTATATAAAAAGGAGCTTTCGTGTAGACATCAGAATTGGAAACACAGAGTTGTAAATATTCTCAGAGACCATCTAATCCAACCTGTATCTGAATAAGAATCCTTTCTCATTCTCAACATACTCAACCAGCCTTTGCTTGGAGACCTCCAGGGAGAGGGAACTTCCTACTTATAGAGGTAGCCCATTCCACTGTTATATAGCTCTAATTGTTGGGAAGATTTTCCTTATATCAAGTCTAAATTTGCCTCTCTTGCATCTTCTACCCATTGCTACAAGTCTGCCTTCTAGGGTCAAGAAGAAGAAATTTAAACCCTCTTCCCCATGATAACCCTTCAAATGCTTGAAGACAGCTGTCATGCATGGCCTCTCTAAATCTTTCCTCTCTTGGCTAACCTTCCCCACAGTTTTTTACCTTTAGAGAATGATCTCAAGATTTTTCACTATTCTGGCTAATTTCCTCTGGATATTCTCCATCTTATCAATGTTCACTCTAAAATGGGGCACTCAGAACTGAATGCAATACTTCAAATGTAGTCTGACCAGGGCAGAGTACAGTGAAACTATTACTTTCCTAATTCTGGATGCTATGCCAATCTATGAAGCTTGAGATTTCATTAGCTTTCTTGGCAGCCACATTACTATTAACTCTTACTGAACCTGCAGAACACAAAACCTCCCAGATCTCTTGCAGATGGACTGATGTCTAGTTATGCCTCTCCCACCTTTTACTTGTGAAACCGATTTTTTTAAAAAGATCAAGTGTCTTTACATTTATCCTATTAAATTCCATCTTATTAAATTTAGTTCAGTGTTCTAAACTTTCAAGATCACTCTGAATGCTGACTCTATTCATCCACTGTTAGCTATTTTTTCAAACTTTGTGCCACCTGCAAATTATATAATAAACATGTCATCTACCTCTTTATCCAACTCAATGATAAAAATGTTAAAAAACACAGGACCAAGCACTTTCCAGATTGACATTGAACCAGTGATAACTACTTTTTTTGGTCCAATCATTAAACCAGTTCCTAATCTGCTTAATTTATATGCCCTTATCTTTCTACCTTATCCAGAAATTAGCATAAGAATCTTTATTGTATGTTTTGCAGAAATCTAGGTGAAGTACGTTTACAGCATTCCTCTGATCTACCAAACTGTGTCATTAATGTGGAATGACCTTGATGAATCAAAACTGGATTTTTGTGATCTCCGCTTTCTTTTCTACATGTCAACTACCACATTTTTAGAACTGTGTAAGGAGTTGAAGTCACTTAGGCAGCTTTGTGGTGAAATGGATGGAGTGCTGGACCTGGAATATAAGTTCAAATCCAGATTCAGAAGCAAGTCAATTAATTTTTGCCTGCCTCAGTTTCCTTAACTGTAAAATGGGAATAGTAATGGTGCCTAGAGGGTTGTTGTTAGGCTGGTGAGATAGAATTTGCAAATATAATATTTGCAAAGTGTTTTTTAAACCTTAAAGCACTATATAAATACTAGCTATAAAGTCAAGTTTGCTAGTTTCTTAGTAGATTCTATCCTTTTCTTTTCCTTTGAAGACTAAGGAATATTTATCCTCCATTCCTGCAGAACTTGTTCCATGCTTCAGAGGTTATTGACTATCTCAGCAATCCCACCCACCAGTTTTTTCAGTACTCTGATATAGTTCATCTGGTTTTGATGCCTTAAGGGAGTAAGGGCAGTTTTTGTTCACTTATGTTGGGACATAAGACTTGATCTGTTCTGTTCCTAAAGGATGGGAAAGATTCCTCCAGTTAGACAGTAGTGAGGGAGGGTAGACTTCCAGGGTATATTAAGCAAACCCAGTCTTTTTTATGCAAAGGATGCCTGTAAGGGAGTCTGACCCAGATGTTTAGAGTAGCAGTTTGAGGCAAGATTGGGGAGGGCTTTGAAGATCACAAAAGGGAATTGTACTTTCTCTTGTAGCTAATACAAAGCCACTGAAGGTAAAGTTTATTTAATAAACAGTGGGAGACCTTCCCCCCCTTTTTTTTTTGCAGGTGAACAGCAAAGTCAAAGTACAGAAAGAAACAAATAATTATGAAAATATACTTTGGAGATTCGCATTAAATGGGTATTTACTTTCAAAAACACCTAATCATTCCTGGATTTTAATAACCATCGTGCCCTAATTAAAATGTAAATTAAAAGTTACAATGAGAGCTCCCAAGTGAGAACAGGGTATATGGGGAAGGGGGGGAGGAAGAGAAGGGGAGTGCTTTTTTAAATTCACAAAGTTGACAATTGGCATGAAGATCTACTAGAAAATTGAAAAGGAGAGCGGAGAACCAACCGAAGGGCAGTCCCAGGATCTTGCCCTCCACCCCAAACCCTCAAGGCTTCCAGCACCCCACCACATCCCAGAAATCGAATGACTTTCGGAGCCTACCAAAGAAGTTTGTCTTTCCTCGGTCGCCGTCTCCGGTGTCTTTTCGTAACCAATCAGGATGCCGGGCATGTGGGCGAGCAGGCCGGAAGAGGCGGGCCCAGGGATTGGGCGCGAGGTAGAGTTGCGGCCTCTCAGCTATGGAAGAGATCTTTGCCAAGTTTGTGTCCCAGAAGATCAGCAAAACCCGCTGGCGGCCGGTGCCCCCCGGGAGTCTGCAGCCCGCCGAGACCTTCGCCACCGGCTCTTGGGACAATGAGGTATCCTCCTCTCCCTTGTGTCATGGCTGCCAGGTTCCCGCAAGTCCGCTCCCCCTTCCCATCCCGCCGCATCTTATCCTCGTGCTTTCTCGATGGAGCCCGGCCGACCCCACCCCCTTCCACCGCCCACCACTCTACCCACGCACGCAGGACAACCCACGAGCTTCTCGCTCTCTGCTTTGGGCCCATTCTGAAAGGACCCTCTCTACTCCCGTCATAGATAACAGAACCAGGAGGGATGTTAGATGTCACCCGTTGCAATTCCGCTCTCTTTACAGATGAGGAAACTGAGGCTCAGGGAGGTTAGGCTTCTTGCCCCAGGCCACCCAGTAAGAAATTTAAACGCAGGTTCTCCGACTTCCAATTTAATTGCTCTTTCTCATCCCTACGCTTCTTCGTCAGAGCAATTTCACTGTGCTTGCTGCCTTCCTATTGTTTGCTATTAGAAATGTATAAATTAGGGGGCAGCTAGGTGGTGCAGTGGATAGAGCACCGGCCTTGGATTCAGGAGGACCTGAGTTCAAATGCGGCCTCAGACACATAACACTACCAGTGTGACCCTGGGCATGTCACTTAACCCCATTGCCTAGCCGAAAAGAAAAGAAATGTATAAATTCCGTGGGGGTCATTATCCCAACCCCTACTCACCAATGAGTTAATCCCCAGATAACTAGCTAGCTACATAGGCCCCTGAGGGCTCTTTCTTTTGCCTAGTCCTTCTAAAATGCCTTCCCTTTGAGATTACTTAGAAATTTATCTTAAGCTTATCTTACTTTTAAAAACTTGTTTGCATACTGTCACCCTCATTAGAATGTTAGCCCCTTGTGGGCAGGGACTGAGGGTTGGGTTTTTTTTAAATATTCCTAGTACTTAGTGTAGAATGTGGTGGATAGTGAGCACTTAATAAGCTTGTTGACCTGACTTCTAGAGGTCCCCTTGATGGGGGAGCACGCTTCTCTCTAATGCTTCTCTACCTGTGTGACTTTGGGCAGGTTGTGTGGGTCTCTGTATCCTTACGTATAAAACGAGGAGAATCTGTTATGTAGGATTCCTAGTGCATTGTTCTGGACACCAAACACTTGGACTAGACTGTGTCAACCCAGTAAGTGTGTGAGAGATCCCCAGGTCCTTGTTCCTCTGCTTCAGAAGCTGATGATCTCTGGCCTAGAGCACATCACTGCACTGTTCAAAAGCTTTTGATATTTTCTCATTGCTGATCAAATTAAGTCAAAATATTCTGTAGCTTGGTTTGACCTTCATATACCAGCTGAAGTTCCCAACTTTATTCCTATAATTGTCTTCACAAAGTTTTCCTTGTACATAGTTTTGTTACTGAATCATTTCATTAGTGAAGGACTCATTTGAGGGTTTCTTGACAAAGATACTAGAGTGGTTTGTCATTTCCTTCTCCAGTTCATTGCACAGGTGAGGAAACTGAGGCAAATAGGGTTAAGTGACTTGCCCAGGGTCACACAGCTAGTCTGAGGCCAGATTTGAACTTTAGGAAGGGGGAGTCTTCCTGACTCCAGGCCTGGCACTATATATACTGTGCTACCTGTGTATATGTATCTCCCATTATAAGCTCCTTCACGGAGGGGTTAACTTTATTTTCTAGTGCCTACCACAGTGTCTTATACACAGTAGGTTCCAGTAAGCCTTTGTTGTATAATTTGTGTTCCACTCAAACATGCTGATCCTTGCCTTAGTTACCTTGTAGGGTTTGTGGAGAAAGTGTTTTGTAAACCAACTGTGAGTTGTCTGAAGGCCCACCCAAATGCCATCTCTTTTATAAAGCTTTCCCTAAATCTCCTAGCCAGAAATGACCCCTTTTTTCAATGAATTCTGACTGCAACTTATTCATAACTTTTTAAAATACATTTTTCCATAAGCATTTATTTTCTCTCCCACCTCACCCTGGGAATAGGGGTGGGGATGGGGGTGGAGGAAGAAAAACCTTGTGACCAAAATGCATTGTCAAGCCAAACAGATTCCTGTTTTGGCAATGTCTAAAAATCTGTATCATTCTGCATATGTAATCCATTACTCTCAGGAGATAAATATATTTTTTCATCATTGATCCTTTGGAATCATGGTGAATGATTGATTTAATTAGAATTCTTGTCTTTCAAATTGTTAATTTTTATATGTAAAAAAAAAACTTGTATAAATTGTTTTTCTGGCTCTCTTCACTTCACTTTACATCATTTCATACAAGTCTTCCCATATTTCTGTGAAACTGCCCCCTCCATCATTTCTTACAGCCCATTTTCCTATTGATGAGCACCCCTTAGTTTCCAATTTTTGGCTACCAGGAAAATAGCTGCTTTAAATATTTTTGCACGTAAGATTAATAGTGTTATCCCGATGTAAAAAGGTATACACAGTTTAATTCTTTGGACATATTTCTAAATCGTGTTCTTGAATGGCTGGACCAGTTTATAACTCCACCAATAGTGCCTCAGTGTGTTTGTTTTAATAGTAACTTTCTTATGTACTTACTCTGTTTCTTATAGTTATTTTTCTACATGTGATCTCAAATATAAACCTGAAAGCAGGCATCATTTCTTATTTTCTTCTTATCTCTATGCTGTGCTTGCTCCTAGCCTGTTACAGTGCCCTCCACTTAACAAAGATGCTTAATGGTCTTCTTAAGTAAATGAAAATTCCTTTATAATTTCCATGCCTCTGTGATAATAGTTGTCTTCTTAGTGTCAGCAACTGAGACAATACATAATGATAAGTGAATGGTTCCCCATATATATTCATGGACCTTCTGAAATAGTTACTTGCCCCATTCCCAACCTCCCACCTCCTAGGATTCCTACAGATTGGAAATTACTTGAGTGGTTTAAACTGTTACCAAATAATTGATAATCCAAAAGTGAAACATAGTATATTTGAAATGAATGATTGTCATTTTATAAAGTGGACTTAATCTGTCATAACATAAAAATGCTACTAATTTACAGGAAAACAGTGTTTCACTCTGGTGTATTGGAGATTTTGGTAACTTGAGCACTGATGGAGGGTTTGAAGGAGATCATCAGTTACTGTGTGACATCAAACATCATGGTGATGTAATGGACTTGCAGGTAACCTAGACATTTTAAGACTTAAAATATTATAAAATATTATTTCTCTAAATACATATTCATATGGCCCAGGCTATTGTTCACTTTTCTGAGATTGAGAATGGCTTAAGAAAACCCAAATTTATGTAAACATCCATTTATCACAATTAATATTTTTGTCTGTACAGTAACTTTTCAGCATGCTTTTATTACCTTGCACTTACTGATAAGGAAAGGCAAGGTGCAATTGTTTCGAACTGGCATAGGCAAAAGAATACTTTTGGTTTCCTATAATATACTATACAAGATTTTAGCCTCTTTGAGCCTTATTCTCCTCTATAAAATAATACATGCCATGCCTGGTTCACCGAGTCCTAAGAAAAGTGTTTTATAAACTGTAAAACACTACATGGAAAGCAACAAGGTTCCAAGGATGGAGAGCTGCCTTTAAAGTTGGAAAGACCAGGTTCAAATCTTGTTTCTAGGACAGTGAACAATTCAGTAGCGGCTGTTCTGTGTTGCCAATTTGCATATGTAAGAATTTCTATGCTGTGAGTTTTCCTTGATGATGACATTGTGGGTTCAGATTTACCCCACTCCACCCTCCAAAAAACCACTTTTAAATAATTTCTTTATAATTTTGTTAATTTCTCTGTCTTTCAATTTGTTGTTTTTCAGTCATTTAGTCGTGTCTGACTCTTTTGTTTTTTCTGTGTTTTTTTTTTTAGTCAGGTATTTGGGGTTAAGTGACTTGCCCAGGGTCACACAGCTAATAAGTGTCAAGTGTCTGGTCTGAGATCAGATTTGAACTCGGGTCCTCCTGACTCCAGGGCCAGTGCTGCATCCACTATGCCACCTACCTGCCCCTTCCATGGGGTTTTCTTGGCAAAGATGCTGAAGTAGTCTGCTGTTTCCTTTTCTAGTGGACTAAGGCAAGCATGACATAAGTGACTTGCCCAGGGTCACTCACACTGCTAAGCATATGAGGACAGATTTCAATTCAGGTCTTCCTGACTCCAAGCCCAGTGCTCTGTCCACTGAACCACCTAGCTGCCTGAGCTTGAGTTTCCTTTTTTTTTTTTTTTTTGGGTAAGGCAGTTGGGGTTAAGTGACTTGCCCGAAGTCACACAGCTAGGGTCAAGTGTTTGGTCTGAGGCTGGATTTGAACTCAGGTCCTCCTGACTTCAGGGCCAGTGCTCTATCCACTGCTCCACCTAGCTGCCCCTCAGTTTCCTTCTTTATAAATTGGAAATAACATCTGCCTGGCCTGTCTCACTGAATTGTGAGAATAAAATGAAATAATATATTTGAAAGTACATACTTCATAAAGTGTTATACAAGTTATCATTGTCTCTTTTATGTTTAAAATTGCAGTGTATCACTAGGTAAAATTGTATAGTCCTTTACTAATATTTTGAATCTGTAATGAGCAGGATTTTTCTACTGCTTAGTTTTTGGACCAGGAAAGAATTGTAGCTGCTTCATCAACAGGATGTGTAACAATTTTTCTTCATCATCCAAATAATCAGGTAAATAGCATTTTATACAAAAATTGAACTTTAAAAATTATTCTTAGGGTTTATAGGTTAAAATGTAAATATGTCCCTACTGAGTAAGGAATTACACTTTGTAATCCTAAAACCTGAAGGGCCAAAAAATTATAAAAGTGTTCATATTAGTGTAGACTTTTCTCAAAAGCTAATATTCTGTGGACATGGTGGTGCATACCTATAATTCCAGCTATCAGGAAATCTAAGACTGGAAGATCTTTTGAGCTTTAGAGTTCTGAAATGCATTGGCCTAAGCCGATATTGGGCGTCCAAACTAAGTATGGCATTAAGTAAGGGGGCAACCAAGTTGCCCAAGGAGGGGCACACTGGCCCAGGCAGGAAACAAAGCCAGTTAAAGCTCCCGTGCCAGTAAAAGTGGTACTAGGCCCATGACTAGGTTCTTGCAGATCCAGCATGGTTGAGAGAGGTAGACCCAGTCTTTTTTTTTTTTTTTTTTTAAGATGTTTTTTACCATTAATTAATGAAAGTTCTACTAATTTAAATTTAATAACATGTCATTTTAGTCAGTAACTAGAATAATGTCACTTTGCCTTTATAGTTTCTATCTCTTTTTCTCAAAGAAAATAAGAGCACTTGTTATGTCAGTTGCCATAAGGGATGAAAAGATCTCTTTGGTTCTACTAATAGCACCTAGATTTTTACTTTAAAGGGTAGGTGTTGAGACAGTGACAAACCTTTGTACAGAATACCCCTTTAAAAAATCTAACTCGTTTGTTGACCTTAAATAATAAAGGACACTCTGATGAGAAAAACTTGTAGCTTCATGTAGTAGCATAGAGTCTTATACAGCTTATAGCTAGAAAAGAAAGCCTGTTGAAATTTTTGTTCTTCCCATGCAGGTCATCTTAATGATAGGCACATTTAGTAAAGTCAAGAATGAAACATTTAAATAATGTAAACTATGACTTTTATTTTCTTAATGACATTATTTGTGGGAAATCATGTAATTTCTGGCAACAACATGATTACTCTAAAAAAATTACTTATTTTTGAACACAGTAATCCTAATAATTGCTTCTTTAAGGGAAAGACTAATGAAGTAAATGGAAACATTATGTACAGTAATTTAAAGCACTTTGGATGTCTTACTTGCTTGGGGGCTTTTTAGCCACTTTAGTAGTAAGAGGTATTCCAAGATGAAAAATTAACTATTTGTCATTTAAAAGCATTTCTTGAGAAATTTATCCAATGGATGGAGGTTTGTAAAGTGTGTTTCCTAGTCATCAAAATTATATTTTCTGTGAAATATAAAGGACAGAGAAAGGTTTTTCTGTGGAACTGAGAAGAGAAGTAGAAACAGAAAAACAAAAGCATTTTGTGCCTTTGATTACTTTAGGTATGTTCTAATTTCCTTCAAACCTGGAAGTACAATGTCATGGGAAGGAAAATTTGCTACAGTTTTGTAATTTGATAACATTTGATTTTTTGGTATTGCCAAATGGCTTTAAGGTATTTTTCTTTACCCTTCTGTATTCTACACAGACACTTTCAGTCAGCCAGGAATGGGTAGGAGCCCACTACCACATTGGCCCAGGTAGTCCTTCCTATAGGAGTGCACCATGTACTGGTATTGTATGTAACAGTCCAGAGATTGTTACTGTTGGAGAAGATGGCAGAATCAATCTCTTCAGAGTTGATTACAAGGAAGCTGTGAGGACTATAGGTAAGAAAACTGATTAGTTCATTTTCTTTGGCCAATAAGTATTAGCCAGCTGTGCTATGAACTATTATACCACTGTGCTATGAGGAATACAAATATACAAGAAAATCTCTGTCCTTGAAGGACTCAGAGTTTAATATGGGAGTTAAAATGTGTAAATAAATAATTAAAAGGTAATATATGAATGATACATACTAAATTCTTTAAGGATGCAAAAGAAGGAAAAAATTTTTTGCCTGAAATGATGTAGGAAGACATCATGGAGAAGATTGCTTTGAGCTGGAATTTGAAGAATGAGTAGAATCTTGATGGTGATGAATGGGAGAGTTTAGAGGCAGTAAGAATAACTTGAACCACAGAGATGGAAGCCAGAAAGCACAGTGTGTGTTTGGGAAATAGTAGTTCAGAATATTGGAGATATAGCATGAGATAAAACTAGAAGGTAGTTTGGGGCAGTATGGTAGGCGAAATTGAACACCAGGCCAAAGATGAATTAACTAGAGAAGGGTACAGAGTGATGCTTTAGGAAGATTAATTTGGCAGAAATGTTTCACATTAGTTTGAAAGAGAAGAATCTGGGGAAAGAACAGGATTTTATTGCAGGAGTTCAGAAATGACATGACTGTTTGAACTATGGTAATGAGAGTCGTAATAGAAAGGAAAGAACATATGCAAGAGATCTTGTGAAAGACACTTAGCTGGACTGAGAGGTACTGGACACTGGGAATGTTGAAAGACAAGGAAGAGTCAAAGATCTCAGAACTTTGTGTCTGGTTGAGTTCTGGTGAATGAGAAGAAATAAGGACTCAGCAGTGTGCTCTAGGGAGAAAGACCCCATGATTTGGAGACAAGATCTGATTCAGATTCTGGCTCTGCTGCTTACGTGTGTAACTTTGGGCAGATCATTTCACTTTCCTGGGCTTCAGTTTCCTTATCCATAGGGAGCTGGTTAAACTCAGTGGCCTTAAAGGTTCTTTCCAGCTCTGAATCTATGATCTTATGATCCTACAAGCTAGTTTGAGAGGATTTGGGGGTTAATTTTAGTTATTGTGTTTGAGGTGGTTGTGAGAGAGTTGGAGATGGACCTTGGAATTGGAACTGGACCATGGGAAATCTAAGGACTTAGAAGTACATGTTTTGGTGTTGTAATTATCCCTTCCACATCTTGGGAGTTAGGGGTGTGGTTCCCCCTTGATCTGGAAAATCTACATAAAATTTTTGGCCCTCCCTTTTTACCAGAGAAGAAGTCTGAATTTTTTCTTTTATGGGGTGTTTATAGTACCTTATTGTAAAATGTGGGTTGATATTATACGATACCTGTATTTTATGCATTTCTGAGTTTCTAAGCTTTTTCTGTTTGTCTATTGGCTTTTGTGTGTCATCTGCAACTTCCGCAAAACTCCCCCAAAATTCCCATGTAATTTCTTATACTGGCCCTCAATATCTCGAAACTGTGATAGGGAAAGTCATGATGTGGAATGGATAACTCTATATACTGGTAATAATTAAAGCTGGTAAAGTGAATGACATGTCAGATGAGCATGTAAAAGAGTATGCAGTATTGCAATCTATAATGCTTTATATTTGACTAAATTTTTTTTTTGTAAAAGGAAACGGAGAATTATCAGCTCATGGGAAAAAAAGGATATGCCTATCAATCACATAATGTTTTTACTTAATTGTACTACTGATATTCCCTGAGATAAACTTTGCAATTGTCCAGTCTTATCTGTAAATAAAAACGATAACGAGCTCTGTTGGTATAATTAAATTTAATGTTGTATTTCTTTTTTCTTTCAGTGGTTGGGTGAGTCACGGATGGTTTTTACATTTTAAAAGTTTTATTGTAAAATGTAAAATGTAAAAAACCATTCTAAGCTTACTGGAAGTACAAAAATAGGGTGGGCCAGAATCCCACAGGTTGGAGTTTGCTAATGACTAGTCTAATATTTTAGTTTTCAACTTAAAATGGAACGTGGCTGTTAAGGTGATCCTTTTGTAAACCAGTTACCTTTATGCAATAAAGTTCCATTACCGTAAGCATCATTCCTACTTTAATCAGTCAGCAAGTATTTCTTAAAACATCTCTTCTGTGCTTAGCACTATTCTGGATGTTGTGAGAGACACAATTCTTGTTCTCATAAAATTTATAATCTAGTTATATATACAGATGGATTACACATCTTTAAAAATTCATATCTTCTCATAAAACTTATTAATAAAGAACTAAATTGTGCAATAATATCAGCTATAAGTAATGTAGGAATTGAAAAGGACAAATTTGAAGCCTAGAGTCATTAGGGAAAACTTGATAGAGGAAGCTAAAATTGAACTGTACTTTAAAGAATGAGGACAATTTGAAAAGTGAGGATAAAGAATATCAGGTAGGAATGAAGATTTTTTTTTGTCATTGTTGATGAGGCAATGAGGAGAGTAGCTTGACTTGAAGGAAAAACAGTTGTTAGGAGAATAGTGTTGAGTAGGGGGTGCCAAATTCTAGAAGACCTTAAGAATCATATTATGATAGTCCTTGAAACTGTGTTCAGCTCTCAGATGTAGAACATTAGAAATATAAAAGGGATACAAGAAATTAAAGAATCAAGCATCACCACTTTTTAAAAAGTGTATTAACTGTATTAAAAAGAGTATTAACATATTTTAATTTTTTAATCAAAGTTTTCAGAATCTTCCTTTACTAATAATACTCCTAATTATTTTAAAGATTTAGCATGATTTCATTTTTAAAATAATGGAAGAAATGTGCACTCAGGATTTGCATTTAAAAAAACTACTGATATACAATTTTCTTAATTTTAGATAATGCGGACAGTAGTACGCTCCATGCAGTGACTTTCCTTCGAACTCCTGAGATTCTCACAGTAAATTCAATTGGACAGTTAAAGATATGGGATTTCAGACAGCAAGGAAGTGAACCCTCTCAGATACTGTCACTGTAAGTTTTGATATACAATTTGTTTTCTGTTCATATATCCCTCCACAAATGCCTTGTCCTGGTGCTACCTTGTGGTAGGTGGGTGATCTTGGGTTTTTGAAGGCTATGTCAGCATACGACAGTCTCAGGCTCTACAAAGATTGAAAGGTTTTAATTTTTGTACCTGGCAATAGATTGTAATCAGAAAACCAGCTTAACTACGCAGAAGCTCAACCAGCAAGTTGTTGACTAGGTAATAATAATAATAGTTGTTATTTTTATTGTTATAACTAACATTTATATAGTACTTACTGTATGCCAGGCACTGTGCTAAGCCCTTTACAATTATTATTTCATTGGATCCTCACAACAACCCTGGGAGGTAGGTGCTGTGAGGCAAACGGAGGTTAAATAACTTACCCAGGGTCACACAGCTAGCAAGTGTTTGAGGTTGGATTTGAACTCAGGTCTTCGGACTCACGGCCTAATACTGTATCCACTGTGCCACCTAGCCTAGCCATAAGCACCCCTGAAATTAATGCATGATAATATATCAGTTGGACAACCTCTCTCAGGGTAGATCCTAATCCAGCCACACCGCATTCTTTGCAGCTCTTGTCCATGTGCTATAGACCTTCATGTGTTATAGGCTTATTAGGTCTCTATATTTCATTAAATTCAGTACAGTTTTTAGGTAGTATATTTCTTATCACTCTCACTACACAAATGACTCAGATCTTTTTCTGATTATGTTTCTTGGTGGAGATCAACTTTTTGCATATACATTTTGGTTGGTCATATGCGCTTTCCTCCACCAAGCATCTCTCTTTTGATCTCTGTATGACACAATTTTGATTCTTTGAAGATTGTGGTGCCTCATGTTTTGCAAACATGTAGCAGCATTTGAACAATATTAGTATTAATGTAACAGTTATAAGTAATATGTTTGCAAGTGCTTTGCATGCATTACCTTATGATCTTCAACAGCCTTGTGAGGTTTGTACTGCACTTATTGTGATTTTTTTAATTATGGAAATAAAGATAATCTTGACAGCTCACTTCCATTTTCTGCCTAGTGTCATCTTTCCACTTTCACTTATAAATGCTCTTGTAATGATCTGATTTCATTGTCTCATGCCGGAATTTCATCTCTGTTGCTTTTTGCTCTTTTATTAGGTGGTACTGCTCATAATCTGCTGCTCTCCTACATAATCTTTTAGAAATCAGTTTAAGCTTAAAAAGTTTGTTGCCTTTGGCTACTATGACTTTTTGCTTGTCAAAGAGATCCAAGTGATTGCTAGGTAAAGATTCTGTGTTCTGCTCTCCTTATCATGGAAACTGCTTTACATTGGCTAGATTTCTGTAGGAAATAGTTGTATTCAAGGTCGTTATCTTGACTTCCATTTTCCACTTTTTTTTGTTAATAGCCTATTTGTGCTGTAATTGTATGCCTTATTTTCTCATTGTCGTCTTCTGATTCATATCAAGTCAAGAAACATCTGTTAAATGTCTGCTGTGTGCCAGGCACTGTGCTAAGCTCCAGGGATTCAAAGAAAAGCGAAAATGATCTTTGCCCTTAGAAATGGGAGAAACAACCTGTAAGCAATTATGTGCAAACAAGATATCTGTCTATATCAATATATCGGTAATGCTATAGCTATGATAAATTTTATTGGAGACGATCTCAAATGGGAGGCACTAGCAGTGAAAGGATTGGGAAAGGCTTTTTGCAAAAGGTGGGATTTTAGCTCAGACTTGAAGGAAGCCAGGAGGCAGAGATGAGGAGGAAGAGAATTCCAGGCATGATGGATAGCCAGTGAAAACATTAAAGGTCAAAAAATGGAATTCATTGTTCAAGAACAGAGAGGAGGCCAGTGTCACTGTATTACAGAGTACATTGGAAAGAGTAGAATATAAAAAGATTGAAAAGTAGGAAGGGGCCAGCTTATGAAGGGCTTTAGATACCAAAGAGGATTTTATATTTGATTATGGACATAATAAAGAATCACTGAAATTTTTTGAATGGGAGGTGATACGGACAGATCTGTGCTTTAGGAAGATCACTTTTGTAGCTGAAGGAAGATGGGCTGGAATGGGGCAAGACTTAAGGCAGAGGATCCAACCAGTAGGCTATTAGATCCATCTAGGCATGAAGTAATAAGAGCTTGCATCCAGATGGTAGCAATGTCAGAACAGAGAAGGGGTGACATTTGAGAAATGTTACAAACATAGAATTGACAGGACTTGGCAACACATTGGATATGAAGGGAGAAAGGGAGTGAGGAGTCAGGGGTGACCCCTCGGTTTAGAGTCTGGATAACTAGGAGGATGGTGCTACCACCAGTAATGAGTAATGAGGAAGTTAGAAAGAGGAGAAGGTTTGGGGAGAAAAGATAATTTGTTACTGATTTTGAACTCTGCTATATCTAGTTGCTGGTCTGATTTCTTACAGACAGGTGATTCCAAAGTGTGTCAAGAATCATCCAACCATGTCAGATAACCATTTTACTGAACATTTACATAATTATAAAACAAAAGCCCTGTGAATTTGAATGCTTACAATAGAGCAAGAAAATCACAGGAAACTGTCTTAAAGGCCTAAAAGCAGTAAGTTTATTCTACTCACCAGCAGGCTACCTCCTAATTGTGTTGAAAAGGCCTACTGACAAAGGTTTCTCATTTAAAGATAACACTTAAATGGACCTTAGCCATTGTTTAAAACAACTGAAGTGCCTGACCCTGTACAGGCATACCTCATTTTATTGTACTTCAATTTATTGGGCTTCACAAATATTGTATTTATTTACATATTCGAAGTTTGTGACAGCCTTTGCATTAAGCAACTCTGTCAGCACCATTTTTCTAACATCGTGTTTCTGTGTCACATTTTGGTAATTCTCACAGTATTTCAGACTTTTTCATTATTTATATCTGTTAGGGTGATCTCTGATCACCCATCTTTGATGTTCTTATTGTAATTATTTTGGGGCATTACAAGTCACACCCATATAAGATGGAAAACTCAGTGCGTGTGTTCTGACTGCTCCACCTATCATTACCCCATCTCTTCCTCTCCTTAGCCTACCTATTCTCTCAATCACCAAAATATTGACATTAGACCAATTAACAACCCTACAAAGGCCTCTTAAGTGTTCAAGTGAAAGGAAGACTCAATCAATACAGCAGACTTCATTGTTGTCTTATTTTAAGAAATTGCCATAGCTCCTCCAATCTTAAGCAGCTACCACTCTGATCAGCCAGCGGCCATCAACATTGAGGCAAGACCCTCCACCAGCAAAAAGACTGTTGTTGTTTAGTTCATTCAGACTCTTCAGGGACCCAGCTGGGGTAATTGGCAAAGATACTGGAGTGGTTTGCCATTTCTGTCTCCAACTCATTTTAGAGATAAACTATGGCAAGCAAGGTTAAGTGACTTACCCAGGGTCAGACAGCTAGTAAGTGTCTGATGCCAGATTTGAATTCAGGAAGATGAGTCTTCCTGATTTCAGGCCTAGCACTCTAACCACTGTGTCACCTTGATGCTGAGCAAAAAAGATTACAGCTGCCTGAAGGCTCAGATGATGGTTAGCATTTTTTTTTAGCAGTAAAGTATTTTTTAATTAAGGTATGTACATTTTTTTTTGTTTTTGTGGGGTTTTTTTGTTTTGTTTTGTTTTTAGACAGACTGCCATTGTACACTTAATAGACTATAGTACAGTATAAACATAACTTCTATATGTACTGGGAAACCAAAAAATTTGTGATTTACTTTATTGTGTACACACTATCTCCAAGGTATGCTGGTATTGTTTACCTGGCAGTGAGCTGAAGTCAGAGGTTTCCTTTTGTTTGCCTACTAGTCAGAAGTTCTGTTGTATCTTTATATACAGTGGGCTAAATTTTGCCTTAGGGTACTCTGAACATCCTCCCCTTAAATAGTTGCCTACTTCCCCATTGAGGTAGAATGTCCTTCCAGTGAGGAAGAATTTAATTGCCTTAAAGAAAAATAAATATAACACTAGAAAAGAATCTAGTATCCCCTTGTCAGTTACCAGTCTGTTAAGATAGTTTTATTTTTGGTCATTGATGTTTTTTTGCTCACCTATCTAGCGTCTTGTGATTCTCTCCTTGAAAGAAGCATATGAAAATACACCAGGCATAAGGCTTCTGAGTAGTCCACATGCTTCAGAGACAGAAGTGAATAGAGCACTGGGTCTGGAGTCAGGAAGACCTGAGGCTTAGATCTAGGCTCAGACACTTACTACCTATTGTGACCCAAGTTCCTTGACCTCTATTTGCTTCAGTCTCCTTATCTTTGAAATGGGCATAATGATAGTACCTACCTCCCAGGATTATTTTGAGCATCAAATGAGACTAAGTGCTTAGCACAAAGTCTAGCACTTAGTAGGTGCTATATGAATGCTTCTTTCCTCCTCTCTCCCCATGTTGGCCTCTGATTTCCCAAACTTGGACCAGATTCTCCATTAAAGTTTTTGCCATCCTTTTCTATACCTACCCATGCATTGAAGACACTAAATGTCAGAGCTTTTTTGTCAAGCTTTTTTTTTTTTTTAATTTCTCTGTCTTTAATAGATGTTAGTATATTTCTTCATAGTGTCTTCTCTTTGTGCTAATCATGAGGACTATAAGAAGAGATGACTATCTCACAAAATGTTTTTAGTAGCCTTTGGGTGTACATTGAAACAGCTTTGGCAGCTCTTTTATCCCTCTCCAAGGATGACCTTCAAAACTTTCTTCTGTTTAACTGCAGTTTCCATATGCTTTCAGTTTTATTTAACAATAATGCCAATATGGAATTGGTTATTTTCTCTTAAAAACATGTTAACTTGTTGTTAGACAGATTTCTCATATTTAGAGTGAATATTTATAAACAGTTTAAAAACTTTTATTTTTAGCAAGCTGTACTACCTTTTCTGCCACTTTGTCATTGCCACTGCAAAAGCAGGAGAGCCAAATGGGACTAAGAACCATTTTAGATTGTTTCTTCTACATAAGTCCTACTTTAATGCTTTATTGTGATGTAGGAGTGACCATGGGTTGTCTATGCCAGTGGGATAAAAGCTCTGGTAGGATCTACCAGAGAATTTGAGATAGGTTGAAGAATTTGAGATAAGACCCTCTGCTATCCAAGGACAAACCTTATTAAATTTGGATAGGCTTATCACCAATAAGTTGGCCGGTAGATGATGGCTTTTGATAATGGCAATGAAACAAAAACCTTTTTTAATTAAATGAAACAGATAAAAATTAGAATTGGCCTCAGTCCTGTGCAAACCACCTTTGTAGCAATAATAGAATACAAGAGATTCATCCAATGACCTGTGATTTGATATGCTACTAGAAGAGAATAAATCACAATGGGGCTATACTTGCTATAGGTGAAACTAGGAAAAAAAACTCAAAACTTCAGCTGAATAAAAAGATATCTCACAGATTCACTTCAGAAAAGTGAATAAAGGAATTGCTAGAATTATGCACCCTAAGACAACAGTAAACATTTAATGGGTCTCTTGTCACTTCCTCATGCACTGGTAATAATGAGCATAAAGAGCCCCTTGAAGGTAAGAGAAGCTTATGGCACAACATCTGCTACAGAGGATGAAGAAGTAAAAAAAAGTTCTACAGAGTTGACAAAATTCATGGTGTAGTGGAAAGATCACCAGATTGGGAGTCAGAAGATCTGGAGTCAAACCCCAGCTCTTTTTGTACTTATTTTACATTGAGCAAGTACCTCAGTTTCGTAGTCTGTAATATGAAAGACTTGGAACATCCTTTCCAGCTATAAATCTTTGATCCTGTAAACAAAACCAACATCTGTCTTGATATTCAAATAGATAACACTAAATCACCAAATAGCATCATAACAAATGAGATTAAGTATATCTTCACAGAAAGAAAACAACTGGTTACCAAAGTGTTAATCTGTCAGAATCAGCTGCCTTTGTGTAGTCAGATGATCAACTTTCTTTTTTTAATTGATTATTTTTTTTGAAGTTAGTTATTTATTTTTAGTTTTAAACATTCACTTCCATAAGATTTTGAGTTTTAAGTTTTCTCCCCCTCCCCTAGACAGTGTGTAGTCTGATATAGGTTCTACATGTACATTCATATTAAACATTTTCACGTTAGTCGTGTTGTAAAGAAAAGTTAGAACCAATGGGAGGAACTACGAGAAAGAAGAAACAAACAAAAAGAGAGAGCAAATAATGTGATTCGATCTGCATTGAGATTCTGTAGTTTTATTTTTTCTGGATGTAGATAGCATCTTCCATCAAGAGGCCTTTGGAGTTGTCTTAGATCCTTAAGTTGCTGAGAAGATCTAAGTCTGTCAAAGGTAGTCATCACACAATGTTACTGTTACTGTGTACAATGTTCTCCTGGTTCTACTCACTTCACTCAGCATCAGTTCGTGTAAGTCTTTCCAGGTTTCTCTGAAGTCCACGATGATCAACTTTCTTAAAGAAAAGATGGAAATGAGCACCAGATTAGAAGATAAAGATGTAAAGCTATTTAGCACGTTTATAACAGCTCCCAGCTGATCTAATTAAACATTTCTTTTCATCTAAATTGTTATTTTCATGAAGGCAGAGACTATCTTCCTCTTTTTGTATCCCCAGGGCCTAGCACAGTACCTGACATAGTAGATACCTATTGATTGATTGATTGATTGACTTTGAAAAATGGGAAATATATCAAAGTAAAGATAATGGCTCTGATTATTGTGATTTCTTATAAATGTTTACCTAGTGTAAAACAATTGTGAGCCACAACAAAGGGGATAAAAGAGCCTAGAAACCCCCTCAACCAGCAAATAGTCTCCAGACCAAGCACCTGTAATGTGGCAGCTGTGACCAATATGGATTTAGCATATAACCATAATGATGGCTGGCATTCATATATAGCCTCTTTACTTTGCATACATTATTTCACTTGGTCTTCACAGCTTTGTGAGGTGGATGATATTAGTATTATCCTCTTTTACAGAAAGGAAAACTAAAACTCAGGTTAAGTGAATTACCTGGGATCACACAACTAATAAGTTTCTGAAGCAAGATTTGAATCCAGGTTGTCTTGAGTCCAAGTCTGGCACTGTCTACCTTGTAGTGATCTCATTTGCAAAATTATGGGTGTGTTCAGGGCCCTTTTCTGTCTCTGCATGTTCTCTTTTGGTGACCTCATCACTTTTGTAAGTTTGATTATCACTTTATGACAATGACTCATAGATCTATACATACAAACCAAGTCTTGCCTCTGAACATCACCAACTATTGGACTTTCAAACTGAATGTCTTAAAGACATTTCAATCTCATCATTACAAAACAGAACTTTCCCTCCAAACCCTTGCCTAATATACATAGCCACACCTTAGTTCAATCTGATATCTCTTCTTATCTGGACTATTTCCATGACCTTTCAAGTCTCCTTACCTCACTAATCCAACCTCCGTAAGGCTGTTTTCCTTAAATGTCACTTCACTATTTAATAAACTCTACTGACTCATTGTTGCCTTTAAGATAAAATATAAACTATTGTGTTTGACTCTTAAAGCCCTTCACAATTGGCCCAAACCTGTCCTTTTAGACTCATTACATGTTATTACCCATTATGTACTCTATACTCCAGCCAAACTGCATCTCTTCCTCTCACATAGCACTCCATCTCCTATCAACTTGCCTTTTCATTAGCTGTTCCCCATTCCTGAAATGTACTCCTTTCTCACTTCTGACTCACAGCATTATTAACTTTAAGACACAAATCAAGCACAACTTTCTACACAAAGCCTTTCCTAATCCTTAGAATTGCTAATGCCCTCCCTAATTACTTTGTGTTTAACTAACTTATGTTTATTTTTATTTATTCTGCACACATTATTTCCCCCAATAGACTGTAAGCTCCCTGAGTACAGGAATTTTTTATTTTTTTATTTTGTGTCTCCAGTGCCTGTCACATATTAGGCACTTAATAAGTGCTTTTTAATTGATTCAGAAGAAATAATGAAGAGTTGCAGAAAGGAAAATGAATCAGAGAAAGCTTGGCTTGACACTTAGCTAAGTCAGATCATCCCAAGGACATTTATAACTGAAGTCTCAAGAAGAAGAAACAAGATAGGACAGATTGTACCCAATGGAGTGGAAGTTTCTTGAGGGCAGGCACTTAAGATTTTTTTTTTGTACCCTAGTGCCTTATAAAGTGCCCAATAGTAGGTACTTAAATACTTATTGAATAAATGAAGTAGAACATATTTTTCAGTTTCCATAGTAATCTATTATTATTGTCATAGGAATGGCTGAATTAAACTTGTCACACCCCGGTACCTAAAACATTAAATTAGTATGTCAAAATAGTACTTAACCTGAGTTTGAAAAGAATAGCTGGACCTGAACACAGAAGAAATCTGAGAGGGAACACGCGAACATAATACTGAGCTTGAATCACTTTTCAAGATGTTGTAAAGAGAAATTTAATTCAGCAAAAATCTTTGAGAATTGTATCATAATTAAATTAGGACTTGTTTCTGCAAATCACTTTGCATTGATAATGTAGAGTGTGTGTATGTGTGTGTGTGTGTGTGTGTTTATGTGTGTGTATCTATATATCTATATCTATCTGTACACATACACACGTAGTAGTTTGTTGACCAAAACAATCCAGGTGTTTCTGGGCAAATATCAGGTACTATTTTTTCTTATGCTTCACAGAGCATCTCTAGTAAGTTAGAGTGGTTTTGGCTAAAGTATTTCAGAAATGTCAATATAGTCGAAGATTTCAATTCATATACTGAATAAATGTTTTTCCATTTTAAAAAAATGTTAAGGAGAAATTTCATCAGTAGTTTTTCAACAGATTATTCAATTCAACAGATATTTTAAAGATATTTTGTCCATTTCACTACATTAGTCTGTTTTTTGAATCTGAGTGCAACTTAAACTCACAGTTAAGAGTAGGCATTAAAAGCTTTTTTTTTTAAGAATTGGTGCACATTATGCACAAAAAGCATAATGTAGGAGCATCAGAAACTAAAATGTTAGCCTCATTCTGTTGTACTATTCATGACTTTAGTTATCAAGCTTCCTAAATGATTATGCATTTTATTCCAGGTTTTCTAGATATTTAAAAAACACATCTAATCAAGTTTTGAAATTACCAAAATAGAGTTAGTTGTTAGGAAATTGGAAACACATTTTGGTTTGAAGTAAGGAAAAAACTTTGTAATAATTAGAGATATTCAGAAAAAGGATCCCTACTTACAGAAGCAAAAGCTGGATGGCATTTGTGAAGTATGTTGTAGAGGAAATTCTTGTTTAGGTGAGGATACAACTAGATGCCTTCTGATTTCCCTTCCAACTCAGATTCTGTGTTGGTTTTGTTGATCACAGAAAATGAGGTATTACCCTGAAAGTGGCAGCTTACTTAGGATGCTGAAGATTGAGGAACCAATTGTAATTTATAATAGACTTGCACTTGGCATAATTTTGGTCAGTGTCTTAAAATGAAATGAAAGAAAAAACTGATATAAGGAAGTATCTTTTTCTGTTGCATTTTCTCCAAAAGGACTGGAGACAGAGTTCCACTCCACTGTGTTGATAGACATCCCAACCAGCAACATGTTGTAGCTACAGGTGGTCAGGATGGAATGCTGAGTATTTGGGATGTTAGACAAGGTAGCATGCCAGTATCTCTGCTGAAGGCTCATGAAGCTGAAAGTAAGTATTTTTGGAGAAACTTAATTAGTGACTTGTATGACAATTTTAAGAGCAAAATTATTAAGTTTTTAGATAGTATATGCTATTTTCCACGTTTTTGCATTTGTGTTAGTACATATATTTCAGAAACAGAACTTTTCTTAACCATATGTCCTAAAGAGCATATGTCCAAAATATTGAGGGCCACTTCTTTCAGGGGCAGCTAGGTGGCACATTGGAAAGAGTGCCAGGCCTAGAGTCAGGAAGACTTCCAATTCAAACTGGCCTCAAACACTTGCTAGCTAGCTGTGTGACCCTGGGCAAGTCACGTGGTCTTGTTTGCCTCTGTTCTCTCATCTGTAAAATGAGTTGGAAAAGGAAATGACAAATCACTCCAGTATCTTTGCCAAGAAAACCCCAAATGGGGTCATGAAGAGTCAGACATGACTGAACAACAACTTCTTTTGTTATGTTTTTTAGCAGTACTACTATGAAAGAATAAATGATTTGTAGCCATATTCATTTCCAAGAAAGAAATCAAAGGGCTGGGTAATAGCCTTGCTTTTCTCTCTAAAGCCCTTCCTAGAAGAAAAAGAGAAGGCATGATTACATCTACAAATTCTAAGATTTGGTTAACCCAGAGGACATTGTGGTCATGATCATCCAAACCTTTAGGTCTCTTCTCATTTCCCTTTTTATAATTGTTGATCTGTCTTGGTAGAAAATATATAAATACCATACCTTCTAAGTAGAATTTACTTAGAATTTAGCATCTAATTCCTTCTGACCCTAGGGTAGGGCAGAGCAAACTGTTTTGTTTCAAATTGTGGATTATTTGGCCTTTGGTTTAGTTTTGAGAAAATATGGATTTGGATATCTACCAGATCTATATAACAAACAGCATGATATAGTAGATAGAACTGACCCTGAAACCATGAAGATTTGTGTTCAAGGCCTGCCTCTGGTGTATACTGGCTGGTAAACCACTTTCCTTTTCAGTGCACTAAGCAGCTCTCTCAAGCCATTAAATTGCAGAGAAGGTGCCAACCCACCCTGCCAGGCAAAAGGAGTTTCCTCACAGGGAAGTTCCCTATACTAATGAAATCACAGGTCTGTTCCCTATTCCTTTTTATTCCAGACCTATACCCTTGCAGTTGTGTTTGCATACATGTTGTATTTTAGTAGTTTCTTCTTTTGGGAAGCAATATTCTTGTGTCATCAGTAAAGCCTTATGACTTTTCATTATAGCAAGAGTGAAAAATGCCAGCTTGAAATGTCTAATACTACCAGTTACAGCTACTCTGGCATGTGGGGTACCCGACCTAGTGTCTCAGAGCCCAAGGTTTGATCCCAGGTATAGGTTGGTTTGTTTTAACTGCAGTGTTAGAGCTAACTTACCTTCGGTGGCTCAGTTCTGTTCTTGGTTTCCAGAAAGCTACTTGTTACTTAAGGTACCCTCCGAATTGAGTTCTACTTGAGGTCTCCATTCCCAGTTAATTTCTTAATAGCCCTGGACCTGAACTTGGATCAGATCATCTCTGGAAAATTCCCAATATTTGAGCATTTCATAACCTTGGAACCAACTAATCAATTCTCAAGCATTTTATTTAGTGCCTACTACATGCCAGGCACTAGGGATAAAAATGCAAAAAGGAAACAATCCTTATATTTTCCTGAAATGATACTCATGGATCAGGGACAGCCAGCATAACAAGCAGCCAGTGTGGTTTGTGAATTTAATATTTAATATTGTGAATTTAATATTTAACATTTTACTGGACTCCAGGGCACTTCAATAATATGACTTTCGTTGTTGAACCCTCCCCAACTTGATTCTTACCTCACTAGCCTAAAAGAACTTATCTGCTAGCAAGAATTATTCTAGAATTATGCCATCTAGGCCCAAGAATCATTTTGACTATACTATTTTTATCGGTATTTAAGGGTTTTTTACATAAATAATTAGGTGTATTCCTGCAGAATTTCATAGGATCTTTGTTGAATTAACCTATTCAAAAATGAAACTTATTCTACTCTTGTACTGTAGTGTGGGAAGTTCACTTCCACCCATCCAATCCAGATCATCTGTTTACTTGCTCTGAAGATGGATCCCTTTGGCATTGGGATGCCTCCACAGATGTTCCTGAAAAATCATCACTTTTTCACCAAGGTAAGGGGCCTTGGAAAAGACTTTTGTGCACTAATATTTCATGATCCTTTTGGAATATATTTGTAGGGAAGTTGATTTTTCTCCCATGAAACTGCTTCTGCTCCATGCCAAATGAGAAAATGTGAATCTTCATCATGGGGGAAATCACTCTCATTCTCCTGTCCCCTGGAGAGATATATATCCTTAGTTTTGGGGAAAAGCTAGAAATTTCCGATTGCCATTTCGTTGATGATGTTTACAAAATTCTATAATGCAGAATAGTGCTAGACACCTTAGGTTCTTTTTTTGTGTCTCATTAGCTTCTTGCCACTGTGTTGTTGGATAGGCATGGACAGTCTTAACAGGAACAGACAAAAGGGAAGAGGGAAAGAGATACAGTACATGTTAAGCTTCTGATTTTGTTGGTCAGATTGTCTCGGTTCACATTGTTCTGTCTCCCAATTAGAGTCAGGGGTGAGTAGAAGAAAAATAGGAATTATGTTTGTGAAAAGGAGTATACATCTTCAGTTAAACATTTATTAATCACCGGCTATGTGCAGATCATTGTTCTAGAGGACTTTAATCCAAAATAATATGTGATAAAAGTATAAGAGAGATTTAAGCAAAGTGTTGAATACAGTCCAAGAGGAATAAGGTGATTTCCAATGGGTAATCAGGGATAGCTTTATAGAAGAGGAGTCATTTGATCTGGACTTTAAAAGATGGGTAGGTAGAATAGAGTAGGACATTCTAGGCATAGTAAACAGGGGCGGGGAAGTATGTGGTGTGTATGGGGTAGGAATACCAAAAATCACCTAGATTAGCTGTAACAAAGTGTACATAGGAGGGAATAGTATGAGATAAAGTAGAAAAAAATAGTATGTATCAGACTACAGAGAGCCTTGAATATCAAACCATCTAGTATGAAATTTAAATGGTCCTCAGTAAAGAGATATTTTAGGGTTTTTTACTGAAGAAGGCAGGTCTAGATCTCTGCATGGGGGGTATAAGTCTAAAATATGGCTTAGAAGAGTGAGAAGAATTTAGGGAGCCTGTTACAGGAACTCAGCTGGGTGGTGTTGATTACCTTAAACAGACTGGTGAGAAAACAAAAACAAGGCAAAGATTTTACAGGGGCAGAATCATCAGAAATTTGTAATTGGTTATTAGAGGTGGGGCTGGGCAGGTAGAAAGGAAACATCAAAGATGACAATAAAACATTGAATGTAGGAGAGTAGATAAATGGTGGTGTTGGTGATAGAGATAGTGACTAGAAGGAAAAGCAGAGTTGGGGTTTTGGACAGGCTCATTTTGAGATAATATTAGGATGTGTTCTATAAATAATGGGAAATAATAGATAAGATTCTGGAGAAGGCACAAGAGGATGGGAAAGCTTGGTAAAGGAATTAACTGTTAGCAGTGAGTGAGAATATCTTTTTGAGTCAGGAGATAAATGAATAGGTAATGGTGAAAAGTTTTGAGATGGAGAATTAAGGGAGTGCCTATCAAATGACATAATTTCTCTCTTGCAATAAGAAGTTAAGTCATTTGTTATAAAAATTGGGTTTGGGAGCTTGAGATGAGAGGGAAAGAAAGATCTGGAAAGGTAGTTGGAGGGAATGAATTTTAAAATTTCAATATTGAAAGAAACTTGGAAAGCTATGGTATCATATTCCCAACAGGCAATCATTCAGCTTTCCCTTATAGACCTCTAGTGAGGGGGAAAACTATTAATTCCTGAGATAGCCCATAATCTTATTTTGGATAGGACTGTTAGGAAGTATGTTTCCTCACGCCAAGCCAAAATCCGCAGTTTCTTCCCATTGCTTCTATTTTACTGTCTCAGTCCAAGCAGAACAAACCAAATCACATCTAGGTAGCAGCTCTTCAAATACTTAAAACAGTTATCATGTCTCTTTATAGAGGCAGTACAAAATAAATAAGACAAAATTTAAAGATGAAAAATAGACATTGCCGTATTTGTTACTATACTATAAAAGATATATGTTCTAAAAATAAATTTTAGGAAAATTTTTGTAGTAAAATTAGTTACTCAGAACTAGTTATCTGATTTTCCAATCCTTGCCCTTGTTTTTCCTTCTTATTTTTAACAAACAACCTGCTTTTTGGCACTTTTATTTTTTATAAGTTCTGTATCGGTCTGGGCTGTTTGAGATTAAGGAAATACAAAATCTAATTATCAACAACTGGGTTTTTCAGTCAGCAAGTCAGAGTGAGATGTTTAAGGAGCTAGGCTCTTCGTGCATCTGTCTCTTTAAAAAGAATGAGGAGAAAGACAAAATAGGAAAAGTGGCCATAAAAGCATAGAAAAATTAAAAATGGGAAGAGTTCTGATAAAATTAATTTAGAGCAACTGAATGAACTAAAGTACCAGAAACAATTCAAAAGATACCTTGCAAGGTATCTCAAGAGATAGCCTCAAAATTTTTACAACTTATTCCAAGAAATTAAGATCAACATTAATAAGAAAATCCTCAGACCAAATAAGAGCTGGAAGAAAGTTTAAAAGAGTGGGCAAAATCAAGCTAGATTTAAAAGATGTTAAAGAAAGATCAAGAAGAAAAAATGAAGAACATGAAGTGTATACTAAAAAACCTCAGAGGATCAATAGAATCAACCAACAATATAACTTATTGGAAGGACAGGGGACAGCACAATTAGCCAGAAATATACCTGTGCAGAAGATCACTAAATTATCAAAATAATGAAAAATTAAGAACAACTGAGAAGGCTATGTGATACAGACTATGACATGCCAAAATATTTAGAATAATAGAAGAATTTGAACATATTATCAAAACTTGTCAAGGAAAATTTCCCAGACGTATGGAAAGCTTCAGGATACAAATAAAAAGAAACTGCAGGACTCCAATCCAAGATTCAGCACACACAGAGTATAGTTAAACTTCAGTATTATAATAGAAAGGAAAATAATGAACAACTACTGAGTACTTAAAAAGAAATATGAGACCTTGTCCCTTCCCTCAAGGAATTTATAGTTTAGTTGGGGAGATAAAATATAAATAAATAAATGAATGAATGAATAACAATAGAAATGCCACAAGGCAGTAGATGATTAATTGGCAAATTAGTAGTATATATTCAAAGTAAAAAGAGAAATTACCATGGGCCAGAATGGTTTTAGAAGACTGCATAGAGGAGAGACTTGAGCCAGGCTTTGAATGCCAAATGAAACTTAAATCTGCTATTATATTGGCCTAAAGCTGAGGGTTGAGGAGAGGGTTTAAGCCATTAACCAAAAGAAGATTGAGGATTATTCATGAATTTGTTGTATCCATGCTGTCCATTTCCTCATAATAGGTTGGATAATTGGAAATTACACTTAAGTAGTTTAATGGATCTGTGATCTCTTAGGATACTCCCTCTATAGGTGCAATTCTTAATCATGTATAACTCCTCCATAGACCATATTGCTAGAGCTCTTCTTTTCAAGATCTTATAAAATTCTGGAAAATGTGATTGGTAATGCTACAGCTTACTTAATGCCCCTATACATTTCTCTATTACCTTTTGGGTCATTGGTAGTTTTGTTTGGAGAGTGTGGTGTTCCATGACTGGCAGTTATGTGGCATTATTAGAATATTAATGTGTTAAAAGTTGGGTTTTTGTGTCAGGGAACAACTTGAGATTATTGAAAACTGGACACAATTTTCCAAAAGTAATCTAGTCTGTTTTCCTCCTTCCACCCAATTCTGGGCCCAGTTTTTTGTTCAATTGCAATGCCTATCCAGGATTGGTGCATTAATGGGTTCAGTTCATCCAATGGATTAATTCAGTGGATTAGCCATCTAACTGCAAGTTATAGTCTGGGAAAATTGCGTTTTTCATCCATTTTGTTTTTCCTGTTTCGATCACTGGCCCATTCTCTTTTGAATACAGAGTGTGTATGCTCCACGGACAGAAGCAAATGCTTTTTGTCAAGCATCTCCCCGTTTTATACCTTGTTGAGAAAGCATTGAACAACATTATATTTAACTTTAACATATGTGTGAAAGGTACTTTGTTGAAAAAATTCCTACATTTTACTCTACCAAGTTAAATTTTGCTTTTTGAAAAAATGATCAAGAAACACAGGATCACATACTCTGTCCAGAATATAGCAACACTTTTTGTGGCAGCAAAGAACTGGAAATTAATTAGATGCTCATTGATTGAGGAATGGCTAAACCTATTACATTGCGGTACATGAACAAATTGGTAATTATTGTGCCATAAGAAACAACCAAGAATTCCAGTAAATATGAGAAGCTTTTAATAAAGTGATACAGAGTGAAGTAAACAGGACCAGGAAAACAACACATACAATAACTACAATGTAAATGGCAAATACAATTTTTAAAAATTAAGTAGCACTGTATAATTATCATGACCAAGATTTACTAAAGAAAAGTTTGAAAAATGCCCCTCTTCCTTACCTGAAGGAGTAAAGAACTATAAATGTGGAATATTGCCTGTACTGTCACATGGCGGATGTTATATGTTGGTTTTGCTGAGCTACTTTTCCTTTTTAAATTTTGGTTTCAAGGGAAGGCTTGTTGGGTAGTCAGGGATATATTTGGGAAATGAATGTGATGTAGAAACAAAAGGCATCCATGAAATGAATGATAATAAATTAAAATTCTGAATATATAACAAAGAAACAGACTGAAGACTTTAAGCTTGATTCTGGAGGTCACATTGAGCCAGTAGATAAAAGTGATTCTGGCAAATACCTTGATTTCCAGGCAAGACATGTTGATCATAAAGATATCAATAAGGTTGTAGCTGAATATATTAAGAAGTTTACTGGCATCCTGAAATCAAAGTTTTGAATGAGAAGTAATTAATATCAGTGCAATATAAGTGTTGATATGTAGATCTTTAGAGTTGTGAAAAGTAACAAATCACAGTATTAACAAAATATATGGTTCATCACCCTAAGGCAACTATTGAAAATTTAGCATTTCTGTGGCAAGAATTGGGGAACAGATTTGATAGATATTCTTAGAGGACAAGATGAGAAGGTCAAAAGTCTACAAAAATACTTTTGGAATAAGCACCATCACTTTACCAAGCAATAGTAAAGATTGATGATAATAAGTATACACCACTGGACTTGTCAAGTGTCTTCAAGAGGAGTTTGCCTACAGATGACTTTATTAAATAATTAAAATTCAGAAATAGAATCAAAAGACCCTTCACTGATAATGTCTGCATGAATCCTGCCAATAATATGTCAACACAGAAGCATAGCACAAATGGCTGAATCATGAAGGTTTGTTTGGGAAGTGGAAAGGTTTATGGAGGTTATTCAGCATTAGACCATTGCCACCAAAAATTACAGGATTATCATTAAGTAGCTGGATTTCTTCAGTGTCAATGTACATTATGCAAGAAAATGGTGGAAACTATGCAGAGGTTGTAAGAGTTTATTGCCTACTGACTACTTAACAAGGGATGATCTGGTGCCTATAAATTACACACACCTAAAAGCTTGCTGTCTTTGAGAAATGACAAATGCCCAATTATAAATACAGACCTCAAAATATCCTGGAGAATTCAAACAATTCACTGTATTGAAACCAGACCATTTTCAGATTAAACTATTGACTACAGTCATTTGAATTGATTCATAAAATTCATTGATCATTGATTCATAAAAACTTAACAATATTTTTAACAGATGTCAATATGCTAAATATTTATAGTCCCCATACTATGTGGAATAAAAAGATTTCAAAATATAAGGACTTAGCAGTGGAGATCAAAATCATGTTAGAACAAGAGGAAGTAGAGGCTACTTTTAGAGAGCCTGAATAGGATGAGCTTACAGCCCAATGCTTTTATTAAATTACAGAATCAGTTATTTTATAGTATATAGAACACTCAATATAAAGGAATAATATTAGGGTAACAACTTGTCCTAGGGCCATTCTATCTTAAACCTATCCAAAAAGATGAGAATGAGAGAACTCCATAGTAGATAATTTCAGGCTCTAATTTTTAAGAAATTTTTGATTCATCATATTTCATTTTTGTTTTTTGATAATTTTACTATCAGTGGATGGACAGAAAAAAACTGATAGGGTTAAAAGTTTAAAAGCCTGCTCTGATAAATATTTTAATGTTATCTCATGGGTACTTGAGATTGATTCATACTGACAAATCAATTGGTACATTTCCATAAGTCTTTTTGTTCCTGTTTTAAGAAATGCAAATTGCAAATACCTTTTACACATAAATATATGTATTATTTGAAAAGGTCACAAATTAACATTTATTTACAAAGTGTAAACTATCTTTTTCACAGGTGGAAGAAATAGCACATTATTAGCTCATCCTTTAAGTAACCAGCTTAATGTTAACCAGTCCGTTATAAGTTCCTGGCTCAGCACTGATCCTGCAAAAGATCGTATTGAGATTACTAGCTTATTGCCAAACAGGACACTGTCCGTCAATAGTTTGGATGTTTTAGGATCTTGTCTTCTTTGTGGAACTGATGCAGAAGCAATTTATGTTACTAGACAACTTTTCTCATGAATGTTAAGTCTCAGTTCTGAGTTTTGATTTGCCTCTATTTTAACAGTGGAATCCCAATTTGTATGTCAACTTCTCAGTGGGAACCTTCATTTTAATGTGAAAGCATTAGTAAATGAATGAACAGTTTTTAGTTTTGACAATTGGGTATACCTGTTACTTAAGTGTAAGACTTAGTATCTGATGACAGAAAAACTTGAACATTCAAAAGACTATCAAAGGTATCTTTGGGCTGCTGTTATGTTTTAAAGTTTTTTTTTTAACTTCTAAAATTAGCTGCAACAATGTTCATATTACATTACGGTAATGTTTAAGAAGCAATTAAGAGCATAGATAAGCTTTTTTTCTAAGGTTTGGTATGTTAATATTTTTTATTGTGAGAATAGTGATGATAAGATTGGACTGTCTTTTCCCTTATCAACTAAAAAGATCTCTTCTCCTTTCTTGTTGATCTGTATGGAACAAATATCTATAAGGGCACTATCCTGGGCCCTGAAACTAACAAACCTACTTCAGTAATAGAGGAGTTCTCCTTTATAACATTGGTGAGCCATCTACCAGTTTCATGTTTCTTTAGGAACTACTGGCCAGTGTGATCTCGTTTTATTATCTTATTCATCCTTAATCACTTATTTCCATCTATTCAACATTGGTTCCCCTATACTAAATGTTTGCTTTCTGAGAAGAAAAGAATGTTAGTTGGAACTAATAGAATTAAGTATTATTTTCAAGGTCTTAGAGTCTGGAATGTCAATATTAAAAAGGTGAGAAAAATAATCTAGTTCCTTTAGTATATGTTTTTGAACTAAGCATCACGTATTTAAGCCAAATTTATTTTGGTTGAACATTTAAAATTTTTTGTTACCAAAGAAATTTAATTTAAACTTTCAAGATTTGGTTTAAGAAATCCTCACATGATTTTGTGCAAATACATTTAATGCAGTTAGGAAATTTGGTAAGCTAAATTACTTTGTCATTGGGTAACATATATATAAAATTAATGAATTTGGTCACATGGTCAGTTGTCTTTACTCTTACTAGGATATTGCTGGTAACTTAATATGAAACATTATAGGACACTAATGAAAATCTGTGTCAAAGTTTACTAGGTCGAACAGTTTTCATTAAACTATTGAGTTTTAAGTCACGGCAATGTTGACATAACAGAACTATGTATTTACCTTAGGATTTCATGAAAAGAAATGTTTTTATTTTGCTTTTCTATTGAAATAAATATTTT
Source organism: Vombatus ursinus (assembly GCF_900497805.2). Classification (NCBI taxonomy): domain Eukaryota; kingdom Metazoa; phylum Chordata; class Mammalia; order Diprotodontia; family Vombatidae; genus Vombatus; species Vombatus ursinus. The sequence continues at coordinate 3,014,982 of NW_020952380.1, forward strand.
TACCAGGTTTTTAGTTGTCACAGTATTGCCTTATATCTCATTTATTTTTGTAATAAAACTTTAAAGCTGAATACATCTACTCACTTTTTTCTATGAAATATGGCCATTAATTTTATTAAAGATGTGTACTCAGTAATTTTGATTAAGGAGATAAGTAAGATTAGAATAATAGCTAATACTGAGCAAGAAAGAAGAGTTCAGTGTATGAAATTTTACCCTTCTGAAGATATAAATGTATTTAAAGTAATAGAGGTGTGATCTTAATCGTGGTTTGTGAATTTAATATTCATTAAATTCATAGCAATATTTTCTCTCCTCTTATACTATGTGAAACCTCCTCTGGTATATCATTCCAAAGAACAAAGGAGATTTTCCCATGCAGAAAAATGCTTTACAATCATCCTACCTCCTCTATATTTCTGTGTAACTAATTGCCATTTGTAATCTTGTTAATACCTAACATCCTATTTGCATGAAGCCAGTCAAGCATGATAGGTATATTTGTACAAAATTTTAGTATCCATGAAGTTTTTAATGGTTTATCTTTAGCACTTGTTCATAAATGAAAGACTTGCTGATTCCCATTATAATTAACCCACCAGTCTTTAAAAACAAAACAAAACCTTGCCTCAGAGGGTCCTTTAAATACCTTTTAAGAATCTTAACTTTTTTCATGATTGCTTCTTTCAGTAGTATGTTAGTAGAGTGTTCAGGTATGTGTCATTAGAAACTTTATTATTAATAAACTGCATTTGTATTGAGTTTTATACTTTTTTCAAAATGCTTTCATGTATTTGATCATCTATTTTCATAGTTAAGTGGGGCAGGTATTTTCATGCCTATGTTAGCACCTACCTCATAGGGTTGATATGAGGGTCAAACAAGATAATGTGTAACATACTTTGCAAACCATGAAGTGTTATATATTCATGCTCACAATCATTATTTATTATTATTGTTATTAACATTTCAAAAATAAGAAAGCTGAGGCACATAGAGATGAAATAACAGGTCCACACAACTAGTGACTGAGATGAGAAATTTATTTTCTCTTCTAAAACTAAACCATGCGAAGTCCCCAAACTATGTGTAGTTTTAATAATAAACTTGATATTTTATTTCTCATGTGAAATCTCTATTATGTAGCAATTGATTGAAATAGCGCTGTATCAGTAAGTAAAAATAAATTTAGGGAAAATAGTGTGTCATAAGATCTTTATATAAACTAGTTTGGCAATGCGAAACATTTCATGGGCCATATAGATATGGTTACTTTGTATTGTAGTACCCATGAAAAGCGCAAAATTATCATCACAAAAGTAATTGCATCTTAGGTAATTCTTGTTGCAGAGGCTGAAGACGTAGAAAAATTCTTCGAAGAACTTAATAAAACTGTCCAGATTAAGTCTACATATGGTTTGATACTTAGTAATTAAGGTAGAAATGAGCATGGGGCATTTAACGAAAAGTAAATTGAAAAATAAAGTTCAATAATTTTAAAAAAATCAGTCAGATGAAGGCTATACTGGCATGGCATGCTTCTCTATCATGAATACCTTCAGAAACAGTTCAGAAGCACCAAAGTACATTAAAAAAAAGGGTATAACTAAAACAACTCCAACTTAACCAATTTTAAAATGATGTTCATGCTTCAAAATGGAAAAAAGATGAAGAAAAGGATATTAATACTGATTTATAACCATTTGCTAAGATATTTAAACTATGCAAAACAGTTCTTCCAAGAAGAACAAAAAAGCCAAGCTGAGCCAATAAACAATTTCCTTGCCCAATTAACAGATATGATAGTCAACAATAGCAGCAGTTAAGAGTGCAACTCATTTCCAAGTGTAGCACTTGGGCCACCATCTTCTCTTGAACATAGGTCTTCTTAAAAAGGGGGAGGTTCAATATGGGTCCACATCCTCTCAAAATTCAGGAGCCTCCACCAATGCATTTACATTTCTTGTAGTGGCCATGTGAATGGAGCAAACTGTCAGAAGAAAGAGCTATTGACAGGGCTTGGCAACTGAGTAGATATGGGGGGTAAAGGACAGGGAAAAGTCAGGAATGACAGATTACGTACCTAGTTTCTGGAAGGATAGTCGTGCCTTCAAATAAGGAAATAGGAGGAAGGGTAGGCTTGGTGGTAGAAAATAACGAGTTATGCTTTAGAAATGTTGATTTTTGAAGTAGTGATTAAGGATTTCAGTTTTCTGGACATCTGCTAAAAGCTGATGAATTTTTCAGTTGTCTTACTGATAATTTCATTTTTCAAAAATAAGGTACTGCTAGAAAATAAGGTACTGCTGTTTTGAATATAATTCTGGCCAAAAGAGAGATCATTGCTGAAGCAGAAATGATTCAAACTTCGGGGGAGGAAATGACTTGTCTATCTCAGAATTTGTAACAGAGAGAAAACAGGTTTAGTCAGATATTCACCTGAGACTTTGGGAGAACAAATTTCAGAGTCCAGAGAAAAATAGAAAGGATCTTGTTGCCTAAAATTATACAGGGGAAGTCATCCCAAGCATAACAAGAAGCCTCAAGAATGAAAATTATTCTGATGAAAAAAGGGTGAACTTTGTAAAGAAAATTATGTGGACCCACAGGGAACTCAATGAAAACAAGATCAGTACAGAAGATAAAAGCAAGGAGGGGGCAGCTAGGTGGCGCAGTGGATAGAGCACCAGCCCTGAAGTCAGAAGGACCTGAATTCAAATGCGGCCTCAGATCAAGCACGTTAGGCAAGTCACTTAACCCCGATTGCCTAACAAAACAAAAACAAACACAAAAAAAAATAAAAGCAAGGGCAGGAAATTAGGAAAAATCTTAGAACAATTAGACCCAAGATGTGACAAGGTCCTGTAAGAAGTATTAGTAAAGGGGCAGCTAGGTGGCACGGGATAGAGCACCGGCCCTGGAGTCAGGAGGACCTGAGTTCTAATCCAGTGTCAGATCAGATATTTGACACTTACTAGCTATGTGACCCTGGGCAAGTCACTTAACCCCAACTGCCTCACCAAAAAGAAAAAAAAGGGTTACTAAAACCCAGAATGAGCTGAGGTTGGTGATGGATAAATCAAGCATTTGTATGTATTTTTATATGCCATTTTTATATGGAAATGCATAGACAAGCCTCCCTCATGAGGCTTACTGAGGGAGATAACATGTTCACATATAAAATATCCTCACTCAGGTGTGAATGTTGCTGGTGTCTCTGAAAATCTTTATCCTGCTTTGGGAACTGATACTGATTGAGAGAATTGGAAAGATGTTCATAAACAGGTGGTTGTAAGTGCTTATGAGGTGATCAAGCTGAAGGGCCATTGGCCTGTCTGTGGCAGATCTGGCAGAAAGCTTTACAAAGAATCTTAGGACAGTGCATCCAATTTTCACGATTAAGGGCCTACATGGCATTAATGGGGATGTCTTCTTTAGTGTCTCATGTGTCTTGGGGCAGAATGGCATTTCAGATGTGGTGAAGGTAAACCTGAAACCAGAGGAGGAGGGCCATTTAAAGAAGAGCACAGATACTCTGGGGAATCCAGAAGGAGCTGCAATTTTAAAGCCTTTTAATGTGCTGTCATTTTACTATCAAGAACATGACAGTGGTTAAGGGATTGTTATGTATGATGTGCTTTTCAAATAGGTCAGATCCTTCCTCTGATTAAGTGATTGAAGCCAGAAATGTAAAACCTGTCAACACACTCTAGTCTCTTCCTAAAGTTAGAAATGGGGAATAGTATGTGTGATTACTATTTGTTAAACCCTGTTGTTGTTTGTGTGTTATGCTGGGTATAACTTGTACAGTCTTGGTGTCAAGCAGAACCAGTGCCCCACAAGTATATAACTACCTGCTTCGTATGTAGGTGCCACAGGTTCCAGTAGGTCCAGAAGACAACATTCCTGGATACAATTTCGTCTACATACTCACGTGTGTGTATATGTAAAATTCCATATTATATAAAAAGATCTACACATGTACAACAATGCAACCAATTCCTCAAGTGTCATATTAACCCTAAATACTGAATAAACAACAAATAACTGATAAAAAAAAATCCTCACTCAAGTATGTTTGTGATCTCATTGATTCAGGAGTTCCCTTAAACAACAATCAAGAGTCCGATCTTTCCAGGCCTTTCACCCTATAACTCTTATCCTTTGTTTTCTTAAAAGTTCATTATTGTGTTTACCTAATGAATTTGAGCTCTTCCTTGATTTTTCCTCTTTTGTGTGTCTATCTGTATACACACAATAAATTAAAAGTTACTTCTGGGAGTAGGGAGAGACAGTAGCTGGGGGGCTCAAGAAACCTCTTTTGAAGAAAGAGGAATTCTAAGAGATGGCTGCGTGGAAAAACTGTCCCAGGCTTGGGGTACTATGGAGGTATAGGAAATTGACAACCATGTGTGAGAGAGAACAAAAGAGCCAGTTTTATTGGACCATAGCATACACGAAGATGAATAATAAAGACTAAGCCAAAAAAATTAGGTTGATGTCAGATTGTGAAATGCTTTAAATGCCAAAGGGAGGAGTTTGTATTTGATTCTAATGGTAATAGTAAGCAACTGGAGTTTATTGAGCAGTAGACCTGTCTGACCTGTGCTTTAGAAAAATCACTTTGGCTGGTTATGTAGAAGATGCATTGGAAAGAAGAGCCACTTGAAGCTGGGAGAAAAATTAGGAGGCTAATGACCTAGCAAAGACTGAGAAGAGGTAGAGGAGAAACAGAATAGTGCCGTGAAAACTTAGAGAAGAAAAATATCCAGGAGGAGAGGGAGGTCAATAGTGCCAAATGCTGCAGACAAGACGAGGATTGAGCAAAGGCTATTAGGTTTGGCTACTGAGAGATCACTGATAGCTTTAGGAAGAATAGTTTTAATAATAAAGTCAGATTTCAAGGAGCTGAGAAGTGAAGTAGCAGTAAGCAACAGTTTTTTCTAGGAGTTTGTGAAAGGAAGAAAAAAGATTTAGGACATTAGTGTAAGGGGATGGTAAGATTGAGTGAAGGATCTTTTTTTTTTTTTCCCAAAGGAAAGGAGATCTGAGCCTGTTTGTAAGCACAGCAAATGGGCCAGCAGAGAGAGACTGAAAATTAAAGGAAGTGAGGATGTGGGAATATGGGGTCAGTAGCATGAGTAGAGGGGTTAAACTGTCTCTTCATAAGAAAGTAAAGGAGGGGGGGATGAAGTATGATGTGAAGAGAAGAGGGAGCCCGTAGGGAATGGCCTCTTATTTTTTCAGTTCAATGTGAGGTAACATTAAGAGGTGCCAGGTCCTCTGCGGAAAGAGGAAGACAGGTGTGTAGGAGGCTTGAGAGAGACTAGCTGCTGTGGGGAGTGAGATAGGGAATCAATTAGGAAAGAGTAAAAGGATTTCCTTGTAGCACATACTCAGGAGGGATTAGATAACAATTTGTAATGGAATCTGCACAGTTGTGTGATTTCCAGCACCATTCAGCAGTAGATGGTGGGAGTAATCCAGGGCTGGGGTGATAAGTGAAAAGAAAAACAAAAAGGGACTTTTTGAATCTAAGTTTTGATCAAAGGGAAAAACAAAGAAGAGATAAGACTTTTGCTCAGAATGGATAAGAACAATAATAGATACTAGAAAGAAGTAGGAACTATTCAACTGTTATTTTGCTTCTGTATTCGCTAACTGGTTTTACCCTCCAGTACTACTTCCTGCTTCATGAGACAGTGCTGCTGATAATTGTCCATCTTAAGATTTTTTTGAAAATTAAAAAAAACAAACAACTTGGTCTCCTAATCTCAAAGTGTGGGGGCTACTCATAGGTCTAATTCCACAAATGATCAGGACAGAAGCTTTGACCTGCTCCATTTCTGACTTGGTCCAGTTTGACCTTCCTTAAGCAACCTTGTGCATACCTCTTCCTAAATATTTAGCATACTGATCCTGAACTTAGTGTAGACATCTGACTTGGCCCACTGCAGCTCCCAACTCCTAAGCTCAAGAGATCCACCAGCCTCAACCTCTGTGATAACTGGTATTACAGACATGTGCCTCCATGCTTGGCCTTCATAAGAGTTTTGTAATTAATTTATATTCTACTCTGGTTGTTGCTAGTCAGAAGAATCTTGGCAAAATAGTCAACTGAGCAATGCCACCCCAAGAGCATACAAGGATGAAATAGGAAGAGTGCAGCAAATATGAAAAATGGAAAAGATTTATAAAAACCATTTCAAGAAACTGTCTTCACCAGATTTAGACCCCAGTATCACCAATGCTTAGAGAAGAAGAAATGGTTCTAAAAAGAATTAAGTTAAGAAAAGCAACTGGTTTGGATCAAGTATACAGAGGAGATCCATGGCTGAAGGTGATTCAACTTTGATGACACTGAGGGATAAAAGGGGATAATACCAAAGGTATGGGAGGGAAAATCTCAAACCTTGTTTATAACTAAAAAGGAGAACTCACTAACTACAAACCTATATGCTTACTTTGCCATCTAAAACATTTATGAGAATCATCTATACACAAATTAACATCCTCAGTGAGGTTATTAGAGATGTTTTACAGTGGACCACATCTTTCACATTGCATAATTGACTGAAATATATAGAGAATATAAGATCTCATTCTGCTTATTTGTTGATTATGAAGAAGCATTTGACTCAGTAAAAATAATCACATCTTTAATGGGATCTTTTACAATAAAGTATTAAACATTCATATATCAAGATAACTTAAGATTCCTTTGTGGATATAATAACAAACAACATTGTCTGATAATAAATGACTCTGATAATAAGCCACAAAATGGAAATGGGTTCTTGCCAAAAGTATTTATTCTATGACAGAGGAGATCCACTGCAGAATCCAGCATCCAGAGAGGGATTTTTTTTCTCTATGAATGGTGAGATACTACAGATAGTCTTGTCTGAGAATAACATTATGTTGACTGCATCAAGCCCTAAGATACTTAGAGCCTCCTGGAAGAGATCTATAATCACCCAGAGTTTGGCTTGTCCATCTGCACAGAAAGAACAAATAAATGAAGACTATCTATCTCCTGGGTTTCACCATGCATCTGAATGAAAACCTTATAGAGCTTGTCTAACACTATGCACATCTAGAACAGATAGTATAGAGCAATAAGTATTAAGTACTTAAATTCTTCAAGCACTGTGCTCAGCTCTGGAGATAAAAGTACAAAGAATGAAACAACCCCGGCTTACAAAGTTTCTAGATTATGGGTTGGGGGAGGGAGACAATAAGTGTATATAAACACATAGAGCATAAACATAAAAGTATTTACCAAGTAGTGAAACATAAGGTAGTTTGGGAGGAAAGGCACTAACCCTAAATCTGTGCTTGTTACATTATCAGTTATAACTTGGAAGAACAGATGTCCACATTGGTACAGACCCCAAACAGTCACAGAAAACCCTCTGCACCAGCTTGCAGTAGATGGAGTAGACACTTGGTTCCCTAACATAATTCTACTTAGAAGTGGTCCATTAAGTTTGATTTTTCTTTCGCAGTTCTGTGATGATCTGATGCTGACATTTAAAATTTTTCTCATCCCACACCATCAACTCCTGTCCCCAGAACTTGGACCACAAATTTCCCATTTCAGGCCCATGGTCAATGCATACTAGATGACTGTGCCTGCTACATCTACTCATTTCACCTTGCTTCATAGCATGGCTGTGCTTCTTTGCCTCTCTCCAAGTTTACTGCAGAAGAGACTCCAAGGACCTCAGACATCCACCAGATATGTATGCAATATAGAATGCCTCTTCATCAATATAAAATGGCTTTTTCATCACAATCACAAAACCATCCCTTCTCCTTTCTTTACGCTGCACTCAATTTACTCTATACTCACTTTTTAACAAACACCCAGGGAAACCCTCTAGCACATGTCAAATAATGATCAGTAATGTCAAGAGAGTATCTTGGTAATCTTACAGCAGTGATGACCAATTATAAGATGCTGTGATTCCCCTTTCACTTTCATGCTCAGCTGCCTGCCTCTTACCTCATATGTTCTCAGGATTTAACATAGCCTTCACTCAAGTTCCTTCTCTGACTCATCTAATTCACTCTCTCTTTCCTATATACAGACTCACTCCTCCACACTACTTACTAAACACTTCTCAAAACTGTGTGCACCAACTGTTTCTCTCCCAACCTCAGGCGCACAGCTGTTTTCCCTTGGTGTGCATTCTCAGACTCTTAAGAAAATCCCCCCCTTCCTTCTTTTCTCTTGCTCTCTGGAACTGAGGGGTGAGTATAACAGAGGGGCCTCATAGAAGAAACTGTAAACCACCTTCCACACATTGATAGCACTTTGACTAGTTTCATAATTTTAAAATAATATTTCATTCCAGTTAAAAGTTTTCCCATATTCATTATCTTCATAAAGTCCCTCTTCTTCCATGGCATGATACAAGTACTTACTAGATTCTTTCTCTTCCTGCAATTGTTTCTAGCATTTCATTGATTCTCTTCTTGCTGCAGTCTTTTTATCATCCAGCTTTTCTTCTCTTCTAATTTCGTCTACAATCTTCACTTTCTCCTGGAGCTACTGTGGCTAGACACAGTGGCTTCTTACTTACTACTTCTGCAACCACTCCTACTCTCTCCTCCAAATCCCCTTGCAGGGTAATTTTTAGTACACTATTCTCCATTTCAATCTCTTACTGTTTATTTGAATCCATCTTCAGCCCCAGAAGACAGGATTATCTTCTGATTTTATGATTTGCACTTAAAGATCTCTGAAATCTATTTACGGATCAGTGTAATCCATACTTGCTCTAGGAGTTCACAGGATTTTTATCACTTTTTTTTTTTAATTTAGAATTCAACTTTTCAATTAAAACTAACAAGTGCCATTTAAGAGGCATGGATTGTGATGCAGGGGAACGAACCCCTGGATCTGGCTTCAGATTCCCCACCATCCCTTACAACCCGTGCTATTTTGGGGCAACTCACAACCTGCTAGGGGCTCAGTTTCGTTGTTTTTAAAATGAAGGGCTTCACCAGATGGCCTCCAAAGCATCTAGGTTCAGACTCCGAAAAGGCAGGACTAAGCCTTACTCTTTTGGCGTCTGGGCTGTGCAGCACCTAGCAGTGAGAAGGCTCAATGAAAAGATGAGATGTTCAAAATGACCCAAGCTGGCACTTGGGGGGGGGGAAAGGGCAGGGGGGACGCCTGCTAGAGAGCGACGAGGTCGCGAGCCCCCAGCGAAACGTAGCTCCGACTGCAAAGGACTCGGGCTAGCCATCCAAGGCGTCCGTCTGCATTAAAGCGGAGAAGAGAGTGCCTGCGGCCAGAAAGCTGTGGGACAACAGCCGGCTGAGCCTCTCTCCGACCTAGGAGGAAGTCGACAACATGCACGGAGAAGAGCGGAGGCAAAGCCCCAAGTCCTTCGTCCCCCCGCCCTCTTCTTCCGCACCCCCTCTTCTCAACTGCCCCCCCCAGCCCCGTCGCCCGGCGCGCAAGTGACGCCGGGAAATGCCCACATCCGGGAAACCTGGAGCGGAGTGCGGCCGCAGCAGCGGCGGCGGCGACACGGAGCGAAAGACAAAATGGCGGCGGCGCCGGTGGCGGCCCGGCGCTGAGGGGAGAGTCTGGTCCTCGCGGCCCCTCCCTCCCCCCCGCTACGTGCCGCGGTGGCCGGCTGCGCCCCGTTCCGCTCCCGGACCCGGCGCAGCTCGGATCCTGGGGGGCCCCGGCACGGGCTCGAGCCTCAGCCCGAGCCGGGCCTCCGGCCCGCGGACGTCGCCGTCTTAGAGTCCGCAGGTAGGTCCGGCAGGGCTGGCCGGGCGGGTGGGGCCTGCTTTTTCCTCCGCCTGAGGCCCGGGCCGGCGGGGCGGTGGCTGCAGCGGCCCACGCCCATCGAGGCTGGCGGGGGTCCAGGGGCCACAGCCGCCGGCGGGAGGGCAGGGCAAGTCGGCCCGGGCCTGGCTTGGCCCGGTTGCATTGACCCGATCTGTGCCATGCCCGGGAGAAGATGTGAGGTTGGGTCTCGTTCGGTGCCTGAAGGAGACCCCCTGGCTTCGAGGCTTCGGAGCGGCCGGGAAGACGGCTTCACGCAAGACCGTCCCCCTGGTCCTGGGCAGAGAAAGGTGCGGACGGGAGGCTGTACATCTGTGCGTGCCCGGGGACCCGGGACCTCTGTGGGACCGACTCGGTGCATCTTCCTGGATGCGTCCTCGTCATCTGGTCTCGGTCCCGTTATCGCCTCTTGAGGCGATCTTTTATGGCCTAACCTCCCAGGACCTCCTCCCAGGAAAGCACTCTTGACATGAATCTCAACTCCATATGCCTAGGACAGCACTGAGAATTCTTTCATCCCTCCCACCTACCCTAATAAATAATCTTTTGATCTTCATGAAGTGCCCCCTTCCTATCCCAAACTGACCCCTTTGTAGTTTTCCCTCTTGTCTTTTAGGAGACAATTTCATATTGAAAAAAGTATCCTAAGAACTTATTCACCTTAAAGAATCTCTGGAAATCTATATGCATGGAAGTTTTTGAAAGCTTAGATAATGTTGGGTTACTTTTAACATCTGGGAACTGATGGTAAAGATTTAAGTGACTGAATAAAGAAATGGTGAATGGAGGTGAAGGAAGCGGGGGGGCTAAAAGAATATTGGATAATCCTCTTTTTTACTATAGGTAAAAACGACTGCATTTCAGGAGAAGTGCAATTACAGCGGTCCTTCTCCATCCCTTTCTGTAGGCTTCTCCAGTTAGGGACTCAATAAATGTTTAATTCTGTTGAGTTCCCACCAATATAAGAATAAAATAGAGTGAGATTTTACACATATATTCAGTATGACTTCTTTGTGCATATGTAAACCTGAAACAGTCTATGTAAAGTTTCTGGGGAAATTGGTAGTTCCTCCAAATTTTCAGAGCTGGAGGGAACTTTAAACCAAACTCCTACCCTGTGCAAGAATCCCTCTGGCAAGTTCTTACCATAAGGACTATGAACTTTTTAAAAAATGTTTTGTTAACTGTATTTTCAATATAATTGTTTTCTTTTGGAAGGCTATATATTTTTTATTTTATGCATTTAAAAATATTCTGAAAAGGGGCTGTTGCATCACTGTACTGCCAGAAGGGTCCATAACACAAAAAAGATTAAAAACTTCAGCTCAACAGCATTATTTTCAGTTGGTTAGTCCAGGTTCTGCTTAAACACTTTAAGAGATGAGGCGGTGTAGTGCAAAGAATATGGGACCTGGGAGTCAGAGAACCTAGATTTGATTCCTGGTTCTGCACCTTACTATGTGAGCATAGACAAGTCATTTCACTTCTGTGAGTTTCAGTTTCTCTTATCTGTAAGATGGAAATAAAAACATACTAACTTACAGAGTTTTATGAGGAAAAGAGATTTGTACACCATAGAATGCATTGTTAGTTATTATTTGTTATTATAGACTTGCCATGCCAGCCCATTTCATTGGTGAACAGCTCTAATCATTAGACAGTTCTTTATTTTGAGCTGAAATCTACCTCCTTAAAACTCCGACTCATTTAAACTCAGGCCTGATTGCTTCTCAAGTTTGTTTGGAAATGTGTCTACCTAATACCTTCTTTAGTAAATAGAGTAAATATTTTATAACCTATGACTGTGACCTTTTAATTTTTTTTCATCCTTGAGTGTATCAGGATCATCCTAGTTCTCAAGCTGACTTCTTCCTTTGATTTGATTAGGTGCTGAAGAAGTATCTTAGTCAATCTGATTGATTCTTACTTCTTACTCTAATACAACTTTCCTAATTTCGTTTGATATCCCTAACTTAGGCTCCTCAGTCACCTAAGAATGCATCTTTGTAAAGTTTAGCAGATTGATATTTGATTTGTATGTTTTGGTGAGGTTATCAAAATTGATTGAATCTCAAATTGTTTATTTTGATAGGATGTTTTTGCACTAAAAGTTAGATTTCAAAACATTTCTCATTTCTTTCAGGGAAAAATAGAAGATAGAAAGTTGTAGTTTGAGAACCTGTTTTATACTAAAATACCTACATTTGTAGTTTCTATAAGCAGGGTAATTTTTCTTTATGAATTTGACAGACAGGTAAATAGGCTGCCTGATTCCCTCAGGCAATGAAGGAATTTGACTGGCTTAACAGTAAAGGAAGTAGCATTGTACTCTCTGATCAGCAACTACTGCAGGAAACTAGGTCATGGCACATGCTGGGTAAGGCACATTCTTTCTAATGGGTGAATGTTGATTGAACATGCCTTGCCATTGTTCAAAATCTCATGGACAAGCTTCTACCACGTGTGTATGTGGGATTTTTGGATTCTTCTCTGTGAGTTTAACTTACCTATGACTTTTCCTCTAGTTCTGATATATTATGATTATATTCTTGGAACAATGCCAGCTTTGGTTTACTTAGCTAGTTATTTACTAAAGCTAGCCTTTGCTTAAGTATTGAGAATTTTTTTTAGAATATGGAAATGTGTTTAACTAGTTAATATTTTTATAAATAGAAATGGTGATCCTATTTTGTTTTCAGCTTGAGAATAATAGTGATTCATCTGTGCTTCTTGTGGTCTCTAGAGATTGTTTCTATCCAACATAATAAAATACAGTTAATTATTTGAAAATGAATAGAAAGAAAAGTTTTGAATATTGTGTAGACTCCTGTAATATTGTAATGGAAACAATTACACCATGAGGCTTTTTGTTTCTTTAAAAGGAATGATCATAACTTTTCTGAAAAACTAAAGATGAACATCACACAGAGTATAATGGAAAGATGCATGGTGGATATGACCAGGTGACAACATATAACTAAAGAGGAACTCTGAAGTATAAGATTAAAGGATGTAATCAAATAGTTGTATAACAGAAAGAAAAGAGGAGATGATCAGGTGATGGGAGTGAGGATTTTGCCCTAAAAAGAAATTGAGAGACTTGCCATTCAAGTTTTTATTAAGAATAAGCTCAGCACAAAGCTTGACAAAACCCAAGAGATAGGTCTCTGTAGCTTTCAGAAATTTCCTTGTGTTATGTAGGGTCTGTGACAGTACTGTTGATTTTTTTTCAGTAGTCATATTACTGATAATCTCATGTAGTGCCTTACAGTTTGCAAAGTATTTTTCTTACAGTAACCTTGTGAGGTAGGTACTGTAAGTTATCATCATCATTATTATTTCCATTTTATATATGAGAAAACAGAGGGCACCCAGAGAAAATTGACAGAGCTAAGATATGTAGTGTCTTGTTCATGGACAGCACGGAGGCCAGTGTCATCAGATCAGAGAGTACATGGTAGGGAATAAGGTATAAGAAAACTAGAAATGTAGGAGAGGGCTAGGTTATGAAGGGCTTTGAATGCCAAACAGCATTTTGTATTTATTCCTGGAGGTGATAAGGTGTTTATTGAATAAGGGGCTGACAAAGTCAGCCTGTGCTTTAGGAAAATCACTTTGGTGACTGAATGGAGGATGAGGTAGAGTGGAGAGAGCCTTGGAGGAGCCAGACTGTCAGACTATTGCAGTAGTTCAGATGGGAGGTGATAAGGGCCTGCACCAGGGTAGTGGTAGTGTCAGAGGAGAGAAGGGGGAGTTTTGGAGAGATGTTGCAAAGGTGACATTGACAGACCTTGGCAACAGATTGGATATGGGGGGTGAGAGATAGTGAGGAGTCAGTGAAGAGACCTAGGTTGCATTCCTAGGGAACTTGGAGGATAGTGTTGCCCTCTACAGAAATAGGGAAAGTAGGAAAGGGGAAGGATATTTAGTGTTGGATGTGTTGAGGTTAAAATGTCTGTGGGACATCCAGTTCAAGATATCTAAATGGCAGTTGAAGATTGGAAATCAGCAGAGAGATTGGGGCAAGCTAGGTAGATTTAAGAATCGTCAACATAGAGGTGGTAATTAAATCCATGGGAGCTGATGAAATCATCAAATGAAGTAATATAGAGGAAGAAGAGAAGAGGGCCTAAGATAGAACCTCATAGGACACTTTTGGTTAGAGGGTGTGATCAGGATGAGGATCCAGTAAAGGAGATGAAGGAGTGGTTAGACAGGTAGGAAGAAAACCAGGAGAGAATGGTGTCCCAGAAACCTAGAGAGAAGAAAGTGTCAAGGAGATGAGGGTGATCAAGTGTTAAAAATTTCAGAAAGGTCAAAGAGAATGAGGATTGAGAAAAGACCATTGGATTTGGCGATTAAGAGATCATTGGTAACTTTGGAGAGAGCAGTTTTGGTGGAATGTTAAAGTCAGAAGCCAGATTGTAAGGTGTTAAGAAGAGAGTAAGAGAAGAGAAAATGAAGGCACTTGTTGTAGATGGCCTTTTCAAGTTTAGACACAAAGGGCAGAAGATATATAGGATGATAGCAGGAGATAGAAGGAACAAATGAAGTTTTTTTTGAGGCTAGGGGAAACATGGACATATTTGTAGGCAGTAGGGAAGCAGCCAGTAGAGAGAGAGAGATTGAAAATACATGATAGAATGGGAGTGATGGAAGGGGCAATCTGCTAAGAGGAGACAGGTTGGAATGGGATCTCTTAGCTTTGATAAAGTAAGGTCACTGGGGCAGCCAGGTGGATAGAGCACTAGCCCCAGAGACGAGAGGACCTGAGTTCAAATCTGGCCTGAGACACTTGACACTTACTAGCTGTGTGACCCTGGGCATTTAACTTAACCCCATTGCCTAGCCAAAAAAAAAAAAAAACTTCATCATGTGAGATAGGAGTGAAGGAGGAAATAGTGATAGAAGGCATATGCGATGAGGAAGAGAGGAAAACAGGGAGCTCATAGTATATTACCTCAAATTTTTTCTTTTTTTTGGTAATATATGAGGCAGGGTTCTCAGCTGAGAGGGTTGGAGAAGGATGAACAGGATGAGTAGAGCTGCTGTGAAGAGTATGGTAGTGAGTGCATGAAGGAGGGATAGTAAGATTGCCCAGTAGCAGTGAAGGCCAAGTTGAAGTTGTTTAACGTGAATGTGTAGTGGATCCAATCAGAATCGTTGCTTAATTTTTTTCCACCTTTGTTCAACAGAACTTGTATAGAAGTGAAGGTAGTTCTTAGTGAGTGGTAGGAGTGATCTAAGGCTAAGGTTTGGCAGGGCTAGATTGTTGAAATGATAAGCCGTGCTACTAGAGGAGGATATAGAGTTAAATTGGTCCATGAAGGAGTCTAAGAAGGGAAAAAGAGAAGAGAGTGGCTAAAGCACAGGAGATGGCCTCAGAGAAAATTGAAGGGTCAAGGGGTTGAAGAGCAAGTTGTGAGTGAAAAGTAAGACTTGGTAGGAGAAGGCAGAGGGAGAGGTAAGCAACCCATAGATTATGGTCAGATTAGAGAATTTCAGAATTCTTGAACGTGAAGATGTATGTTTTTGGGTGATGGCGAGATCAAGGGTGTGATCATCTTTGGATGTGGCTGAGGTTTTTAGGATGTTTGAGGGAGAGCCAATATGAAGGTTGTATAACCCGTTATTACTATATGAGCCATTAAGTGATAATCAGTATGCTTTAGACCATAACTTTTTCTTAATTTAGAAATGTGATGTTGAATAAAATAGTTAACGTGAAATCCATGAGCTTTTGAAAAGAAATTTCTAAATTCCACACATTTGTATCTAGGTTTTTTTTAAATATCACTGATTTTGCCTCAGCCCTTCCGCTAAAGTTTTGTTCTCATGCTTCATTGCAACATGCATATTCTCAAAGGCTATTCTAGTTGAAATATAAGTTCTGGCAGGTCCTAATTAGCTGAATATATCATCTGAAGACAAAACCAAGCCAAATTCAGTGGTATTTGACACCAGAAGGAAAGTTGGCTACCAGATGACAATTTTTTGTTGTTGTTAAAATAACTCATGAAGATTGTCTATTTAGGTGTGATGGGGTTATGATCTGTATTATTAAAGGTAGTACAATCTCTTTAATGATACGTTCTAGAGTTTTCCTAGAAATTGAAGTCAGGCTCGCTCACATAGAGGTTGCAGGCTCCAGTCTCTTTCCATTTTCCATGATCTTTCGAACACTGCTCACAATGGCTTAGAAATCACATCTGCTGAGGATTATTTTCATTCGGGCCAGGTAACTTGAATTCATCAAGGCCGCTAGGTGTTTTCTTACTATCTCCTTACTCATCTTGAGTATCAGCTGTTAGTCATTTTTGTTCTGTCATTTCTTTCAGTGCAAAGGTTATTCTTCTTATCAGAGAAACAGAATCACCATAAGAACTGAAGATAGCTTAGGTTATATACCCCAACGAGTTTGTTGATGAAAAAAAGGTCTCTTGTTTACCAAAATATTTATAGCACCATTTTTTTTTGTATTAGCAAAACACTGGAAACAAAGTAGATGCCTATTGATTGACTTAAATTATGTTACGTGAATGTAATGAAATATTACTTTGCTATAAGAAACAAAATATGATGAATACAAAGAAGCATTGAAAGACTTACACATGCTGTTGCAAAGTGAGGTAAACAGAGCCAAAAATATATTTAAAAAGTGACTTGTGGTGTTCTTCATTCATGTCTGACTCTTTGTGACCTTATTTGGGATTATCTTGTCAAAGATACTGGAATGGTTGGCCATGTCCTTCTCCAGCTCTTTTTACAGATGAGGAGCTGAGGCAAACAGGGTTAAGGGATATACCCAGGGTCACACAGTAAGTGTCCAAGGTCAGATTTGAATTCAGGAAGATGAATCTTCCTGATTCTAAGCCCAGCACTCCATCCATTGTGCCACCTAGCTGTCCCTACACAATGACAATGAAAAGAACCACCAAACCACCAAAAAAATCAAAAGTGAATGTTATAAAATTAAAATAAATATAACCCCAAAGGTTTGAGAAGACACATTTTTCCTACTCCTTTACAAAAGTGAGAGGTTGGTCAGTCAACAAAAATTTATTAAGTACACAGTATATGCCAGGCACTGTGCTAAGTTCCAAGAATACTAACTTAGGTAAAGAACGATAGTCCTTGCCCTTAAGGAGTTTATAGTCTAATAGGAAAGACCATACATAGAAGAAAGCTGAAAAGGGGAGGGGGGAATGTAACCAACTGAAAAGTTCTAAGAAGTATAGCTTGCTGGGAAAAGAAGAGATAGTTAATCTGATTACCTTCCTTAAATGGAGGTTCTGGGAGGAGTCATCCAGTCAAAGGGATGGTCCTCAAGGGCAGAAGGTACTTCTGAGGTGTCATTTCCAGAGCTGAAGTGATTTTCCAGAATGAAGAGATTTCTGGAGCATGGTAGAGACCAGAAGAGTGCAGCCTAGTGAGGAAGAGATATTTATGAGTGAGGAGCATTGCATGTATTTTCAAACTTTTTCTCTGTATTGATTGTTTTGCTGATTTTTTTCTCTCCTTTAAAAAAAAATCTTTGTTATATAGAATGACTCTGCAGGAGGCAGAGGGAAATTGAGACTATGTGAAAACAAGATAGCAATAGTTTATTTTTTTTAACTGAGCATCTCTGCCTTCTCTGTGCTATCAGTTAACATTTTGACCTCTCCAAGCAAACATCCTATCCCTTCTTTGATCTTCCATTTTCTCTCAGTATAGCTTGGGGGGGGAGGAACCCCAACTTTTTGTTTTCCTTAGCCTCCTTTGCTGAGTTCAGCTTCTTCTGAGCTTTAGTACTTTTTATGAACAGTGCTGTGATACTTTGAAGCTACGTGTTCTCTACACCAAACGAGTGATCACCTATCGTCCCAGTACATATTATTGCTGGTGTATATATCCAACCCTAGCCTCTCTCTTTAGGTCCAGTCCCACATCACTAGTTGCCAGTTAAATGTCTCCAAATTGATGTCCCATAGGCGTAACAAACTCAATGTGTCTGAAACAGAATCTCATTATCTTTTCCCTGAGACTTCCTGTTAACTTCCTCATTTCTGTCTTTGGCAACCAGCTTTGCCATCGCAGTCATCCTTGACTTTTACCTCTTCCACTTCTAGTCATTTGCCAGGTCTTGAGAGTTTTAATTCTATAACCTCTCTTGCATCTGTCCCCATCTCCCAGATGGGAGATTATAGACTACTATAATTCAGGTCTTCCAACATCTTCCATCTCAACTGTTACAGTAGCCTCTTAATTGATCTCCCTGCATCCAGTCTCTCCCTTTTCCAATCCATCCTCTGCACAGCTGCTCAAATTGATGTTCCTAAAGCACAATTCGAATCCTATTACTACTCTGCTCAGGAAACTGTAGTGGTTCCTTATTACTTCTAAGATAAAATACAAACTTCTGTTTGACATTTTAAATCCTTTGTATTCTGGCTCCAGCCTGCCCTTCTAGACTTATATTACTCTCCTTCACACACTACTTGCTGTTCTTTATATGTGACATTGAATGCCCTATCTCTTTGCCTTTGCACAAATTGTCCCCCTTTACCTAGAGGGCATTCTTCTCACCTACAACTCTTGGACACCCTAGCTTCCTTCAAAGCTTGGCTCAAATGCTACATCCTATGTGATGATGATCCCACAGTTGCTAATACACATCATTACTCCTCTCATAACTGCCCCTGAAATTACATTGTATTTACTTTGTAAACATCATGTATTTATTTATTTGTGTTCATGGTGTTTCTGTCCAACAAAAGCTTGAGGTTTTCCGAAATGTTTTATCTACATTATTTCACTTCATTCTAGCAGTTTCCCTGTAAGGTAAGTGGGGTATCCCCATTTTGTTCATGAAGAAACTAACTTACTTAGAGAGAAGCTAAATTACTTATCCAGGGTTACAGTTAGGAGGGGAAAAAAAGCATTTATATATGTCAGGTACTCTGCTAAGTGCTGGGGATACAAAGAATAGCAAAAACAATCCCTGCTTTCAAGGAACTCGAATTCTAATGGGAGAGATAAGATACAAATAATTTGGTACATACACCTTATAAACAAAGTAGATGGAAGGAATCTCATAGGGGAAGCCACTAGCAGCTGGGGAACCAGAATGTAGAATTGACTGGGTTTGGAAATTGCATATGAAATCTGAGGAAGAAAGAAAATGTCATGAAATCCAAAATGGGAGGCTAGGTGAATGGTGAAGCTACTCACATAAATAGGAAAGTCAGCATTTGGTAATAGAAAGACTTAGAATTAGCTCTGTGAGTCTTTGCTGTGATATGACTTTCGGCAACTCATTTAACCTTTCTAAGCTCCAATTTCCTTATCTGTAAAATGAGAATAATAATTTCCACCCTGTCCTACTTCCCAGGCACATTGTGAAAAAAAAACCAGTATATAAATGTGAATTATTATTAAATCAGAAAGAAACATTTTGAGAGACATTTGATTCGGTTTTAGACATTGCAGTGTTTGTGATACCCTAAGGAAGTGACATGGGATGTAGACTTATATGGAGGCCATCAACACAGAGATGATAGTTAAAGCACTGAGAATGAATGAGATTGCCAAGGGAAAGAATGTAGAGTAGGAATTAAAAAGAGCTGAGGGCAGAAGCTGGGGGAACTATCAAGAGTAAGGAGTAGGGAAAGAAAAGAAGACATAAATCATAGATTTTGTCAGTTTTTTTTTTTCTTAACATGAGAAGAGGAGTTGTAAAATCCAGAAAGTTGAGGTAAGCATTTAATAAACAGCACTAAATTCAGTATGCCTCATTACTTAGTGGATAGAGCCACAGGTTCTTCTATGCTTTGTAGCTCCCATTCTTACAGTAAAGTTTGATTGCATGAACTCTTAGCATTATAGCAAAGCCACAGTTTCTAAATCTATCCAAGATATTACATCTTGGAAATCATTACAAGTGATTTCCTGAAAATAATTTTTGAAGCCTTTCTACATTAGAAAAATGTGACTTCAATGAATTGCTGTCTGTTTTAACAACTACTGTATAGATGGAATTTAGGCATTTTTAAGTAAAATGTTACCATTTAGGCATAACCTAACTTACGGCTCAAAAAAAATCTTCCAATACTGCAGAAAATGATGTATTTTCATATAACAAACAAAAGTCGGCTCTAGATTACACAATTAGATTATGACCATCTAAAGGAAAATCTAAAGGAGTCAAATTAAGAGAAGATTGACTGAAAAAATACTTAGTTTCTAGATTTCTGTGATGCCATGACCAGATAATGCAAGGCCAGTATTTTGACAGTGCAAATAATTATAAATACACTTAGAATCACCAGGATTAGTCATTTTTAACTCTTGTTCTGTTCATTGGTCATAGCTTTTAACATACTTAAAGGACCTCTGATTTTATGTGTGAATACTTTCTACACCCAAGTAGATCATAACCCTTTCACATTTAATAAGTTGGAGTGACTAAACACTTTAGTTATTTAATGTCTAGTTCTTTGCTGTTGATGGCCAGCTAGGTGGCAAAGTGGATTGAGTGCCAGGCTTGGAGTCAGGAAGAACTGAGTTCAAATCCAGCCTCAGACACTTTCTAGCTATGTGACCTGGGCAAATCACTTAATACTGTTTGCCTCAGTTTCTTCATCTGTAATATGAGCTAGAGAAGGAAATGGCAAACCACTCGAGTATCTTGGGGGTCATGAAGAGTCAGATGTTACTGAAATAACTGAACAGTAGCATCTTTGCTGTTGAAATTCAGAGTAGGCTTATCTGGAAGAACAAAAGGTCCAGAATATCAAGGAAACTAATGAAAAAAAATGTAAGGGAAGGTGGCCTAGCTGTACCAAATCTTAAATCGTATTATAAAGCAGCAATCATCAAAACTACTTGGTATAGAGTGGTGGATCAGTGGAATAGGCTAGGTATGCAAGACACAATAGTTAATGACTATAATAATCAACTATTTGATAAATCCATAGACTCCAGCTTCAGTGATAAGAACTCACTATTTGACAAAAACTGCTAGAAAGCTGGAAAATAGTATGGCAGAAATTAGGCATAGACCAACATCTTACACCCTATACCAAGATAAAATCGAAAGGGGTACATGATTTAGATATAAAGACAGATACTATAAGCAGACTAGGAGAGGAAGGAATAATTTACCTATCAGATCTATGGAGAAGGGAAGGATTTATGGCTAAACAAGAGATAGAGAACATTATGACTTTGATTACATTAAATTGAAAAGCTTTTGCACAGACAAAGCCAATGCAACAAAGATTAGAAGGGAAGCAGAAAGCTGGGAAATAATTTTTACAACCAGTGTTCCTGATAAAGGCCTCATTTCTAAAATATGTAGAGAACTTAGTTGAATTTATAAGAATACAAGTCATTCCCCAGTTGATAAATGGTCAAAGGATATGAACAGGCAGTTTTCAGAGGAAGAAATTAAAATATCTATAATCATGTGAAAAAATGCTCTAAATCACTATTGATTAGAGAAATGCAAATCAAAACAACTCTGAGGTTCCACATCACACCTATCAGATTGGCTAACATGACCAAACAGGAAAATGATAAATGTTAGAGAAGATGTGGGAAAATTGGAACACTAATGCATTGTTGGTTGGGTTGTGAACTGATCCAACCATTCTGGAGAGCAATTTGGAACTATGCCCAAAGGGCATACCCTTTGACTCAGAAATACCACTTCTAGGTCTGTATCCTAAGGAGATCATAAAAATGGGAAAAGGACCCACATGTACAAAAATATTTATAGCAGTTCTTGTTGTGGTGGCCAAGAATTGAAAATTGAGGGGATGCCCATCAGTTGGGGAATGGCTGAACAAGCTGTGGTATGTGTAATGGAATACTATTGTGCTATAAGAAATAATGAGCAGATGAACTTCAGAAAAAACCTGGAAAGACTTATATGAACTGATGCTGAGTGAAATGAGCAGAACCAGGAGAACATTGTACACAGTAATAGCCACACTGTGCAATAATTAACTATGATTGACTTAGCTCTTAGCAATACAAGGATCTAAGAAAACTCCGAAAGACTCGCGATGCAAAAAGCTATCCACATTCAGAGAAAGAACTATGGAATCTGAATGCAGATGGAAGCAAACTATTTGCTCTCCTTTTCTTTTGTTGTTTGGTTCTGATTCTTCTTTCTCGTGGTTCATCCCATTGGTTCTAATTTTTCTTTATATCATGACTACTATGAAAATATGCTTAATTTGAATGTAAAGGTAGAGCCTGTATCAGATTGTATGCCATCTTGGGGAGAGGGGAGGAGAAAGAGGGGGAGAAAATTTGAGACTCAAAATCTTATGAAAGTGAATGTTAAAAACTAAAAATTAATAAATAAATTGTTTAATTAAAAAAAAAACAAAAAAGAAAGAAATTCAGAGTAGGCTGATCCTTGGACAGTAGACATAATCCACTGCCCAGCCAATACTTGAAACCTTTCAAGTTTTGTAGGCTCTGCCAGAGCTTAGGCTTCCCTGGCATAGGCTTCAAAAGCTGAGGATAGCTGGCATTCCCAGACATTCAAACATCTGTGATCTCATCAGTGTGAATATTCTCTCATATGTTATAAATCATAGCCCATCCATGCATGCCATTCGTATGCAACTCTTATCCTTGTCCTCCCATAAGTTTGCCACAAGGGATCCATCCAGTGTGCTGGAGACTTCTCTTGCTTTTTGACATCTTAAAAATCCCAGTAAAGTGCCATTAGTTATTCCTTGCTGTCCTCATGTGACCAACCCATCTCTTCTTTGCTCATACATTTTTTTGACATCCTTTACTCTATTTCTCCTTCACAAACACTTTTGAGTTGTTAGGTATCTCATCGGGAGGCTCTAAAGTATTCCAGGGCATGATGCACTTGCAGACTATCTTGGAACAGACTCCAGAGGATTTCAGCAACTTTAGGAAATTCCCCTTTTACTTAGATTCAACTGATCATCTTGGTAAACACCTTAATGAGCATATGTTGCCATGTTCTATGCGTTTCCTGATATTAATTAAAGCATGTATTGATAATCAGAGGGTTGTTGAACACGGTTATCTCTGTTGTTAAATATTTCCAGGAACCTTGTATAATTTTGATATATGAATGAGAGACCTTTTTAGAAGTGATCCTAGAAGGTAGTGTTTTGCTCTATTGAATCAAATACTGTTTTTTTTTCATTGACTCCTTTTTACATTACACTAGAAAGCATAGGAATAAATGAAACATTCCTTAAAATAACAAATAATGTTTATTTAAGACCATCAGTAAGCATTATCTATAACTGAGATAAGCTCGAAGCTCTTCCAGTAAGATCAGGAGTGAAACAAGGATGCCCCTTATCACCAGTATTATTCAGTATAATACTAGAAATTGAAGGAATTAAAATAGACAACGAAGAAACAAAACTGTAACTTTTTGCTGATAATGTGATAGTATACTTTAAAAATCCTAGAATCAACTAAAAAACTACTTGAAACAATTAACTTTGGCAAAGTTGCAGGATATAAAATAAACCCACATAAATCATCAACATTTCTATGTATTACCAACAAAGTCCAGCAGCAGGAGATAGAAAGAGAAATTCCATTTAAGTAATATTAGACAATGTGAAACATAGACAATGTCCACCAAGACAAACCCAGGAACTATATGAACGCAATTACAAAACACTTTTCACACAAATAAAGCCATATCTAAATAATTGGAGAAACGTTAATTGCTCATGGGTAGGTTAAGCCAATATAATAAAAATGATAATTCAACCTAAATTAATTTGCTTATTCAGTGCCACACCAATCAAATTACCAAAAATATTATTTTATAGAGCTAGATAAAATAACAATTCATCTGGAAAAACAAAAGGTCAAGAATGTCAACAAAATCAATGAAAAAAAAACTGTGTAGCCTAGTCATACCAGATCTCAAAATGTACTTCAAAGTGATAATCATGAAAACAATCTGGTACTAACTAAGAAATAGAGTGGTGGATTAGTGGAATAGATTAGGTATACAATACACAGTAGTAAATGACCACAGTAATCTAGTGTTTGATAAATGCAAAGATCCAAGCTTTTAGGACAAGAATTCACTATTTGACAGACTCCTGGGAAAACTGAAAGCAGTTTAGCATGTGTAGACCAACATCTCACACCATATATCAAAATAGGGTCAAAATTGGTACATGATTTAGACATAAAAGGTGATCAAAACATATAACCAGAAGACAATGAAACCACAGCTCCTATATCCAAAGCCTCCAAGAAAAATGTGAATTGGTTCCAGGCCATGGAAGAGCTCAAAAAGGATTTTGAGAAGCAAGTAAGAGAAGTAGAGGAAAAACTGAGAGTGATGCTAAAGGAGACCCAAAAAAATACTGATGAAAATAACACTTTAAAAAATAGCCTAACCCAAATGGCAAAAGAGGTTCAAAAAGCCAATGAGGAGAAGAATGCTCTAAAAAAGCAAAATTGGCCAAATGGAAAAGGAAGTCCAAAAGCTTACTGAAGAAAATACTTCCTTAAAAATTAGAATGGAGCAGTTGGAAGCTAGTGGCAATTTGAGAAATCAAGGCACTGTAACACTAATCCAAAAGAATGGAAAAATAGAAGAGAATGTGAAATATCTCATTGGAAAAACAACTGACTTGGAAAATAGATCCAGGAGAGAGAACTTAAAAATTATTGGACTGTCTGAAAGCCATGATCAAAAAAAGAACCTGGACATCATCTTTCAAGAAATTATCCAGGAAAACTGCCCTGATATTTTAGAACCAGAAAGTAAAATAGAAATTGAAAGAATCCACCAATCTTCTTCTGAAAGAGATCCCCAAAGGAAAACTCCTAGGAATATTGTAGCCAAATTCCAGAATTCCCAGGTCAAGGAGAAAATACTGCAAGCAGCCAGAAAGAAACAATTCAAGTATTGTGGAAACACAATCAGGATAACACAAGATTTAGCAGCCTCTACATAAGGGACCGGAGAGCATGGAGTATGGCATTCCAGAGGGCAAAGGAGATAGGACTACAACCAAGAATCACCTACCCAGCAAAACTGAGTATAATCCTTCAGAGTAAAAAATGGCCATTCGGTGAAATAGGGAACTTTCAAGCATTTCTGAGGAAAAGACCAGAACTGAAAAGAAAATTTGACTTTTAAATACAAGAATCAAGTGAAACATGGAAGAGGTAAACAGGAAAGAGAAATCATAAGAGACTTATTAAGGTTGAACTGTTTACATTCCTGCAGGAAAAGATATTTGTAACCCATGAGTCCTTTGTCAGTATTAGAATAGTGGGAGGGAAAAAAATTATATATATGTATGGATGTATAGATAGATAGATAGAGGGCACAGGGTGAGTCAAAGATGAAGGGGTGATATCTGGAAAATAAAATTAAGGGGTGAGAAAGGATTATACTGGGAGAAGGAGAAAGGGAGAAGTAGAATGGGGTAAATTATCTCACATGAAACAGATAAGAAAAGGCATTTACAGTGGAGGGGAAATGGGGGAAGGTGAGAGGGAATGAGTGAATCTTATTCTCATAGGATTTGGCTTAAGGAGGGAATAACATACACAGTGGGGTATGGAACTCTATCTTACCCTACGGGAAAATAAGGGGAGAAGGGGAGAAGAGAGCGGAGGGTTGATAGAGGGGAGGGCAGATTGGGGGAGGGGATAATCAAAAGCAAACACTTCTGAGGAGGGACAGGGTCGAAAGAGAGAATAGAATAAATGGGGGGTAGGATAGGATGAAGGGAAATATACTTAGTTTTTCACAACATGACTACTATGGAAATGTTTTGCATGACTACACATCTATAACCTATATCGAGATGCTTGCCTTTTAAATGAGGGTGGGTGGGGAGGGAGAAAGGGAGAAAATTTGGAACCTAAAGTTTTAAAAACAAATGTTAAAAAAAAATTGTTTTCACATGCAACTGGGAAATAAAATATACAGGCAGTGGAGTATGGGAGTCTATCCTGTCCTACAGGAGAATAGAGGAGGAAGGGGTAAGAGAAGGGAAGCAGGTGGGAGAGATAGAAGCGAAGGCAGATTAGGGGAAAGGGTATTCAGAATGCATACTGTCTTGGGGTTTGGGGAGGGATGAGATGGGGAGAAAATTTGGAAATCAAAATCTTGTGGAAGTGAATGTTGAAAATTAAAAATAAGTAAATTAATGAATCTTAAAAAAAAAAAAGAAGAAGAAAAAGGATCTGGAAGGATTCTCCACTGGCCATCTTCTACCCTCTGCAGTCAGAGACAGAGAGAGGAGGACTCCAAGGGCTGGAGGTACTGATGAAGTATAAGTTTCAGGGTTGATGTGATCTTTCAGGATGATGAGTTTGTTGAGACCATGATGGAGTCCAGGAGTGTAGCCAGTGGGAAATAGTGGTGGAATTTGAACCCATGTCCTATGACTCTGGAATCACTGCTCTTTCTATTGTTCTGTGCTGCCTAATCAGTTAAATTTTTTCTTGATGTTTTTAGTTGCTTACTATGTCCAGTACTTTATGTTTGTTTTCTTCAGTATAGTATTCATAGCATATAGGCATAAGGCTTCTGGGTAGTTTACAAGTCTGTGAACTCTCTCAGTCTTAGCTCTTGATTCCTGTTTTCCAAAATATTTTGCACTCTTCTCTCTAAAGTCACTGAGCATTCAAGTACAGTCAAGTTTGGCATAGACATTCCTAGAAATCACTGTGCTATGTGAAAACCACAGGGCTTATGGAGAAAATGAATTTGGGGCACAATACTCAAAAACTTCATCAGTGACAAATTTGAAAAAGATAGGAACCTAATAAAATCAGTTAATAGTTTTATTCATGTTAAATTGTTAATGAGTACATAAATACTACAATAAATAGTGGTGGCCTCAGCGTTCAGCTGTTGCTCAGCCTTTACCCTGGTTTTCATAGCTGGAGAAGGTGGAAGTGAGGAGTAGAATGTTTGGGTGTAGAGCAGCCCTCCTTCACCCACAGCTACCACCTACTGTACCAGAAGATATATAATAAATATAGAACTTTACCTTCGAAGTTGGAGGTGGGTATCTAAGTATGATCCCAAGGGAAGCCACCACAACTGGGATATAAGGACCCCCCTCTATGGGATCTGGGTCACTGATGAGGAGCCCTGTGAGAGGCATAGGATGGATTACCTTATAACAGGGAATGACCTTTGCTGCATCCTCATCCATGAAGTGCACTGAGGGACCATGCCTTACTTTACACCACCACTATCCCCTACACACAGTGGGAAGAGAAGGAGGTGGGGGGAGAGAGAGAGAGAGAGAGAAAGAGAGAGATCTGCACTGAGTCCATCACTTCTCTAACAGGAGGTGGGTAGCATGTTTCATTATGAGTCCTCTGGAATCATGGTCATTGATCATAGTTCTTAAGTCTTTCAAAGTTGTCTTTACAGTGTTGTTATTCTATAAATAGTTCTCTTTCTGCTTCATTTTGCATCAGTTCATACAAGTATTCCTTGATCATTCTTAGAGCATAATAGGATTTCATTACATTCATCTACCATAATTTGTTAAGCCATTCCCCTTTATTACCACAAAAAAAGAGCTGCTATATTTTTGTACATAGGTCATTTTCCTCTTTCATATCTTTGATATGTAGGCCTAGTAGTGGTATTGCTTGGGTCGAAGGGTATACACAGTTTAGTTTTGCCAAGAAAATCCCAAATGGGATCATGAAGATTCAGACACAACTGAAGACGACTGAACAAAAATTGTGTTCCTAATCTGATGTACCTATTTCTTACCCAGTACCAAATTATTTTGATGATTACGGGTTGGCAATAGAGTTTAATATCTGGAGCAGTTAGGATCCCCCCTTCCCAATTTTTTTGTTCATTCTATTGAAATTTTTAACTGTTTGTTCTTCCAAATGAATTTCGTTATTATTTTTTCCTAGCTCTATCAAATAATGCTTTGGAAGTTTGATTGGCATAACACTAGATAAATAAATTTAGGTAGTATTATCATTGTTATTATATGGCTAGGTGACACAGTAGATAAAACACAGGGCCTGGAGTCAGGAAGACTTGAGTTTAAATCCAACCTCACATACTTACTAGCTGTGTGACCCTGGGCAAGTCACTTCACCCTGTGTGCCTCAGTTTCTTCATCTGTCAAATGAACTGGAGAAGGAAATAGCAAACCACTCTAGTATCTTTGCCAAGAAAACCCGAAATTGGGTCACAAAGAGTTGGACATGACTGAAACGACTGAACAACAACAAATACTGTGTGCCAGGCTCTATGCCAAGCACTTTACATTTATCTTCTCTTCTGATTCTCAAAACAACCCGGGGAGATAGGAGCTGTTATTATCCTCATTGAACAGGTGAGGACACTGAGGCAAATGGAGGTTAAATGACTTGCCCAAGGTCACATAGCTACTAAGTGTCTGAGGCTGGATTTGAACTCGGGTCTTCCTGACTCCAGGCTTAGCATTCTTACCTACTGTACTATCTAACTGCCCAGGAATGCTGTTCCACTTTACCCCCACTTCTTAATTTCCTTGGCTTCCGTCAAGATTCAGTTTAAATCCCACTTTCTGCAATAGGCTTTTTCTGGTGATATCCCTCCATACCCCTTCATGTGGCTCCCACCACCCTCTAGCTGCTAAGTGCCTTCTTCTCTGAACCTCATCTGGGCCCTCACTGCCTATAGTAGGCAATCCTACTATACTTTCGTTATCAATTCACTATCCCACTATCCACAGCAACTCTTCCAAATTGGCTCCCCTATCCCCTAATCCTTACTCTCTCAGCTGAGAACTTTGCCCATATTTAAAAAAAAAAAAAAACAATTGAGGCCATTCACTATGAACTTTTTCTTTTCTCTTCCTCCTCATCTCCTATCATTCAGGTGTCTTCTGCCACTTTCTCCTCCTTCACCTATCTCACATGATGAGATGACCTTACTCCTTACCAAGTTAACCCTTCTACTTGTTCAAGCAATCCTGTTCCATTCCATTTCCTTCAACAGATTGCCCCCTTTGTCATTCCCACTCTTTTGCTTATTTTCCATCTCTCTCCCTCTACCGGTCTATTTCCTACTGCTTACAAACATGCTCATGTCTACCTTATCCTGAAAGAACCCTCACTTTACCCTTTCATTCCTGCTATTCTGTATCTCTTGTGCCCTTTGTAGCTCAACTCAAAAAAGGCCATCTATAGTAGGTGCTTCCACTTTCTCTTTTCTCACTTTTTTCTTAACACCTTACAATCTGAATTCTGACCTTATCATTCCACCAAAACTACTCTCTCCAAAGTTACTAATGATCTCTTAGTTGCCAAATCCAATGGCCATTTTTCAATCTTTATTCTCTTTGACCGCTGTGCAGCCTTGTGACACTTGATCACTCTCTCATCATTAAGACTCTTTTCTGTAGGTTTTCAGAACACCACTGTCTCCTGGTTTTCCTCCTACCTGTCTGATCACTCATTTTCTATCTCATTTGCTGGATCCTCATCCAGATCATACCCTCTAACCAAAAGTGTCCCACAAGGTTGTGCCTGGCTCCTCTTCTCTTCTCCCACTATACTACTGTACTTGGTGATCTCATCAGCTCTCATCAGATTTAATTACCATTTCTGTGCTGATGATTCTCAAACCTATCTTTCCTGCCCTAATCTCTCTGCTGACCTCCAGCCTTACATCTCCAAGTACCTTTCAGACATCTTGAACTAGATGTCCAGCAGACAACTTAACCTCAATGTGTCCAACACCAAACTCAATATCTTTCCCTCTAAACCCTTCGCCCTTCCTATCTTTCCTGTTACTATTTCCTGTATATAAGATGCAACAACATCTTTCCAGTCCCTCAGGCTCTCAACCTAGGAGTCTTCCTGGGTTTCTCATTATCTCTCATCCATCATATCCAAGCTGTTGCCAAGGCCTGTTGATTTCACCTTTGCAACATCTCTTGGATATGCTTCCTTCTTTCCTTTTATACTGCTACTGTTCTGGTCCAGGCCCTCATCACCTCACACCTGGACTATTGTAATAGTTTGTGGGTATCCCTGCCTCAAGTCTATCCTCATTCCAGGCCATCCTCCCTTCAGGCACTACAGTGATTTTCTTAAAATGCAGGTCATGTTTCCATGTAGATGGCTTCCTTTTGCCTCCAGGATTAAATACCAAATGCTCTGTTTAGTCTTCAAAGCCCTTCATAACCTAGCCCCCTTCCACCTTTCTGGTCTTACACCTTTCTCTCTAACACATACTCTTCCATCCAGTGACACTGGCTTTGTGGCTATTCCACAAATAAGACCCTCCATCTCTGGGCTGCCAGCATTTTCTCTGGCTTTTCCCCTTGCCCGGAACGTTCCTCTTGTACCACTCTTGACTACTGATCTCCTTGGCTTCCTTATCTTCTACAGAAAGCATTCCCCAATGCTTTTTAATTCCAGTGCCTTCCCTCTGTTAATTATTTCCTACTTATCTTGTATATTGCTTGCTTTTTAAATATTTGTTTTTATGTTGTCTCCCCCTTAACTTGTATATCCCTTGAGAGCAGGGACTGTCTTTTGCCTCTTTTGTTCTTAATTCTCAGCATGTAGCACAGTACCTGACATATCATAGATGCTTAATAAATGTTAAAGGATGGATTGTATATATCTTGTATTACCTAATTATTTACCTGTTGTCTCCTCCATTAGAATATGAACCTCTTGAGGGCAGGGAATATTTTTGCCTCTATATTTATTTCCACTGCTTAACATGGTACCTGGTACATAGTAAGTACTTAATAATTGTTTGTTGGCTGTATTATTCTACTGCAAACTTATTGATAGTCCCTGGTGTTTGTATAATATCTTATATTTTTCAAAGTTCTTTTACTCATTGATCCTTGGAATATTTCTGAGTATTTTAAAGTAAGGAAAATGAAGTATGGAGAGCTTGTGATATGAGCCACATAATAATTCATTAGGAGAATGGAAATTCCTGACTAGAGTCAATGGTCTTTTCACTATAATCAATTATAGCTGTAATTTTTTGTCATTTTCAGAGTTGAAGCATTTCAGCAGGAAAGAATCCAGCAGACCTCAATGTTTTGTGAAGTACCATTTTCACCTTTTGCTGGAGAGAATACTGAAACTACCAAGTAGCTTTGACAGATATTCATGTGAGTGAATCCTTTGTGAAGGTTATACAGATAGATGTTTTCATGAAGAGAGGTGAAAAGCCTGAAGGGTATAGACAAATGAGGCCTAAGACCTTTCCTGCCAGTAACTACACTGGCAGTAGCAGGCAAATGTTGCAAGAAATACGGGAGTCTCTTAGGAATTTACCTAAACCATCAGATGCTGCAAAAGCTGAGCACAGTATGAGCAAAATGACAACTGAAGATCCTCGACAAGGCCGAAATCCACCCAAATTTGTGACATATCATAAAGCTTTACAAGAAATACGAAACTCTCTACTCCCATTTGCAAATGAAGCCAGTTCATCTACCAGGAGTGCATCAGAAGTTAATCGACAAATGCTACACGATATGCAAATTGCTGGATTTGATGAGGTAAGAGCCTTTAAAGACATTAAAAAATATTTCATTTATATAGACCCAAGATTTACTACAGGATAAGGAAAGGCACTAGACCTGTGATTTCATTAATATGGAAAAATTCCAGATAGGAAAGTCCTTCTATCAGTAAGGTTGGTGTCTTCTCTGCAACTTACATTCTTAGGAGTTGCCTAGAGTAGATGATGGCAAAATACATTCCACATTCCAAATCTGGCCCACTTCCTGTGGGCCAATGGTTTATTGACTACTGGCCTAGAGCACTGAGAGGTTAAGTGCCTGACCAGGGTTGAATAGCCAGTATGTTAGAGGCAGGCAAGGATTCAGAGCTGGATTTGAGACCAGCTTTTACAAGATTAACTGTAGGTTATGCTAAATACTGCTTTTTTGGATTGCTTAATTTTCTAAACAAGGGATCTACCACCATGTGATAGAAATATGATTTGAATCTGAAGCACAAAAATTGGTTGAAATGTGTATATGCATTATACACATATTTTAAGTCACTCACAAAAATTTTTTTTAGTCCTAATGCCATTTATTCATTTACATGAACCTCCCACCTCAGTATCTAAGTACAATAAAAAAAAACACACTAAATTCTTATTTAAAACTAAAAACTTATTCTGCTCTTCCTGGAGTAGCCTGGGAATTCAAAGGACAGAGTATGGAGTCAGAAAAATTCAGTATAGCCACAGATAAAAGGTTTGAGGGAGGAGAGTTGATTGTGTGAATGTGTAGGGTGATGATCTAGGTAACCAATACAGAAGTAAACATAACTATCTTTATAAGGGAATGACAGAGGGAAAGATTACGATGATATATCAAGAAGCCAAGTGGTGTGTTCAGTTCTAGGGGATTGTAGATTTTTATTGGTGGTCAGCTTTCAATCATTTCAATATAAAAATATAGTATAGCTAATTCAGATGTTACAAAATAGTCTTTATTATTAATACTGAGAATCTATTTTGTGGCTTTTCCTTGATAGACCTAGATATCTTTTTTTAGGCTAATATTAAATTTTCTTCCATTTCCTGATAACACACTTTACTATCTATAACTAAATAGTCAAGATTTGATTTTAACTTTTAAAAACAAAATCATTAATTATTCATTAATTGGAAGGAGGAAGAGTGGTAGGGAAACAGCAATAGTAGAAGGCTTGTGAAGTTTATAACCAAACTACAGAGGAGAAGCAGTTTATTCTACTTGTTATTTGTCCAGTTATTATTGCTCTTTTGTATACATTTCATACCTCATAGTTTTTGAAGTATTAAAGATTAAAACAACAACTTAGATGTAAAAGAGGTTCAGGGGTAAACAAATTTTTTTCATGTGAATTTTATGAATTAGGTAATTGATGTAATAGGCATCTCCAGAATAGTGCATTTTTAATCCCATAATGATGGGCCAGAGGAAAAAAGCAATAAAAAGACTATTGATCTCAGGTTTTCCTTTGTGAGTATTGCTGGGGAAGAGAATATGTATATAGAATCATGTAACTGATCAAAGTATTTAAAGGAAAATTTGATTAAAGTACATGGGGAAATAGATAGCAAAACTAAATAGCTGAGGATTTCAATGTGCTACCCTTTTCCAAACTAGACTAATCTAACCAAAAAGATAAGCCAGAAAGAAGTTAAGAACTTAATAGAATTTTAGAAAAAGTAGATATGATAGATCTCTGGCAATTGCTGACTAGGAATCAAAAAGATTATATACATGTCTCAGCTATGTGTATATTTTATACACATATTAGTATATTTATTAAATCAATATATATCTGTGTATATGTGTGTGTATGTGTACACCCATACATAAAAAAGTATATTTAACAAAATTTTCCATGTACTAGGTGAAGTGACAGTTCAGCAAACTATGGCATGCAAGCCAAAGTCAACTTGCCAGTTGTTTTCATACAGCTCCTGAGCTAAGAATGGTTTTATATTTTAAAATAAAGTTATTGTATGTAAGAATGTAAAAGCCATACTTAGCTGGGAGGACTGGAGGAAGATGCAGAATTGGCCTTCTATCTATATATAGTTTTCCAATTCCTTGCTAGGATATAAAAATCTCAAAGCAAGATGGAAAATTAGAAATATGAAACACATGCTTTATGAACCATAACACAAAAATTTTCCATCAGCAAAGGTCTCTTGAAGAAAAGAGTCAAACATAAATGATTAAATAATTTAATTCTAAAAAATTGGTGGGTCAAAGGACAAATAATAGAACTAATAAATACTTTTTAATCAAAGAAAATGACACAACAAAGAAAGTGAGAGAACATGCCAAAACTTTTGAGATGTAGACAAAGCAATCCCTAGGGGAAAATTTATATCTCTGAACACTTTCATCAACAAAAAAAACAGAAAGAATAGATCAATAAAGTAGGCATACATTTTTTAAAAAATAGAAAAGCAACAAATCAAGAAACCTAACTAACTACAAAAAAAAGAATTTATGAAAATCAAGTAAGAAATTAACAAAATTGAAATCAGTAAACCCAGGGTTTATTAAAACCGAGGGATTTGGGGGAGGGAGAATAATTTTTAAAAAGGCAAAACATTAACTGGTCTGTTTTGTTTTGTGTTCTTTTGTTTTAAGAAAAGAAAACCACATTTTTAATTAAAAAATGAAAATAGAAGCTTCATTACAAATGAAGGAGAAATAAAATATTAAAAACTATTCTCCTTAATTATATGCCAACAAAACTGATAGCATGAATGAAATGGGTGGATATTAGCAAAAAAATATAAATAGTCAAATTAACAGAACAAGAAATAGGTAGTTTAAATAATCCAATCTCACAGAGCAATTGAACAAACCATGAATGAACTCCAGAAGGGGGCGGAAACGTGACCAGATGAATTACAAGTGAATTCTACCAAATGTTTAAAGGACAGTGCATTCAGTATAATATAAACTGCCCGAATAGGAAAAGAAGAAATGCTGTCAAATGCTTTCTGTAATTAAAAATATGGTCTTGACTTCTAACCTTGAGAGAGAACAAGCAGAGAAAGAAAACTATAGAATAAACTCCTAATGAATTTTTAAAAAATATTGAAGACAATGTTAGCAAATGGTTCACAGCAACAAATTAAAAAGACTGTGTACTATGACCAGATTGGATTTATACTAGGAATGCATGAATAAGGAAGAAATCACATGGTTATTTCAATAGATGCAGAAAAGGCTTTTTAACACAAAGTACCCTTTTGTAAAAAACAAACCAAAAAAAAAAACCCCACTCTAAAGCATAGGAATAAGTAGACCTTTCCATAATATGATAAATGGTAGGTTGGCTGTAAAATAAAGAGCCAACATTATTACATAATGGAAGAAGGCTAGAGGCCTTACCATTACAATCTGGGTATATCAAAGATACCCTTTTCATCACCACTATTATTTGATACAGTGCTAGAAATGCAAACTGTAACAATGAGGAAAAGAAAATAAACCGAGGAAATAAACATAGGTAGAGAGGAAACAAAAGTATCACTTTTTACAGATACCATGATGTTCTACCTAAGAACCCTAGAGATTCAGATAAAAAAATAATTAAACTAAAATCAACTTTTCTGTTTATTAACAACAAAAAAGAAAATCCAACTGTAAAAGATAGAAAGAGAAACTCTATTAAAATAATGATTGGTTATGATCGAGCCATTCCAGTACAATAAAAATGACAGTACTACCTAAATGAATTCATTTATTCAGTACCATATAAATCAGATTACCAAAACGTAGCTTTTTAGAACTAGAAAATATAAAATTCTTTTGGAGGAATAAAAAAATCAAGAAATTCAGAGAAAAAAAATGAAAAAAGAATGGCAACAAAGAGTACCTTACACTGTACTACAAAACAATAATAATGAAAACTTTTGGTACTCATTAAAAGCTAGAACAGTTAGAAAATGGACCAGATATACAGTATAAGAGTCAAGAAACAAATGAACATGGTAGCGTTGTTTTTGTTACTTCTCCTCACCCCTACCACCCAGCAAATTAAATCCCTAGTGAAGTAAAGACTCAATATTCAACAAAAACTGCTGGGCAAACTGGAATCTAGTCTGGAAAAAATTAGGTTTAGACCAACATACCATATATCACAATAAACTCCAAATGGATACAGTACCTAAATATTTTGAAAATCACATTATAAACAGAATAGAGGGGCAGGGAAGGAGATACTTTCACAATTATAGATTGAGGAAGAGTTCTTGACCAGAGAAGAGATAAGGAAAGAAAATGAGCAGCTTTTAATAAGACCGAAAAGCTTATGTATAGACAAATTGATGCAGCTAAAATTAGAAAGGGAACAGATAACTGGGGGAAAATTTTTTTTGGCAACTTTCCCTGATAAAGGACTAATATCCAAGTTATTTAGGGAACTGATGCAAATATATAAGAGCAGAAGCCATTACCCAATAGATAGGAAGTTCTCAAAAGAAGAAATATAAGCTATTAGCACATTAAAAAGGTGCTCCAAATCACTAATAATAAAAGAAATGTGAATTAAAATAATTATAAGTTTCTTCCTCATACTCATTAAATTGACAGAGGACGAAGAAGAAAAATTACTTTTATTTGAAAGGTTTTGTTGGAGGACAGACACACTAATGCACTGTTGGTGGTACTATGAATTTGTTCTAGCCATTCTGCAATTCGAAACTATTTCCAAATAGATGTTAAACTGAATGATCTTTGATTTTGTTGTGCCACCAGCAGATATGTATCCCAAAGAGATCACAGAAAACAGAAATGTACCTATATATACAAAGTCATTTATATCAGAACTTTCTATTTTAACCAAGAGCTAGAAAATGAGGGGATGCCTGTCAGTTGGAGAATGACCAAACAAATTATGGTGTATGAATGTAATGGGATATTATTGTATTGTGGAAAAAAAATGGTGAAAGGGATGGATTCAGAGAAAACTAGGAAGCCTAGTATGAACTGATGCAAAGTGAAGTGCAGAATCAGGAGAACAATTTATATAATGACTACAACATTGTAAAGAAATATAGCCTTGAAAAATTTAGAACCTCTTATCAATTCAGTGATCAGTCATAACTCCAGAACACTTAATGGTGAAGTATGCTGTTAAGTTCCTGATACTTGATAGACTACTAGACATCCAGAATGAGACATGTTTTGTCCTTTTTGTTGTTGTTGTTAGGCAATGGGGTTAAGTGACTTGTCCAGGGTCACACAGCTAGTAAGTGTTATGTGTCTGAGGCTGGATTTGAACTCAGGTCCTCCTGAATCCAGGGCCGGTGTTCTATCCACTGTGCCACCTAGCTGCCCAAGACATGTTTTCAGACATGAGTAATATGTGAATTTGTTTTGCTTTGTAATGAGAAAGGGTTTTGTTTTCTTTTAATTTGGAGGGTTAGGGTGGCTAATGATAGTGATGCCCTCCAGGAAAGAAAAGAGTCATTGAAACTATTTTTTTTTAATGCTCAGAAAAGAACAAAAGAAAGTTCAGGAGACACAAACAATTAGCACAACTTTGAAACCAACATATTTAATTTGTTATATAATTTTTTAAATAGTCTCATGTAATTTGCATTTTCACATGCAATATTCTTTTTCTCTTATATATGAAAATATTCATGTCTGTTGGTGTTTGTCTAGTTCAAAATAACAAAAAATAAAAATTTTTATTAAAAAGTTACATGCTGCAGGTCTTTTAGACGATACATTGTAGGTAAAGCAAATACCTCTATTAGTCACAATCAGTATCTGCATTCTGGTAAAGTAGAAAGAACCCTTTCTAACTTTATCGAAAGACCTAGATTTAAGACCTAGCTCTGCCATTTACTTGGGCAAGTCGCCTAATAAATGAATAATTAAATGAATGAATAAACAAATGAAAAGGCACTTATTTAGTAAGTGCTTACAATGTGCCAAGTCCTCTTCATAACACGGAAACAGTGTAGAAGAGGAAGGGGAAGGAAGGAAGGAAGGAAACAAGCATTTATGAAGAATCTACTATATGCCAGGCACCATGATAAGTGCTTTACAGATATCATCTTATTTGATCTTTATGACAGTACCTAAAGGAGGGTTCAATTGCGGGGCAGATGGCAAAGCCCAGAATTTCTTAAAGTTCAGTAGTGAAGTACATGGCAAGGTCCAAGAGTCCCTTAGGTATATCAACAAATCATATGGCAGCATCCATGTTTCTGGAGGGTATAGTGGCAGGGTATAATTTGAGGCCCTAGCAGTCTTCAAATGAGATAATATTTATGGAGTGCTTAGCACAGTGCCTGGAGCATACTGGGTGCTATATAAATGTTTATTCTCTTCCCCCTTCTTGTACCCTTTCAGAAAGATAGTAGTTGGTGTGAGCAGCAATATCTACTACTAGGGCAGGAGGTCTGGAAGGTTCTGGCATACCATCATTGGGAAGTGAGGAGTGGATCATACTATGAGTTAGAACAGGGATTCTTCATTCTCGCCCACAGGGATTAGGAAGGGGACATTAATTTCTCTGATCTTCATTTTCCCCATGTGTAAAAAAGAAATCTGGATACTTCCATTACCTATTTCTACAGGTTGCTATGAGGATTAAATGAAATCAAAGTACTTTACAATTTAAAGTACTATCAAAATTGAGCATTTTTTCTGTGCCTAGCATTATTCTAGCTACTGTTGGTAATACAAGAGATGTATAAAATATGTTCCCTACACTCAAGAACCTTAGTCTGTAGTCCCTGTGTATAGAATGATATATATTTCACTACTGTAATAGATCCATAATCTCACTGGCCTAGATATTCCTTCCAGTGTTGCTGATTGCAAACCATCCATGCCTGCCTATACTTTGTGACTTTTGTCCATGTTCTCTCATAGAAATTCATCTTGGGGGCTCACTCATTGTACTTGGTACCTTCCTGGTCTGATACTACATGGACACCAGTGAAACATAAATAAAGACTGTTCACTGATTATCCCTTATACTTGTGATCAGTCAGTTTTTTTTCAGTCATGCATTTCTTTGATAACATCTCTCATTTTGTAAACAATTCAAAAAAGATAAGATACTGTTTCTTACGACATACTATACAAATGTGAATTTTTGTAGTTAGTGTCATTATCATCATCATCACAACAATATTAATAAGATCACATTGCATATGTATAGTGCTTAGAATTATGAAAATTCGTTAACTCTACAGATACCCTGTACTTCAAAAATTGACCACTAATATCTACTCAGTTGTCAAGTCATGTTGATTTTTACCTTGGCAACATCTATTGCATTCATCCCCTTTTCACTGCTCACATAGCTACTCTTTGATTCAGGCAATTATCATTTCTTACCTGGAAATTGCAAGCAAGAAACTCTTCCCAGTCATTCTAACTTATAAAATTTCATAGGTGGTCTCTCCACTTCCATTCTCTCCCTTCTCCAATTACTATTCCTAAAGCACAGATTGGACCATGTCATTCTCTCTCTCAAGAAGCTTCAATGGCTCCATATTGCCTCTAGGATAGAATAGAAACTTTTTTATCTAGCACTTAAAGCCTTACGTATTCTGACTCCAACCTGTCTTTCCAGACTTGGCTCAGGTTACTTTCCTCTAGTCTCATTATTATCTTCCATACATTCTCCATTCCAAACAAACTGAACTACTAGATGTTCCTTCTCCATGACCTCCTGTCTCTCATTTCCATCCCTTTGCATAAGCTATTCACCTTGCCTGAAATATATTCCCTCTTTACCTCTACTTCAAAGATTTCTCACTCCCTTTAAGGATCTAACTAAATGCTACCTACTTATATACTGCTTCTCCTTATCTTCTTAGTAGTTGATACCCTTCAGTTTTTCCCCAATTACTTTATACCTTCTGGATTTCCTTTTATAATTTCCTGTGATGTAATACTAGCCCATTCCTTCTTATCCCAAACCTATCCTTAAGCTTATACCAAACATAGCTATTTCAAGTCTTCTTTGGTAGCAGTCTTTACATATTAGTCCAAGTATTTTCTCATCACTAAAAGAGCTCCTGAAATAACGTCTCTAATATGAAGCCATTTTAGATAAAACAGAGAAGAGCTGACTGAGGCATCTTGATATGGTGGAGAGAATTTTAGATTAAGGGTTAGGAGATCTAAAGTTTCATTCTGGTCTATCACTTAATTAGTTTTTGTGACCTTAAAAAAGGCCTCAGATATCTTTCTGAATTCAATCCTATGCCCTAGACTCATTCCACTCAATTTAAATATGAAAATTCCATGACTGAACTCCTCAGTATGTATTTTCTCAATTACCCCTAAATTGCTTATCAGTGTACCTCAATACATCATCTTCATGTTTTTCTTCTACTGTCTTTATACCTCTTATGTATAGCTACATCAGCATATTTGTTTTAAGTTGTAAGCTCCAAGAGGACACATACCAAATCAGTATACTTCTCTTGGTATAGTTTTCTGGGTAAATAGTCACTTAGTAAATGTTCTTGATGGTGAAGGTGTTTATTTAAAATGCCATACCTATCTGAAAACATTTGAGTAGGTTTAATAATCACTTTAAAATCCTATTAACTACATTAAGTTTTTTTATATGAATATGAAATAGCATAACAAAGTGAATAGAATGCTGGCTTGGAGTTGGGAAGATTAGGGTTCAAATCCAGCATCTGACATATATACAATATTCTGCCCTGGTCAATTTACCAACTTACTTAACCTCTGCTTGTTTCAGGCAAATCCAATCTAGGAATGTGGAAGAGAAAATTACCATACTGAAAGTTTACCAAATTGATGAAATCACAGATCTTGCATCTTTGTATATGAAATAAAAACAATAATAATATTGTAATTAAGTTACAAAGCAGTTTATTTTATAAGAGATAGTTAACAGGTGATATTAAAAAATGCATATATGGTTCAAGAATTTTTTTGAATTATGAGATTATGTAGTTTTTCAAATAGACCATTTTCTGTGATTAGGTTCTTGTGTTTGAAATTATGGTCATATGTAGGAGGTCTCAGGCAATACATTTCTTCTCAACAGTTTAGAAGAATTCAGTTTTTTCTCTTTTTGTAAACTTCCTTATAGGATATGGTTATACGAGCACTTCGACAAACTAATAATAAAAGTATAGAAGCAGCAATTGAATTCATTAGTAAAATGAGTTACCAGGATTCTCGAAGAGAACAAATGGCTGCAGCTGCTGCTAGACCTGTTAATGCAGGCCCAAAACCACCAGGTATGTTCATCCAAACATCTTTCTCTGGATTTTTTCATGACAGTAGCTTCCATTATCATAGAAGTATTTGTTTTAGGTTTTTTTCCTTGCTTTTAGAAAATAAATTATTTTTTCTAATTCTAGAAACTGATAAGCCCGATTTAGAATAATTTTGTTATAATTTTGTCTATTAAATTTTACTCTTAATTTCTCATCATGGCGTAGAGATGGCCTTGAGTTCTCAAAGGCAATGCCCATATAATTTAAGTTGTGAATATGGGCCTGGCAGCGGTGTTATATGTCTTTCATCTGAGGATCCAAAGAGGCTCATTACTACAGTATTGATGACCTAGATGATGGATTGTTTTCAGCCACAGCAGTTCTTAAGGACCATCTACTAAAGCTAGAAGAATTGTGATCTGATGTCAAGAGTGCTCATGAGAATGAAATCATGGGTTCTTAAAGAGCTGAAGTACAGTTATAATTTTGTACTAAAATTACTACTACTGGGTTATACAGTGGTTGACCTATAGGCCTTTTTTCTCTGTCTCTAGGTCCCTTTACAAACTATTCTTTCATAATTTTGGGGTTTTGTTTATTTTATTAATTGGTAATTGGAGAATTCTAATTTTATTTGGTGCCTAGCTATTATAATTTGTTCTATCCTTTTCTCTAAGTATGAACCATATTGATATGTTAAAGTCACTGTAATGTTATCAATCATAACTTTAGGAAGAAAGTAAATAAATTTTAGTTAATGGTCACAGTATTTTGCACCAAAATTTACAAAAATTCTATGGCTTTCTCTCTTTTGT
This sequence comes from Vombatus ursinus, assembly GCF_900497805.2. Taxonomy (NCBI): domain Eukaryota; kingdom Metazoa; phylum Chordata; class Mammalia; order Diprotodontia; family Vombatidae; genus Vombatus; species Vombatus ursinus. Next base: position 3,056,353 of record NW_020952380.1, read on the forward strand.
TTTTTGACATCAGGGAATGTACAGCAATCAGTTAACCGAAAACAAAGCTGGAAAGGTTCTAAAGAATCTTTGGTCCCTCAAAGACATGGTCCACCACTGGGAGAAAGTGTAGTTTTTCGCTCTGAAAGTCCTAACTCTCAAACAGATGTAGGAAGACCTTTATCAGGATCTGGTATAGCAGCATTTTCTCAGGGTCATCCTGGCAATGGACAGAGAGTTAACCCACCACCACCTCCACAAGTAAGGAGTATTACCCCTCCTCCACCACCTCCAAGAGGCCAGACTCCCCCTCCAAAAGGTACACCACCTTCATCATGGGAATCAAACTCTCAAACAAAACGTTATTCTGGGAACATGGACTATATAATTTCTCGTATTTCTCCAGTGCCACCTGGGACATGGCAGGATAGCTACCCTCCACCATCTCTAAACACTTCCCCATTGAATCCTTCTACTCAGGGACAAAGAAGCATTAATTCTGTCCCTGTTGGCAGGCAACCAATCATCATGCAAAGTTCTAACAACAAATTTAACTTTCCGTCAGGAAGACCTGGAATTCAGAATGGCAGTGGTCAGAATGATTTCATGATGCATCAGAATGTTGTCCCAGGTGGCTCTGTGAATCGTCAGCCTCCCCCTCCATATCCTTTATCTCCAACCAATGGGCAGAGTCCTTGTACTTTACAAATACAAACTGGAGGACCTGCTACTTCTTCACCATACACAAATGGAAACATTCCTTCATCTATGATGGTGCCAAATAGAAACAGTCACAATATGGAACTTTATAACATAACTGTACCTGGATTACAAACATCCTGGCCTCAGTCATCATCTGCTCCACCCCAGTCATCACCTGGTAGTGGACATGAGATCCCTGCATGGCAACCTAACATTCCAGTGAGATCAAATTCTTTCAATAACCCATTAGGAAACAGACCAAGTCACTCTGCTAATTCTCAACCTTCAGCTACAACAGTAACTGCTATTACACCAGCCCCTATTCAGCAGCCAGTGAAGAGTATGCGTGTCTTAAAACCAGAACTTCAGACTGCTTTAGCACCTACTCATCCTTCTTGGATTCCACAACCAATTCAAACCACACAGTCAATCCCTTTTTCTGAGGGTCCATCCTCAACTATGGCAGTTATGCCACCTGTTGCTGAGGCTCCAAATTATCAAGGCCCTCCACCACCATATCCAAAACATTTACTACACCAGAATTCATCTGTTCCTACATATGAATCAGTACCCAAACCTAGCAAAGAGGATCAACCTTGTTCACCTAAGGAAGATGAGGGGGAAAAGAATTATGAAAATACTGATAGTGGAGATAAAGAAAAGAAACAGATTACAACTTCACCTGTCCCTGTTAGAAAAAACAAGAGAGATGAAGAGAGAAGGGAATCTCGTATTCAGAGTTACTCTCCTCAGGCATTTAAATTCTTCATGGAACAGCATGTGGAAAATATACTCAAGTCTCATCACCAACGTCTTCATCGTAAGAAACAACTAGAGAATGAAATGATGCGGGTAAAACATTTTTTAAAATCTCCTTTGAAATTGTGTGAACATCTGAATACATGTTTATTTAAAGATGATATCGCCCAACATATTTACATTTCAAATTATTGACTAATATAAAAATGACACCAGTTGATTTTGATTAGCTTTAATATTCTGAGCATTAGCACAAATCTCATAGCATTTTAATTTTGTATTTATTATTTATTTGATGCATTCTTCCACAAATTTTGGCTTGCATCAAGTTGGATGTCATTACACTATGTAATTTTGGCATGATTTTAAACTCTATGGAAAATGGGTAAGGTTTAGTTTTAGAATTTTGCATGATAGTTGGTTGTACTTAAAACCCAGAAACATGAGTCCTTTTCTTTTTTGCGTTATTAAACATTTAGTTGAATTAGTTAATTTCTGGAATTGACATTTTATTCATTGTTAGAACCCATTAAATTTCATTTGAAAGTTTGCCAAGGCCAGTCCTTTGTTTTTCCATCTAACATTTAATTTATTAGAATGATTCAATGTATTTAATTTATTAATTGAAGAAAAATTAAACTACTCCATTTCTAGTACCAGTAAATATTTTTTTTTCTCATGAAGATATATCACTCACTCAATCTAGAGATATAGTTTATGGTTTTCTACTTTAATTCAATTGGTTTCTTCATTAGTATATTTGTTGATAGTCTTAGTAGCTTGTGCACATAATTAAATTTCTCTCTGCCTCTGTTATAGTCCTCTTAATATTGATAATCTAGAATGTGCTTATTGAAGTAGCCCCTTAATGAAATATTATGTTTTTAAATTACTGCTTTTAAAACATGTAGAAAGAGGAATATTTTCACATACTTGATCAAGCCATTTGCTTTAAGTTGTATTTTTAAATCTGAGTTTCACAATATTTATATTAATTTAAACTGATTTTTGTTGAGTTTTGATAAGTGCCTTTAAAATGTTTTTGACTTTTGTGTATTTTAGCAAGTAAGATTTCTTACTAAAGTCTGTCTAGGTTTATTTTCTTAGTTTATTTTTCCTTTTTCCTCTTCACTTTCACTAATAGCTGATTTAAACTATTAAGGTGTTGGAAGCTTTGCTGACTTCTGTAGCCTCCATTACTGTGTAGGCAAGTAAGATTTCAGAGCACCAGTTCTCTATTAAGACTAGCATGACGCCCTTTTTAAAACTGCATGAAAATATGCATCATAACAGAAGCATGAGGTTGCTACATTTTAACTAGTCTTTAATCTTAAATTTCCTTAATTCTAATTTTAAAAATTGAATTCTACTTCTCTATAGAGCTTTTAATTATCTTATGTATTAGCGGAGAAGGCAGTTGTCATTCCCTCTTAGTTTTTCATCTGTGTTCTTTTTTTAAAAGTTTTAAAGTTGATCTTTTCTTCTTCACTTTCCTATATTATCTTGTGTTGGATTGAATATTGTTTTACAACATTTGTTAGTGAATGAGCCTAAAATATGTCTGGTGACCAAAAAAACCCCAAAACATCCATTTTAATTAAGAAAGAAGTATTTCTTCCATTATACATTAACATGGAATCTTCAAGATCATCCTTATTTTGGTTCCCTAAGAGGATAAAGGGGAAAGCTGAGTATTAAAGGCTGCTGTCTTGCTTCTCTTTGAAAATAGTGATTAATAGATGGTTAGGCTAGGAGAAACTACCTACTTTCATTCTTAATACATTAGTTGCAGAAGAATCAACCAAGCTGGGGTGAAACTATTTTTTTTCTCTTCATGGGAGAAGGAGAACATGAGAGAAGCCGCCACCACCACCTATTTCACAGCATTGGATAGAAAGGCAAAGTGGGTCACCTGGAATAAGAGAGAGGGGTATTTGAGGGCTTGGGCACACCACAAAGAGAGGGCATTTTATGGAGGGTGAGTGTCTCTCACAGTTTAGTCATGATTTGGGATGGAATACGCATGGGGGGGCAGATGAGAATGCATGTTGAAAGCTGTCTCTTATGGTGCTTAGCATATGGGACGTTTTTGTTTAGGAGAGTGTCTTAGGGAGGGTAAGGAAACTGACCGCCATTACTCTGTCCTTGTTCCTAATAGCAGAATCCTGTCAGCACACTCACCTTGTAAATCATGTTTTAACTATTTCTTGAAATGCACATCTGACATTTAATTTTCTCTTGTGTCTTATAGATTTCTAACATGCTTTATTAAAAATTACTCCATACTTAACCTTCAAGTTACATGCCTGATTTTTCTATATATTTCTAAATGTATAATAAAAACAGTAGGGGGGAAATCTCTCAGTTTCAGGATCTAATACTTTGTTTGTTTGTTTAGGTTGGGTTATCCCAAGATGCCCAGGATCAAATGAGAAAGATGCTTTGCCAGAAGGAGTCTAATTACATCCGCCTTAAGAGGGCTAAAATGGACAAATCCATGTTTGTGAAGATAAAGACACTAGGAATAGGTGCATTTGGTGAAGTTTGTCTAGCAAGAAAAGTGGATACTAATGCTTTATATGCAACAAAAACTCTGCGGAAGAAAGATGTGCTGCTTCGAAATCAAGTCGCTCATGTCAAAGCTGAGCGAGATATCCTTGCAGAGGCTGACAATGAATGGGTCGTTCGTCTGTACTATTCATTCCAAGATAAGGATAATTTGTACTTTGTAATGGACTACATTCCTGGGGGTGATATGATGAGCCTACTAATTAGAATGGGTATCTTTCCAGAAAATTTGGCAAGGTTCTACATAGCAGAACTTACCTGTGCTGTTGAAAGTGTTCATAAAATGGGTTTCATTCATAGGGATATTAAACCTGATAACATTTTGATTGATCGTGATGGTCATATTAAACTGACTGACTTTGGCCTCTGTACGGGTTTTCGATGGACACATGATTCTAAATACTATCAGAGTGGTAAGTAAGTCATAAAAACATTCATCTGTACTAATATATTAATATGGGCTGGTAAATCAGAGTGATAAAGTAGAAAGATGAAAAAATTGGAAGTCAAGAACACTAGATTCTAGTCCCGTCTCTGCTTTATAACTTTGGATAATAGTACTAACTGTTATTGTCAATTTATAACAACTATTTAAATTTATGTAGTGCTCACAACAACACAGAGGTAGGTAATGTGCAAGTATTATATTCCTCATTTTACAGATGAGAAAACCAAGGCACCAAAAAATAAAATGTCTAGGGTAAAAGCACTAGTAAATGGATCTTAAATATGTATCTTCTAACTCACAAGTTAAGTGCTAGTCATTTAACTGTAGGTTTCAGTTCCTCATCTAGGCCAGTGAAGAGTTTGGATTGTACTTGAGGGTCCTTTTTATATGAAAAATTATATTTTTATGACTATAGGTAGATGAAATTAAGACATTTAAGTGGTGCAACAGATGCCTAAACTTGTATCACTATTCCCCATCATCATAGTTTTACTTTTAAGTTTGTTTAAAACAGTGAGAAGTCTCCTGAAAAAGTTTTCTTTATCTTGCCTGTAAATCTATATTTACTGATCACTTAATGTTAGACAGATTACTTAATTTTTTACCTTACTAAATGGTACTGACATTTGATAAAGTCTCATGCTGAATCTTTTGGCTTTGGGAATTTGCTAAGTGCTTTGAGATTAATTTATCCATTCACCAAGCATTAATTGACTGCTGTACATCTGATACAGGGCTAGGCTTTGAGGATACAAAGACAAATAAAAAACTATCTCTGCATTTAAGTAGCATTCTTTTTTTTTTTTTTTTTTGCAAGATAGTTGAGAATGGAACTTGTAAACAGAAAGTTAAATACAAAATAAATTCAAAGTTATTTCCTGAGGTTAGGACACTAGCAACTGGAGGGATCAGGGTAAGCTTCCTGTCCTACAGGTAGCACTTGAGCTGAGATTTGGAGGAACATAGTGATTCAATCAGCTGGAGTTGAGGATGTACATCAGAAACAGCTGGTATAAAAATGTGGAAGTAATCTAAGGTAGAAAGTCACATGAGACAGCAACAAAGCAAGCTAGTTTATCTGTAATGCACAGTTTAATTTGTGAAGTAGAATATTGTGAAATAACACTCTGGCAAGTGGGAGCCAAAAAGTGAAAGGTTCAAAGACTGAGAATTTGTTTTTTCCCTAGAGGCAAGAGTCAGCCATTGCATCTTCTTGAGCAGGGAAATATTATCAGACCTGTGCTTTAGCAATGTCAATTTGGCATTTGTGTAGGAGCTCTTAGAGAAGGGAGACAAACTGAGACCAGTTACGAAGCTGTTGTTAACAGTCCAGATAATAGGTGATAAGAGCCCAAACTAAGACAAGAGCCATGTAAGTGGAGAGAAGATGATAGGTAGGAGATTTATAGAGGATGTAAATTGTTGATCCTTTGCAATTAATTGAATGGGAGAGACTGAGAATAGTTGAGCCTGCAAACCTGGGTAACTAGAAGGATGGTAATGGGAGATTGGCCATGCCTCAGCAGAAGTAAAGTTAGGAAGAAAAGCAAGTTTGGAAATGATCTCTTGTTTTGGACACAGAAAGTTTGAAATGCAAAGGGGACACCTACTTGGATATATGCCAATATATCCCCTTTAATGTAGCGTAGGCATTTGGTGATCCAGATCTGGAGTTCACCAGAAAGATTTGGATCTATAGATCTGAGAATCATCTGCAGAGAGCATAGTTGAACTCATGGCTGTTGATGAGATCACTGAGAGACTGTAGAGAAAGAGAAGAGGACCCAAGACAGAGCCCTGGGGTACACCATTCCTAAATGGGATGGAACATGGATAATAATTGGCCAGAGAATGACCACAAGACCATTGCTGTCCACTCTTTGTGTGTAGGTTTCTTTCTGTCCTTTTTATCCACCCTTCAGATTTGCCCTGTAACTTCAACTCAGACAGTGATAACATCATTAAAGAGTATAGTCAATGTCTAGCCATCACCTTTGAATTGGCAAGCATTGTGTCTTCTCTTAAACTGGTACATGAAGAGAAAAATATTGTTGACCATAGGTTCATAAATCCCATACTAGAAGAGCCTTCAGAGGCAATATAGTCTAAACTCCTCATTTTAGAATTGAGGAAACAGGGGCCTAAAAAGGATAAGTGATTTGCCATAAATCACCTTAGTCGTAAGCATCAAAGGTGGGATTAGAACCCTGAACTATAAGATCAAAAAGTTTAGTTCAAATCATTCATTTAATTCTTACCCTTATTACCAAGTAACTTCCTGAATGTTTTAAATGTTATTATATAGGTGATCATCCACGTCAAGATAGCATGGATTTCAGTAATGAATGGGGTGACCCAGCCAACTGTCGATGTGGTGACAGACTGAAACCTCTAGAGAGAAGAGCAGCACGCCAGCACCAACGTTGTCTGGCACATTCACTGGTTGGGACTCCCAATTATATCGCTCCAGAAGTGTTGTTACGAACAGGTACCATACTTTTTGCTGTTAATTTATAAGTGTTACCAGGTACCATACTTTTGCTGTTAATTTATAAATGTTACATTCATGTAGAATAAACAGAACCTGTTTTAGAACATACCTTACTTTATCAGATTTGTAATAAAAATGTTCATGTTATTGAAATCTGTGTAATAAAACAAAGCATTTTTATAACTTAATATTCTTATGCTTAATGATATTTATTTTTAAATTGTTATTGTTATTGGATCTGTATATGTATAACCTTCCTTTAATGTAGCATACTGGCATTTTATTTTAGGCTATACACAGTTGTGTGATTGGTGGAGTGTTGGTGTAATTCTTTTTGAAATGTTGGTGGGGCAGCCTCCCTTCCTGGCACAGACACCATTAGAAACACAAATGAAGGTAAGGTAAAAGTCTATATAATAATATCTTATTGCATGTCAACTTACATATCCAGTCATAAGTCTTATTTAATATTTCCTAATATATTTGGTTTTTTGGTTTTGTAGTTCATAACATATTAGTAGCAACAAATTAGTCAGGAGAAGGAGGAAAAGATTATTAAAGGCAGACACAGTTGTGGCAGATGTGCAAAAGAGGCCTAAAAAAGTAAAAGCCAAACCAGAATTGTTATTACTACATAGTACAATAATGGATTTTCATAATAACAACTATGTCATCAAAGAAAAGGTTGAGTAATTTAATAGAGGACATTGAATATAAAGTTTTCATTATCCTCTAGGAGGATATTTAAGGTCTTTCTCTGATACCTTATCATGGAATGGTGGTTACTATGGGTTCTGAAAAACTGTGCCAATAGAGTACAAATATTGGCAGGTCTTAGTAAGCTGGAAAGGCTTCAAGTACTTGCAGGTGATGGGTTTTGTGTCTGTTGTCTGGGGCTTAACCTTGCTGAGTTCAGAGAGGATGTGTCACGAAGTTGGACTTAGAGTATTGGGGTTTTGAGCCAAAGAAAACCTTGAAGACCATTTTTTGAATTCTAGACAGGTTGTAATGAGCATCGAGTAGAGAGTGACACCATGTTGACCCCTTTCATACATACTTGAAATACGGAAATATTCTCTATAAATCCATGGTTACTTCCCCAATATCCTATTCTGATGCCTCACCATGGCAGAAGATATCAATTAGATCTCAAAGACCAGGCCAGTAGACTGCAGTATCTGACAGATAACTACTATAGATAACTACCATACTGGAAAGCCTCTGAGTTGGAGTCTGATAAAAAAACTATAGTTCTTTTGTCCAAGGACCAGTGTAAATAACAAATAGTTAACATTTGTATAGCAATTTAAGGTTTTCAAAGCACTTTACAAACATATATTTGATCCTCAAAACAACACCAGAAGCTATTATTATCCTGTTTTACAATTGAGGAAACAGAGGCTGACAAAAGTTAAGTGACTTGCCAAAGGTCACATAGCTAGTATGCTCCTAAAGCTGGATTTAAATTCAGTTCTTCCTGACCCCCAGGTCCAGTGCTTTATCCATTGTGCCAAGTAGCCACCTCACCTAGCTGTTAGTTAGCTAACTATGGAGAGGATCATTATTAGAAGTTTAGCCCCAGCTTTTGAATGGTTGAAAACTTTTAAAAATAAACCTGCATACAACCTCATATTGGAGTGTAAAGGGGGCAGGGCTGAGAAAGGTTGGAAATACTTGTCTGGTTAAAATCTCAGTGCTGTTGAGTTTCATTACATGTAAAATGGATCACATTTTATTCTCGTAGACTTTTATAACATTTTTTTCTCCAAGGAGTTCAGCTGATGTATTTATTAACCACTTTATTTAATATTTTGGGTTTTTTTAATATAAAAAATGTAATTAGTTGTCTAAAGTAGCTTCTTTTTTACCTTATATTTCAAGGTTATCAACTGGCAAACAGCTCTTCACATTCCACAACAAGCTAAACTGAGTCCAGAAGCCTCTGACCTAATTATTAAACTTTGTCGAGGACCAGAAGACCGCTTAGGGAAGAATGGTGCTGATGAAATAAAAGCTCATCCATTTTTTAAAGCAATTGATTTCTCTAGTGATCTGAGACAGCAGTCTGCTTCATACATTCCTAAAATCACACACCCAACAGATACATCAAATTTTGACCCAGTTGATCCAGATAAATTATGGAGTGAGGATAATGATGAAGGAAATATAAATGACACTCTTAATGGATGGTATAAGAATGGAAAGCATCCTGAGCATGCTTTCTACGAATTTACTTTTCGAAGGTTTTTTGATGATAATGGCTATCCATATAATTATCCCAAGCCTATTGAATATGAGTACAATAATTTACAAGGTTCAGAGCAACAGTCAGATGAAGATGATCAGCACACAAGGACGGGGGTCAAAAATGGTGATTTAGTTTATGTTTAGCACACTGGAAAGTAATTGAACTACATTTCTATGGCAGTTATTTTGCAAAAAGACCTCAACCATATTATGAGGTTTCAAGAGAAAAATTATGCAAACATGACAGAGCTATTTATTTTTGCTCTGTGTACATTATTTTGTTTCCCCAAATTATAGGGAATTTATTTCAACTATTAATTTATTCCAGCATTGTTAATCAGTAATTTAGGAAAAAATGTTACAAGGAAAATTAAATTATGAACTGAATTTTGTGATCAGTTCTTGGTACTTTAAGTACTTAAAACAAGGAAATAGTGATTTGTTTAAAAGGAGATGCCTGTTATATATTTGTACATATACTAAGTAATTTTAAAATAAAAAAAACTTTCGGAATTTTGGAAAGACAGTTAACCTTGCTTTTAACCAAATAAGAAATATATCCCACATTTACAGTTCTTTTCATAACCTTGGTTTTGATACAAAGCTAGGTGTTGCTAGCTCTTTGCTACAATATAAGCTAGAAAAATTAAGCCATCTGGTCAGTGTATGTTCTGAGAGCTGATGATAATCTGAATAATTCACATCCTGGAACTAGGAAATACAGGGTTGCAACAATGTCATTGTTTATCAGACGGGGGTAAAAGTAATAGTTAAAGTCTTTTTTTTTTTTTGTAATTGTAGTCCATCTATCTAATAGTATATTCAAAGTATTTTTAAAGCTTAGGAATTTTAGAAAACTATAGCACTACCAATTTTTTCTCTTATCTATATTGGTATGTTTTTTATATATTTCCATGTTTAAAAGGAAACAGCTGCCATACAAAAGACCTTTTAGACTAATATTTTTGTTATCATTTGTTTATGTTGTATTTCTTTTGTAGTTTTGAGCAAAATTGAGAACTTATTTTCAAGTTTCTGTAATTTCTTTGAAACTACTATCTTGAGTATCCTGTTCAGCAAATATTTACCAAGTGCCTACTATGTGCAGAGCACTGAGAGAAATACAAAGTTTAGAGGAGACTGTCTCTCTCACCGCTGAGCTTACAGTCTTCCTAGGGGGATAAAAGACATACAAAGATAACTATAATATATAAGTGCATTTGAAGTACAATATATAATGTCCAAAGGGGAAGGTCACTGCTGATGGGAATGAGGGAAGGCTTCATGGAGGAGATAGCATTTGTGTTGGGCTTTAAAGGCAGAAAAGCCAGGAAATTAGGAAAATTTCAGGAACATTATAAGGTTTATTTGTCAAACTCGAACTCAGAATAGTACTGCATTAGGAAAACATGATCTTTAAAAGAAAAATGTATTTGACTATAATAATCCTTTAAGACCTACTTAACTTTGGTGAAAGGATATGAATGTTTGTAGTTCTTTGGGGTGGGATGGGGAGTTAATTGCTAAGAAATTATTTTATACTTTGTGTAAAATGAATTCCCACTAACTTATTTAATTTTCATTAATATATAACTTATTTCAGCATCCTTATTGTGTGTAATGGTTAGGTTTCAAGGAAGACCTGGTGGTAAATTCTGCCCAAAATGCATTTAGCTTAGCTCTGGAGGTAAGGGGCAGATGGGAGAGTACTAGCAGGGTGCCAGTTAAAGTTGCCATTTTTATTTACCTTTCTTAAGCACCAATAAAGTAGAATTATGTTATATTAGAACTTTTAATTTAAAATTTAATTCATATACATAAATATGAAGAAGCTCAAAATTCCCTTTGTGATAGAACAACACAGTAAAACATGTTTTAAGTTGTTTCACTGAGATTTAGCTTAAGACATTTCTATAAGATCTATGAGTCTGTAAGATACATTCTTCTGTCCCCATACTTGCCTCTCTGCTGGTCTAAGTTTGAAACTCCCACCACTTTGTCTTGTTGAGGTTTTGATATAGGGAGAGGTTGCCTGAAAAATGCTTTAATTGTATTTTGTAGGCTGTTGATAGGATTCTTTCTAAGGCACATTTGCTCAGAGAGGTGTATGAAAATTAATTTTAATGGGATAACATTGTTCACTTAATGGAACAGTTACTCCTATAAAACTCTATGCAAAACAAATTAGCTGGTTAAAGAATTTCTAGTTCAGCTCTTGCTTCTTCATATAAGTAAATCTCTACAATTCTTAATTTACAGTCTGGGTTGTTTAATTCTCTTTACACTTCTTTTGCTTCTGGATCTCTGGGTGCAATACAGGGCAGAACTAGCTTCATTAATTTCTCACAAAAGCAGATACTTACCTCTCTTCTTTACCTTTGCCCCTACCCACCAATCCCCACTTCCCCCAAAAGAAAGGAAACATTTATAATGCTTATAACTTCCCAATTTTGGGAATTGTGCAACCCTTGTTTTCTAGGAATACGCTATCATAGCAGTATACATACCATATGTAGGTCATTGACATTTTCTAGATTTTTATTATCTACAATTCTAAAAGCTTATACGTACAGATTAACTTTAATCCTTAAATCTTATGCCAAATTCAATTCATATTGATTCATTGTAGACACTGGCACATCTGGGGGAGTGGGGGAGGAGCACAAAGATGTTCACAAATAGCAACTGAGAGACTATTAAAAATTTCCCAGTTGTTAGAAAAAAAAGAACTTACTGTCTTTCTTTAACTTGCCCATTTATCCATATAAATTGTATTTATAAAATGTGTTCTATAATCATGTAATTGTAAATATTATTGTTATGTATTGTTCGATGACGTTCTTTCCAAGGCAGGCCCTCTTGCTGTATCTTTTCTACCTTCATATTTGTAATAGAAATAGAGAATGTATGACTAGAAAGTCACTTTGAGACTGACTTTAAAAACAAGTTACCTTCTACTGTTGCAAAGTGCAAAACTGTGAGTGGAAATGGTTTCTTCTGATTTCAATAATAATGTTTAAAATGTTAGAAAATGCAGTGGATGGATTCCTAGACAATGCTGCTGTTGTTATCCCAAGGTACCATTAAACACTCTTCTCCCTCTCTCCCTTTTTTTTCTTCCCTCTCAATTCCTCTTTCCCTCCTTTCTTCCTTTCTGAGAAAAAAATATTTCTTTGGTGTTTAAAGTAAAACATTTAGTTTGTTTGCTTTAATTCATCCAAAGCTAAGAATAATTTGGGTCAACATTAGTTTAATATTTGTGAAGCGCCTTAAAGAAGTTCCTATGTGGAAGGCACTATACCAGTTTACTTTTATATTGTATTGTGTATATATGTATTTTGTATTAAAAAGTTTCTTCTTATAACACTACAGTTTTATAAAATTATACTTTGTTAGAAGGAATTGCAGCCTTGCAGTACTGAATTCTTTGACTATTTCTGAATGTAATAGTTACCAGTAATCAGTGACATTTTTTGACTGTTTTATGAATCTCTTTGTATTTTCTCAATCATTTTCTCTAGTGTAACATCTACTGGGATAATAAAAAAATATATAAAAATCTTTTACTCTGTAATATGTTTAGAAATTAACTATTATGCTGCTATATAAATATAATGCAGAACTCTTTGTTCTAAAGTTCATTCATCATTTTTTTCTTAGTAAAATAAATTTATAGTGATAAAGATATATTTTGTATAGCTAAGTATTTAGTATGTATACAACTCATTCATTACACAAATTAGTCCTGATTTAAATTCTTTTTACTTTTTAAAACATGTATATTATCTTACTCCTTTCTGGTTTCTCACTTTTCAGTGTAAAATTGTCTTAATTATTTTGCATCCTTTCAGTTTATCATCATCCTTTATTTACTCAGTGGAATGTGCCAAATCTCTATGATTTTAAAATTCTCTTTTTAGATATTCTTTTCACTGGTGAATATATTTGATTACTGTATGGTTAAATTTATTCCTCAAAGAAAACCCTACTCATGTGCCTCACTGTAACATGGTGAAAAGCCTTGGGTTCTCAAATTTTATACTAATGGAGGGAAAGCATAAGTCCAATGAAGAATGCTTAAGGATGATGAGTATGTGACAGTACTACCAAATAAATTTGAGCCTTACCATAATCAAGAAAAAACCATTAACATTGTCTTCTACAGAAGTTCCAATACTTGCATTTGTAATTTCACTGGTGTGGACATTCTTTCTAATGGTGTGGATAACAACCCTTTCATAACTTCTCATTCTTTATGATGTTTTGTCTGTATCTTTCCATAAATTCTCCATAGAAAACCCATCCAATATACTGAAGATATTTATCTGACATTTTAAAATAGTTTTGACAACTTTTGGCTGTCTATCTCTTGACTCTCCTGGTTATCTTACATTTCTAGTCATACATGTCAATTATGTCTTTTATTTCACTTTTCATTTATAAGTAAGGTCTGCTTATATCCACCATATATATTTTCATTGCCCTTTGGCTTATTTTTAATTTTGCTCCTGCTAAGATCATGGTGTCCCAATTCCTATATAGCATTATTGGGAAAGTACCCATGTTGTTGGAAAGCAATTTACAGTCCTGCCAAACTCCTTCTCTGATACCTAAAACACGAAGAGCAAAAACAGAGAAAGAAAATTATAGACCAATCTCATTAATGAATTTGGATGCAAAAATTCTAAATAAAATACTAGCCAGGAGATCACAGTAACATGGTGACCAAGTGGGATTTATACCAGAAATGGAGGAATGGTTTAACATAAAAAAAACTATTAACATAATTGATTATATCAATAACAAAAGTAACAAAAATCATATGATTATGTCAATAGATGCAGAAAAAGCTTTTTGACAAAATACAACATTTATTCCTATTAAAAACACTTGAAAGCATAGGTATAAATGGATTTTTCCTTAAAACGATAAGCATCTACCTAAACCATGGGCAAGCAGTATTTGTAATGGAAATAAGCTAGAAGCCTTCCCAGTAAGATCAGGAGTGAAACAAGTATGTCCTTTATCACCAATATTATTCAATATTGTATTAGAAATGTTAGCAATAGTAATAAGAGAAGAAAAAGAACTCAAGAATCAGAATGGGCAATGAGGCAATACAACTATCTTTTTGCAGGCAATATGATGATATGCTTAGAAAATCCTAGAGTTTCAACTAAAAAGCTAATCGAAACAGTTTTAACAAATTAGCAGGACATAAAATAAACTCACATAAATCATCAGCATTTCTATGTATTACCAACAAAACCCTGTAACAAGAGATAGTAAAAGATACCCAATTTAGAATAACTATAGACTATATAAAATACTTGGGAGTATACTTGCTGAGAGAGCCCAGGAACTACATGAAAACACTTTTTATACCAATAAAGTAAGATTTAAATCTTTGGAGAAATATGAATTGTTCGTGGGTAGGCAAAGCCAACATAAGAATAATTCTACCTAAACTAGTTACTTATTCAATGCCATCCTAATTAAATTACAAAAAAATTATTTTATTGAGCTAGAAAAAATAATTCACTTGGGAGAACAAAAGGTCAAGAATACCAAAGGAATTAATGAAAAAAATGTAGGGTAAGGAGGATTAGCAGTACCAGATCTTATACTATATTGTAAGACAGCAATTATCAAAACCATCTGGTACTGGCTATGAAATAGGTGGATCAGTAGAACAGAGCAGACGTACACAGTTGTAAATGATTATAGTAACCTTGTGTTTGACAAATGTAAAAATTTAAGCTTTTGGAATAAGAATATACTATTTGGTAAAAATTGTTGGGAAAACTAGAAAGCAGTCTGACAGAAATTGGGTATAGAACAATATCTTACACCATTTGCCAAGATAAGATCAAAACTGATACATGACCTAGATATAAAGGGAGATAAAAGAAAACTAGATCATGAAACACATTACCAGTCAAACTTACGGATAGAAGAATTTATGAATAAATATGAGATAGCATTGTGATATAAAATGTATAATCTTGATTACATTAAATTTTTAAAGTTTTATACATATAAAACCAATGTAGCCAGGATTATAAGGAAAGCAGAAAATTGGGTGAAAATTTATAGACTGTTGTCAGAAAAAGGACTCATATCTCAAATATGTAGAGAACTTTGTCAAATTTATAAGATTATGAATCATTCCTCGATTGATAATGGTCAAAATATATAAACAGGCAATTTTTTGTTGAAGAAATCGAAACTATATGTAGTCATGAAAAATGCTCTAAATCATTGATTTTAAGATATCTTACACCTATTAGATTGGCTAAAATGATAGGAGAAAATGACAAATGTTGGAGGGGATGTGGAAAAATTGGGACATCAATATACTGTTGGTGAAACTGAACTGATCTAACCATTTTGGAAAGCAATCTGGAATTATGCCCAGAGTTATAAAACTGTGTATATGCTTTGACCCAGCAATACCACTATTAAGTATGTTTCCCAAGGTGATCAGGGAAAAAGGAAAAGAACCTATGTGTTCTAAAATATTTAGAGTAGCTCTCTTTGTGATGGCAAAGAACTGGAAATTGAAGGAATGCCTATCAATTGGGGAATGACTAAAGAAGTTATGGTATATGATTGTGATGGAATACTACTATGCTATAAGAAATGATGAGCTGGTTGATTTTAGAAAAACATGGAAAGACTTGCATGAAATAATGAAAAGTGATATGAGTAGAACTAAGAGAACATTGTATACATAAACAGCAATATTGTTTGAAGAGTAATTGTGAACAATCAAGTTATTCTGAGTATTGCAAATAATCAAATCAACTACAAAGGACCTAAGAAGGAAGATGCTATCCACTTCCAGAGAAAGAACTGATAAATAGATGTATGCATAGCGTGGCTTTACATATAAATCAGTGTCAAATGATGGCCTTCTCTAGTTGGGGTGGGGAAAGACAGTTCGGAACTTAAAATGTAACAAAAAAATTAAATTAATAAAAAGCAATGCACAACTTTACAAATGTGCTTTAGCCCAATTAGGAAATTCTAGGATTCTAGTTTATTTCTCACTTTTATTGTCATATCTCTCTCTCTCACACACACACACACACACACACACATGCACACACACCTATATAAGTTAAAAATGAATTGCTCTTCTACTGCATTTGAAAAGCTGGATAATGAGTATTTTCTGTCTACCTTGTTTTTTCAGTATGGATGATCATACTTTTTTTTTTCAAATCACTATGACTCACACTGGAAAGCCTTTGGGTCATTATGGGCCTCAGTGGTATTGGCACAATGCTTTCTGCAAATAACATTTGGAGAAGCTCTCCAGCAATGTAGAAATGTGGAATACTTTGGACTGTGTAAAGCAGTGGTGTCAAACCCAAATAGAAAAAATGGGACCATCCATCCATCCATACATACATACATCCCTGCATGCCACATACTGACAGTTTTAAAATGTAATATCTGTGTTTTATTATACTTCTATTTATTTTGTTAAATATTTCCTAATTACATTTTAATCTGGTTCAAGTTGCACTGTGGCAGTATTGTGGGCCACTTGTGGCACAGGCTGTGTTTGATACCTCTGGCGTAAAGGATACATTTCATTAAACTTTAAAACACTATGGGTGAGCCTCTGTGTCTCTATTTTATGCCTCATTTAACATAACTATTCTGTGTTATGATTTGTTATGGAATCTTGTATGATTTTCATTTGAATGGGAGTCATCTTGTTGGAGGAAAGTATTTGAAATTGCAGTCTGTTCTTCTGAATTGAATGCTCTTAAAAAAAAAAAAAACATTAAATGATGGATACAACAGAGTATGTGTTCTCTATACCTAATAGTTACAAAGATCTGGTCTACTGTAGAAAATCGTCTATGAAAGTATACCTGGTCACTTCTATTTTTTTTTCTGTGATTTAGAATATTCTAATATTTAGAATATTTTGTGGTGTAGAATATTCTAAAGATTTTGTAAACGTAAGAAAGGAACTATATGCATCATGAGTCGAGGTGCTGGTTCCTCTTATTTAATTGTACTTCTTTGTTCAAGTGTATGTATGTGTGTGTATGTTTGATAAAAACATTTGGTGTGGGGAACAATTTTTTAAAGCAATTTCTTTCTATCTTTACTTTGTCTTTTAGTTCTAATAGCTTCAGCAAAATTGCAATTTTCTAAATAAACCCTCAAAAATCAATTGCATCTCTATATTTTGATAATAACAAAATCCAAAAGGCATTAATGGAAAGGAAAATCCTATTCCAAATTATTATAAAATGCTAAAAGGATTTGGAGGTTGGTCTACTAAAGTACACAAAAGACGTGTATAAAGTAAATTTCTTAAAATTTACTTCTTAAAAAAATAAAGAACAATTTAAATAGCTGGAGAAACATTCAGTGCTCATGGCTGGGCTGGGCCAATGTAATAAAAATGACAATACTACCAAAGTTAATTTACACATTTAATGTCATAGCAATCCAGTTTTGAAAGAGATATTTTATAGAACTTGATAAAATAATAACGAAATTCATTTGAGAAAACAAAAGATCTAGAATATCAAGAGGAATAATGAAAAGAGTGAAGGACAAAAGGGGAATAGCACTTCTAGACCTGAAACTATATTATAAAACAACAGTCATCAAAACTATCAGGAATTTGTTTTAAAAAATAGGCAAATCAGAGGAATAAATTAGAAAAGGGAGAATCAGAAACAATGGAACTCACTTACCCAGTGTTTAATCATGTAGAAAACACAAATTACTTAGGAAAGAATTCTGTTTGATAAAAACTGCTAGAAAAATTAGAAAACAGTCTGCCAGAAATTAGGCTTAGACCAGTGCCTTACAATGTATTCCACAATATGTTCTAAATAGATATTTGGCTTTGATATTAAAGCACATACTAAAAGAAATTAGAAGAGAATCAGATCATATACTTCTCACTATGGATAGGAGATGTATTTTTAACAAAACAGATAGAGTCAATTACAAAAGATAAAACAGTCTTGATTACAGGAAACAAAAGCTTCTGCACTGACAAAATTAACGTACCTTGGGGCAGCTAGGTGGCACAGTGGATAGCGCTCTGGCCTTGGAGTCAAGGAGGACCTGAGTTCAAATCTGGCCTCAGACAGTTGACACTTACTAGTTGTGTGACCCTGGGCAAGTCACTTAATTAACCCTGACTGCCTCAACAAAAAGAAAAAAAAATTAAAGTTACTTATTTTCATTTTCTTTTTTTTGTTAGGCAATGGGGTTAAGTGACTTGCCCAGGGTCACACAGCTAGTGTTATGTGTCTGAGACCAGATTTAAACTCAGATCCTCCTGACTCCAAGGCCAGAGCTCTATCCACTTCACCACCTAGCTGCCCCAAGTTACTCATTTTCAAGCCCACCTTAAAGGCTGCCCATTCCATGAAGCCATTCCTGCCTCCTCATGCCAAAGCCATCTCTCCTTCATATCATCATTGTGTTTGTCTTTCTCCACTTTCAGTTGTAAGCTCAAGCTTCCTTTGTACCCTACTTTTGCATTCCTTATACCTAGCATGGTGTCTCGCATGTTGTACATGTTTGATAAATGCTTACTGAATGAGTTTTTCTCTTTGAGATGTTTTTTTCTTAAGCTTATATTTATTTTTTTAATTAATTTATTTTTAGTTTTCAACATTCACTTCCATCGGATTTTGAGTTTTAAATTTTCTCCCCCTCTCCTCTCCCTTCTCCAAGACAGCATGCAATCTGATATAGACTCCTCATATATATTCATATTAAACATATTTCATATTAGTCATGATGTAAAGAAGAATTAGAACCAATGGGAGGGAACCACAAGAAAGAAGAAACAAAACAAAACAGTAAAAAAGAGAGTAAATGGTATGCTTCCATCTGCATTCTTTGAGATGTTTTGAAACATCTTTAAAACTCTATTGCTTTCAGCACAGGTTTCTTCTTTATCTATATTTGTCAGATCCAATTGCTCTTCACAATTCATCTGTCACACAGGTAGTAGAGTTCAAATATGATATTTCCACTATCATCACTGATTATCATAAATTAGTATAAAATGTTATTATATAGGTTCTACTCATTCCTGTTGTCCTTCTGGTTTAATCTTGTAATAGCTTTTTCATTCTTTTGTAAGGTAACACTACTCATAATCTTCCATCCTCCTTCTCTTCCTGCTCCATATAATACTTTGCAAATGAACTATTTTAATTTAATACTGACTTTGATTGGCATATGTTCCAATTGCCAATTGGAAGATTAAGAATTTGCTGCCTTAGATGATTTCTGTTCTCTTGGCATCCTTATTGGGGCAGCTACTTTGCATTCAATAATACTTACCTAAGAAATGCTGATGGAGTTAATGGATTTACTCTTGTCTTTTTTCTATTTTTCAGAGTCTATATCTCATTTAACAAAGGCAGGTTGAAGCTACTATAATCCTACTGTGTCTTTTCATTTTATTATTTCTTTTAAGTTGTTATAGACTTTTGTTCAGGGTATTATTTTGATTTAGTCATTGATCTGATTGCATAAAGACATGATTCTAAAATGACTGGGTGGTCATCAGTCCTTTCCTATCTGTGAAGAAATAGTCAATTTCATTTTACGTGATATTGTTTAATACTAACTATATCCAATGCTTTCTTACCCTCTTCCTGAAGAAAGCATTTGTGATGAACTGGTGTTTCTAAGTAATCTAAAACAATCCCTTGGTCTCTCAGTTCCCCAAATTGTCAACAAGGATTTATTAAGTGCCTTCTGTGGGCCAGGTACTGAGCTAACCTCTGGGAGATGGAAAGAAAGGTAAAAGACAGTGGTTGCTCTCAAGCAGTTCACAGTCTAATGGGAGAAGCAGCATGTAAGCCACTATGTAAAAGATATATATATATATATATATATATATATATATATATATGTACACATAGAATAAATTAGAGGTGATCTCAGAGGGAAGTCACTAAGTTTAAGAAGGACTACGAAAGGTGTTTTGCATAAGGAAGGATTTTAGTCAAGACTTGAAGGGAGCCAGGGAAGTCAGAAGGTAGAGATGAGGAAGGAGAGAATTCCCTGGCATGGGAGACAGCCAGTGAGAACACATGGAGTCAACAGATTGAGATCTTGTATGAGGAACAGCAAGGAGGCCAGTGTCACTGGATTGCAGAATATGTGGAGGAAAGTAAAGTATAAGAAGACTGGAAGGATAGAAAGGGGCCAGGTTATAAAAAGTCTTTAAAATCCAAATAGAGGATTTTATATTTGATCCTAGAATTTATTGAATTGGAGGGGTATATGTGTGACATGTCAGACATGTATTTGAAAGATAAATTTGGCAGTTGAATGGTGGATAGATTGGAATTGGGAGAGCCTTGAGGCAGAGAGACCAATCAGCAGATTATTGCAATAGTTCAGGAGTTAAGTGATGAGGGCCTGCACCAGGGTAGTGAGAGTGTCAGAGGAGAGAAGGGGGCATATATGCAAGATGTTACATAGGGGAAATCGGCAGTACTTGGAAACTGATTGGATATGGGAGATAAGAGAAAATAAGGAATCTAGGGTGACCCAGATTGGAAACTTGATGACTGGGAGGATGGTGGTACCCTCAGCAACAATAGGGAAGCTGGGAAGAGAGGAGGGTTTGAAGAGAAAGATTATCAGTTCAGTTTTGGACTTGCTGCATTTACGATGTCTGTGAGATATCCAACGTGAGAGAGGTTAGGGCTAGATAAGTGACTCTGAGCATAGAGATGATAACTGAATCCATGGGAGCTGATGAAATCCTCAAGAGAAATAGAATGGCGGGAGAAAAGAAAAGGGTCTAGCACAGAGTCTTGGGAGGCACCAATGATTATCAGGTACAACCTGGATGAAGATCCAGCAAAGAATACTGCAGAAGAGCAGTCATACAGGTAGGAAGAGAAACAGGGTAGATTATTGTCATGAAAACCTAGAGAGAAGAGATTATCAAGGAGAAAAGGGTGATAGTGTCAAAGGCTGAGGAGAGGTCAAAAAGGATGAGAACTAAAAAAAGTTCATTAAATTTGGTAATTAAGAGATCACTGGTAACTTTGGAACAATTTCAGTTGAATAATGAGGTTAGAAGCCATATTGCAGAGTTAAAAAGGGAATAATAGGAAAGGAAGTGGAAGTACCTACTATAGATGGCCTTCTTTCTCAAGTTTAACTCCAAAAGGGAGGAGAGGTATTGGATGATAGCTATTAAGGATGGGAGGGTTACGTGTGAATTTTTTTGAGGATAGTGGAGATATAGTTATGTTTTTGGGCAGTAGGGAAGCTATATTTTCCAACATGATTTTCACCACCCTCAATTGTGACCACATCAGCACTAAATTCATCAAGCACCAATTAATGATGTCTAAGCTCAGCAGTGCTCTTGCTGGATCATGTGGAAGAGAAACTCTCATCTGTTAAAACTACCATAACATCACTCTAAGAATGAAACCTTGTGATGTTCTGTAGCAACTGTTGCATCAGTCAGCAAATATTACTGTCAGCTGTGAGCCTAATATGAGACATATATATATATATAAAGAATCCATACTTTATGAAACTTATCATTCCATTTAGAGTAGAAGAACAAATGAAAAGCATTTTGAGGGCAAGAAAGAAGTTATCCTTGAAGATGTTCAGTGGATTTTATAAAGTGGTAGTAATATACACTTCAGAGCTTTTTTGAAAAGAAGCAAACCTTCAATCTAAAGAGACAAGACTTAGAATCACATATTTTCCAAATTGGGAAAGAGCGGGGACCTCAGATACCATTAATCCAAACCATATAAAAAAAAAAATCTATACTATGACACCTGATAAATGTTCATCTAGCCTCTCCTTAAAGACTTCTTATGAGTGGGAACCCACTATCTCTTCAGGTGGTCCATTTTGTTTTTGCTCCAATTGTTAATAATTTTTTCCTTTAATCAAGTAAGTTTGCTTCTGGTCGATTTCTACTCCTTGCTCCTGATTCTGTTGTCTGGAGTCAAAAAGAAAAAAAAACAAATCCTTTCTCCACATGACAGCCCTGCAAATCCTTAGACAACTATCATGTCGCCCCAACTATCTTCTTCTCTATGCTAAATATCCCTAGTTCCTTCTGTTATGTTGAGCTTGTGATCCATGAATATTCCCAGGTCTTTTTTTTAGACACACTGGTGACTAACCTTGCCTTCCTGGGGAAGGTTACATTTGTGAAGTTGATTTTTGAATCCATATTAGATTTTAAATTGATCCCTATTTAATTAACGTTTTTAGATTCAGTCAAATATTCTAGACTGTGAAGATACTTTTTGTATCCTGATTGCCATCCAATATGTTCCTAGCTTTATGTCAATTTGAAATGTGATTAACATACCATCTTTATTCATCTTTATCAAGTCATTCATAAAAAAACTTAATAATCAAGATTCTTGGGGCATTCTATAAGAAGTCCTCTTTCTAGTTGACATGGAACCATTAATAAGTACTCTTTAAGTTTGCCTAGTCAGTCTGCTATAAATCCATTTGTCATCTAGTCCTGTCTCTTCATGTTTTCCACAAGAATAGCATGAGATACTTGATCAAATGCTTAGCAAAAATCTAGGTAAACTATATCTCTAGCATTCCCTTGACTTATTAGTTTAACAACTATCAAAAAAGGAAATGAAGTTAGCAAGTTTTACTGTCATTAATGTTCCTCACCAATTTCAAGTCATTCTGAGATTTAGCACTTCTGATAGTACACTTACAAGACTGTTCAGAATGTACTCCCTCCTCATCTCTGTCTCTTAGAATTGATAGCTTATTTCAAAACTTAATCCATGTATTATCTTACATGGGAAGCCTTTCCTGATTCCCTTGGTTATTAATTACCCCCTCCATCTCCTCAAATTATTTTATCTATACATATATATATATACATTTATTCTTATAGAAATCTCTCTATATGTGCATATGCACATATGTATTTATAAGTTATATCCCCTAAAATGAAAAATTCCTTGAAGGAAGCCCCTGTTTTTTATTTTATCTTCATATCTCTAGCATCTAGTATGATGTCTTACCCATAGAAAGTACTTAATAAATGTTTGTTGAGGAGGTGGTGAACACTGCCAAATGCTAAAGACAACTGAAGGAGGTAATGTGAGAAAAAGAAGATGTCATTGGATAAGTTGAAGGGCAGTGGTAAAGAAGCCAAATTGTATGAGTTGTGTATGATACCATCCCTGTGGCTCCTGGATCCCAAGGCCCATTCAAATTTCTCATTCTGTTTTTTTAAAAATAATATTGTTTTCCCCAATTACATGTAAAAATGTCAATACTCATTTTTTCAATTTCTAAGTTCCAAATTCTATCTATCCCTCCAACCCTTCCCCCCTCAACAGTAAGCATCTGATAGGTTATACATGTTTGATCATGTAAAACATATTTTTGTATGAGTCATTTTGTAGAAGAAAACTTGAGCCAAAAAAAAAAGAAAAATAAAAGGAAGGGAGGAAGAAAGAAAAAAAGAAAGAGAAAGGAAGGAAGGAGAAGAGATGAGAAAAATAGTGTGTTTCGGTCTGTATTCAGACTCCATCACTTCTTTCTCTAGAAGCAGATAAGTGTTTTTCATCATGAGTCCCTTGAAATTGTCTTAGATTGCTGAGAATAGCTAAATCATTCACAGTTGTTGATCATACAATATTGCTGTTACTGTGTACAATGTTCTCCTGGTTCTGCTTACTTTGCATCAGTTCATGCAAGTCTTTCCAGGTTTTTCTGAAATCATCCAGCTCAAAAGCTGGGAAACAATTTTTATAGCCAGTGTCTCTGATAAAGGCCTCATTTCTCAAATATATAGAGAACTGAGTCAACTCTATAAGAATACAAGTCATTCCCCAATTAATAAATGGTCAAAGGATATGAACAGGCAGTTTTCAGATGAAGAAAGTAAAGCTATCTATAGTCATATGAAAAAATGCTCCAAATCACTATTGATTAGAGAAATGCAAATTAAAACAACTCTGAGGTACCACATCACACCTATCAGATTGGCTAACATAACAAAAGAGGAAAATGATAAATTTTGGAGATGTAGGAAAATTGGAACACTAATGCATTGTTGTGAACAGATCCAACCATTCTGGAGAGTAATTTGGAATTATGCCCAAAGGGCGATAAAACTATGCATATCCTTTGATCTAGCAATACCATTACTAGGTCTGTATCCCAAAGAGATCATAAAAAAGGGAAAAGGACGCACATGTACAAAAATATTTATAGCAGCTCTTTTTGTGGTGGCAAAGAATTGGAAATTGAGAGGATGCCCATCAATTGGGGAATGGCTGAACAAGTTGTGGTATATGAATGTAATGGCATATTATTGTTCCATAAGAAATGGTAACAGACTTCAGAAAAACCCAGAAAGACTTGCATGAACTGATACTGAGTAAAGTGATCAGAACCAAGAGAACACTGTACATAGTAACAGCAACATTGTGTGATGACTGTCTTTGTTAGACTTAGCTCTTCTGAACAATGCTCAAAATCTAAGGCAATTCCAAAAGACTCATGATGGAAAAAAACATTCTGAGACAGAACTATGGAGTCTGAATGCAGAATGAAATGTATTATTTTCTCTCTTTTTGGTTTTTGTTTCTCATGATTTTCCCTTTTGTTATGATTTTTTCTTTCACAACATGATTAATGTGGAAATAGGTTTAATATGATCATACATGTATAGCCTGTATTAGATTGCATGCTGTCTTGGGCAGGACAGAGTGGAGGGAGTGGGGCAAATTAGAACTCAAAATCTTATAAAAGTGAATGTTGGAAACTAAAAATAAGTAAATACAAATTTTAAAAAAGGAAATCATCCTGTTCATCATTTCTTATAGCACAATAATATCCCATCATAATCACATACCACAACTTGTGCAGCCATTCCCCAATTGATGGACATCACCTCAATTTCCAATTTTTAGCTACCACAAAAAGAGCTGCTATAAATATTTTTGTACACCTGGGTCCTTCTCCCTCCCTCTCCTCCTCCCCCTTTTTAAAAAATCTTTTTGGGATACCACCTAGTAGTGGTAATGCTGGGTCAAAGAGCATGAATAGTTTTAAAGCCCTTTGGGCAGAGTTCCAAATTCTCATTGTATTCTACTGCATTCAGAACAGTTTTTTTCCCATTAAGAAAATAATACTAAAAGCTAGGAGCTGACCACAGTTGAAGCTAATCCCGATGTACAAGAGGGTACAAGACTTATAAATGTATCATATGCCAGGACTTTAAGGGGCTCTGATTTGCTCAGCTCCTTACGTGTGACAAATTGTATACAAACCTTTTCTTCAAACTCAGATCAAGTTGGACATACAATTTCCCTGAACATAGGCTGCCCTTGGGCTGCGTATACTATATGCATCTTGGATCTGTTTGACTTTGCATTGCCCACTTACTTTTCAAACATAGTTTCTACCTCAGACCCACGTTCGATTTGTATTTCATCTGCAAAACTCCAGCAACAGATTCTTCTGCTCTGCATAGACCACCTCTTGCTTCTGGTCGTCATATCTGAGTCTTACTGCCATGTGAACTTTTCCATATGACAAAACTCCAAATGCACAAAGTCTTAGCCAATAATGTGACAGATTTTTGGCCATAATCCCTGGCCTCATCCCATTTTGGAACCAGGAGAATCAACATAATCCTTACATTGTAAGGGGATAGATGTTTTGGCTAATGTTTGAAAACCTCTACTTTGACTTCAAATATCCTCAGGGGTACATGGTGACCATTATTATCCATCACTAATTTGAGACTTGCCACCCACTTCTTGGACCCTAGGTTTGCCAGAATTAGAGGCATACTGGCAAGGTTGAAACAAATTATATAGTGCTTGAAAGGATTAATTTTCCTATTATCTATTTATTCCTATTATCTATTATAGCTATTATAACCTGTTATCTAATTTATCATAACACTGTGTGTTTATACAAGTGGCTGATACCTAAGTGAACAAATGTATGATAGGTAGATTGTCTGACCTAGGTGATACTTATGACCCAAGTCTGTATGACAACCGCTTTTATAATCCAATATAGCTAAAACCAGTGGCAAATCCTGCCCTATGGAGAACAAAGAGTGAATGAATAAAGGGCCATTTAAGTATTTACCATGTGCCAGGAATTTGCTAAGGATACAAATACAGGCAAGCAAAAGAATCCCATCAAAAAGCATACATCCTAACAGAACACAACACATATAAAGGTGTCTCAGCCAGGGAGGAGTGTTTTGTATGTCTTTCTTATAATTCACTCACCTTTTCCTTTAAGTCTCTGGATACATTACCATTCTGTACAAATAAGTTAAGTACTTATATTAATTCATTGTCTATGATATCTTTCAGAACAATGTAGTTTCCCTGTTAATCTCTTTTAATCAAATCTATGTTTGCTCTTGCTTTTTCCATGATTGCTACCCTTGCTTTTTTTGAGTTCAGCTAAAGCATAATAGTTTTTCTTTAGCCCCTCATTTAAATTTCATATAACTTTGTGTTTCAAGTGTGTTTCTTGTAAACAATATGTTGTTGGATTCTATTTTTTGATCCATCTGTTATCCTTTTCCTTTTTTTGAGTGAGTTCATAGAGAAGAGTGTTTTGGACAGGGAAGGCAGAGGGAATGGTGATTGGAGTCACAGGGCCATTGATTGGTATGTCCTTTCCAGGAATGGTAGGGCTGATTTAAATTACTGTTGTCAGAGCTAGAGTTGAAAGAAAGGGGTCAGAAAGGGAGAAGGAGGGTTTACTTTCACCAGAGTGACATAGAGATGGTAGGGAAGTGCAATGGTCGGTCTGGGTCCAGGAACTCCTTGGTTCAATCAAGTTGACTGACTTTCTAAAGATTCAATAATGGGGAATCTTAAACTTTCCAAGACACTGTGAACACCTCTACTCCCTCCTATCTTATGTTTAGCTGAAAAACAACTGAACAACAATAGTAGGAAAACAAAGTACTTTTTACTGAACAACTGAACTTTTGACTGAAAACAACAAATCTGCCATTAGATTTGGCAATTAAGTGATCATTGGCCTCTTTGGAGAGAGCAGTTTTGTTTGAATGATGAGGTCTGAAGCCAGAGTGTAGAGAGTTAAGAAGAGAGTAAGAGGAAAAGGAGAAGCATTGATTATAGATAGCCTTCTTAAGGAATTTAACCAAAAAAGGGAGGAGATATGAGATGATAGCTAATGGAAATGAACAGATCAAGGGAGGATTTTTCGAGGATGGTGGAGATATGGGCATGTTTGTAGGCAATAGGGAAGCAACCAGTGGAAAAGGAGAGATTGGAGATAAATGAGGAAGTGAAGATGATAAAAGGGGCAACCTGCTACAGGAAACAGGATTGAATGGGATCACTTGTATTTGTAGAGATGTTTGCCATGGCAAGGAGAAGAGCCACCTCATTGTGTGAGACAGGAGTGAAGGAGGAGATAGTAACAGAAAGCATCTAAGTGATGTGAGGAGAGAAGAGGGAGCTCTCAGATGATGGCCTCAAAATTTTCACTGAGATATGAGGGCAAGGTGAGAGTATTTTAAATGGATGGGAAGGGGTAACTAAAGAAAGTTCAGAGAGTATTTCAGCAACAACTGGTAAACTAGTTGACAGCTCCTTGACAGTAGTAGAGAGTACTGACAGGAAGGCCTTGGTTCAAGTCCTTCTGTATACATTTTCTTGGCTATGATTGCGTACAAGTCACACAACCTCTCAGCCTCAATTCCTCATTTGTAAAAAAGGGATAATATCTCACTCATAGGATTGTCATTAGGATCAGATGAGGTAACATACAAAACATTGCAAACCTTTTAAGCCCTGCATAAATGCTATCTATCCTGCTGCATAGAATGGAGGAAGCTAATACTGAAAAGGCGAGTCTGAGCTGAATATGGGAGAAATATGCAATAATACCAGGTGTCCCAAAAGTCTTAGTGCAGTTATAAAAAAATGCTCTAATAACTTTTGCGACAAGTGTATATACAATGCATGTGTATATATGTACACACATATGTGTATATTATGCATACACACATGCATGCATGTTAAATAAAATTAAATGTCTACATAGTGAATGCAAATTAAATTATATTTAATGCATACATATAATTATATAAGTACACATACATATATGTACATGACTAGGTACAAATACGTGTGTGCACACATATACATATGTGTATACACACACTACAGTCTCAAAAGCTATTAAAGTTTAAAGCTGCACCAACACTTTTGGGACTCCAAGTGTGTGTGTGTATAGACTGTATCTATCAAAGCCGCACTAAGACGCTGAGAATCCCGCGTGTGCGTGTGTGTGCGTGTATGTGCGTGTAAACTATCTCTCTGCCTCTCCAGACACACTTGGTCTTTTTTCCGGCTTAGACAAGGGGTGGCTGCGCCTCAGACCCCTGTCAGCGAGGGCGGGGGTGGGGTGGAATGGGGGAGGGTTCGCTAACCGCAGCCTACATCTTCCGGAGAGCCACCCCCCAAGATGCGGCCCAGGCTCCGCCTCCGCACGCTCGGTCCCCTCGGCCGAGGCCGCGGGGGATGCTGCGACAGCGCTTAGAACGCTCGCCACAGGTAACGCTGCGGTGGTCCTCGCCTCCGGCCCCACCCCCTTGGCGACTTCTACGCGCCACCCCAGGGAGCGAGAGCAGGCGCGCGCACGCCCCGCTCGTCCTCGCTCCCGGGGCGTTCCCTTTCCGCCACGCATGCGCCGATGTCGCCTGGGCCGCCGCGGCCACCGCCGGAAGTGACCCTGGCGGGTTTGACTTCAAATTCTCAGTGAGGAGGTGCGGCGGCGCCGGAGGGGTGGCGGTTGAGCGGGGAAGTGCAGGGTAGGGTCTCAGGAGCCTCTCTTCCTAGCTGTTGGGGGTGGACCGAGGGGCCCGTCCCGCCCCCGCCTCCCATCAGCGGTGGGCAGTTTCCTCCCTTGAGCCCCCCAGCGCCGCGGTGAACTCAGGTGAGCCTCTGTCCTCTTCTCCTCCACCCCCCCAAGGCCGTGGGCAGTGAGGCTGGGGCGAGGGGGGAGGGGAGTCTGGGGGTCCCGCCCCGCATTCCGTGCTTATCACTTTCCTCCTGCTCTGAGTCCCAGCCCCAAGCCCCCGACTTAGTTGTTTGACACACCTGCACCTCCGAGCTTGGGTTTCCCCTCTTCCCGGGGGCCTGGGGCCAGACCCCAACCCCACTCCCAGCCTCGTGTGACCCGAGAAATCCCGAGACTGGTCTGGCAGCCTCGGTGTTTGAACCCTCCTTTCACTCCCCCCCTTCTTTATTTGAAGACTTTCTTACCCCCCCATTCTCCCTCTCCACGCCCCCCACCCCTTGATTTTCAAAAGTAGTGTCTTTCCATTTTGGCTCTATTTTGGTTGATGTGTCATTTTGAGAGTAATTATTTTAGTTTTTCATAGCGCTGTCAAATTCTAATGACCCACCCCCCCTTTAAAAAAAAGTAGATAGTTTAGGGGGAAAGTTTCTTATTGAAAGTTGTTTTTTCCTGATGTTATTCCTTGTTGCATTAATGGCAGAGTTACAGGGGAACGTGATTTTTCCTGAACTGGAAATGCTTTATCGTTCCATGCCAGCACTTTGTTTAAAAAAAAAAAAGTCAGTGTTTTCTGTTTTAATTGTGAACTGCCTGGTTTATAGCAGCCAACTCCCAATGCATTGATAGCCCAGTCATCACTTTTGAAACAGTTCAGCTTTTGACTTGCGTCCTGCTTTGACTGTTAAGAAACATTGCTAGTGTTTTAGAATGTGTGCAAAGATCTTTGCTTCTTAGTCACAATGATAGAACACTAAGATTTCTGATGTGATTTATGTACTGTTCGTAGAGGCTGAACAGTTCTCACTATGTAGTATGTAATAATATATGTTATCTACATATATAGTAGACCAACTTTTCCAAAGGAGGATTAGGAATTTTTTTAGAAGTTATTTAAAGGTGGTTCCTTGAATTAGACTTTTTAAAAAAATTCAAAGAATAATTGGTATAATGGGCATTCTTATATAAAGAAATGATAGCAACCCTTTCAGGAAGCATTGGTAACTGTATACTATTACATATTTCTACTTAGACTTATATCATATGTTAGAACTTTAAAAGACAATATTGATTACTTTCCCACCAGTCCTAAATAATACACTTCAGAAATTTAATACGAAGTACGCTGTGGAATTTTCAGTTTTTCTAGCATAAGGCTAAATATTTTCCTTTTATTGTAACCATATTGACTGTTTTACAAAGATAGTGTTATTTATCAGAAGTCATAGTATGTTGCCTACTGATAAAATTCTGAGTACATTTAGTCAACCTGCTTGTTTCATAGTGAACTTAAATGTGGCTTTTTGGCTGTGTTGTTTTTGTTAAATTGTCTAAGCTAAGAGCTGGAGATATGAAAAGGGGCAAAAAACATCCCTGCCATCAAGAAGCTCACAATCTAATGGGAGAGAAAATAAGTGAACGGATATGTAGGAATAATATATATATATGTATAGATACATATACATATACATGTATCTATGTATAGATACATATACATTTACATATACATACATATACATATACATAACATACATTTCTTTATTCTTTTCCTCCCCAGTTTTGTCTACGATAAATTGAGCTTTGTATCTTATCATTAAATTAGTATGTATATGACTTTTTCCATTACAAACATTTTCTTACCACAACAAAGTTATATTTATTAACAATGATAAAGAATAGTGTCCTTACTCCCCACCTTTAAAATGTTTAATTTTTAAAATACTTCCTTAATGAACACAAGTTTTTATTACAGTGACAAAGAATAGCGTCCTCACTCCCCACCTTTAAAATACTTCCTGAACATAGGTTACTCTAAGATACTCTTGTATCACAGTGATAACTTTGTCAAGCTTTAAAATAAGAAAAAACATTTACCATGTTCTGAGTGATCATGGGTCATTCATTAGTGATTATTCATCATTACCAGTGACTAATTTATAATATCTGCATAATCTAATTGCATACCCCAGATGTTAGTTCAGAATATTTACCAGTGTAACACCTTACTCTTTTTTGAAATTCGGTTTACTGAACTCTGATTCTGGTTTTAAATACTTTTTGGTTTGACTTCAGATAATGTATAGTTAATCTTTTTTATGTATTTAAGTAAGCCAGCCTTGCAGAAAGGAGCAGAAAATTTTTCACTGATTTTGTCCGTATTTTAACAATGCCACCATACTTGGATGCCCAAAAAACCCAGCACCTCAAATAAATAAATTCACAAGAGTTTCATTTTGTTTTCTTTTGAGAGCTTTGAGGAAAGGAAATAGAAGGCTAAAGATTAAGTTTTTTTTAAAATTTATTATCTGTTTTCCATCTGTTTGACAAAGGACTCCCCCCCCTTTCTGATTATTCCCTAGATAGATATGAATAAAAGAACTGTTCATACACGCACTACATAGATATCACATGTGGCCGGACCTTTCTGAAACATCAGATGTCATTGCATTTCATTTAAAAATCTGATGTTGCTGCTTATTTTATTAGCATCTTGCTCAATTAATTTTAATGAGTTTAGTCATCAGTTAAGTCATTAATCCCTCACAAGCCATCTAAACAAAGGGTGACTCTCATGGGATGAGAGTAAGTGGAAAAGCTTGTTCTGAAATATCGTAGCTGCATCCTGTGATAATTGTGAGAAGTAATATTGTCTGAAGTTAAAATTCTTTGAAATTTTTTGGACAAAAAAATTTATAGAAATTTTATTAAAATTATAGAAAATTGTTATTTTTGTAGGATTGCATTAAAATGTTGAATTAATATCTAATGTTCAAAAATTATAGTTAAAATTAGGTGTATTATCTTAGTGGAAATGTAGGGTGAGTATTCAGGATTAGAGAATCTTGTAGAACTATACAGTATTATCATTAAATTTGGGAGGAAGATAGTGTTTAGGGTTACAAAACTGAAAGAATAAAGAAAATGTTCTCTCAGTACTTGGTCCAGAGAGATTATGCTATAATCAATAGCCTGTCTTTTAGATGGCTAGATGTTTTCTTGAACTGCATTTTTTTTTAAGCAATGAAACAAAGTTATACAGTGACAGTACATATAACCAGAAGGTGAAATTTACTATAAACATACCTTTTGAAGCAGATGTAAGAGGAACCTTTTTTCTTCATCACTGGCTTCCACCCCTCACTCCCTTTTCAGTTCACAAAGGGGTAAAAATGTTTGCTTATTTATGTATACAACATGCATCCCTAATTTTATCATAAGTCTTGAACAGGGCAGCCCCATTGGATTATAGCTTTAGAACTGGAAGGGACCTTGGAAATCTCTAGTCTACCACTATCCATCTCTGATTTATATGAGGAAATCAAGGCCCAGAGAGGTAAAACAACCTGCTGAAGGTCACACATAAAATATAAGAGACGGTATTTGAACTGGATTTTCTGACTTTCTTCACTATACCACATACCTCTGATTGTGGCATAGTGCTTAGCAATCAATCAGTATGTTAGTAGCTCAAGAAAGTATTGACTACCATACTTAATAATCTGGGGTTCTTCTCTTCCTTGGGAATGTGGGCGCTAGCAATACTAACTGCACTATTAAGATTTAGAGTTAGGATGAATCTTAGAAGCTATTATCTAGTCCAGCTCCTTCATTTTACAGATGAAAAAACTGTGGCCTGAGAGGTAAAACCCAAAATCACACAAATTTTAAATATTTGGGTCAGGATTTGAACTCAGGTCTTATCACTTCAAACTCAGCATCCTTTTCCACTGTACCTACTATGCCACCTTCCATGACAGGACATTTTTCAAAATGCCTCCTTTTTTTTATGATTAGCAAACAAAATTTTCTTATCTGTATTAGAAAAACCAATATAGGATGGATATTTTGTCTTGCTTAGTATATCAATATAGATTAAAGTGCATCTTTCTATTTTGGCTGATCTTTTCATTTTTAATTAATTCTAGATCATATAAGGCATTGTTTTACTTAACTCTTTCGAAGAATTCATTGAATAATACATTGCCTAAGCTTGTAAAAAAAAAGTCTTTGTTCTTTTGAGTCCCATTAAAAGTAAATTTAAGGGCTGGAGGGAGCCAAGTTAGTGGAATAGTCAAAAAGGGTATATTCCACCCTCCACACCTTCTTCCCTTTCCCTTCCCCCTCCCCACCTCCAAACAGATTTAGAAAATGTACCAGAGTTATTCCTGATCAGGAAATCCAAGGGAAAAAAAAATGAAAGTGAGTCATTTTTTTTCCAGCCCATGTCAGCATAGGGAGAAGTATGTGGACACGAGGGACAGGGTCTGGTGAGGAACATGCTGCTGGGAGCATTCCAGTGTGAAAGGGGCAGGAAGAGGTCCCAGATCCAGCATAGAGGTGCCTAAACTTGTTTTGGAAAAGGTGCCAGTTGGCAGCTCTGTCGCTCACTACCTAGTTTTGGGCCACAGATCTAGGGTAGACTGAGGGGGGGACCTTTGCTGGAGGATGGCATTCTAAGGTGAGGATTGATCAGGGGTCCTTAGCTGGTTACTGAGCAAGGAGCAGATTCAGAGGCAAGCAGCCGCTGTGTGGCTTGGACTCTAGGATCTGAGTGGGGTCTTAGTTCCAACCTCCAAACCAGGCTGAAGCCTGCAGAGAAATAACCAAAGCAGGAGTCCCAGAACAAAAGGGAGCCAGCTGTTCTGTAGTTCTGTTTGTTTTTTTTTTAGTGAGGCAGTTGGGGTTAAGTGACTTGCCCAGAGTCACACAGCTAGTGAGTGTTATGTGTCTGAGACTGGATTTGAACTCAGGTACTCCTGACTTCAGGGCTGGTACTCTATCCAACTGTGCCACCTAGCTGCCCCTATTCTGTAGTTCTGAACCAGCAGAACTTTCTTCCCCTGGCTGATAGCTGAGGTCAGCAGAAGCTGTTGAAACTCCAAAGGAGGCAAGCCCACAGACCCGTAGCTCAGACCCAATCCCAGTTCAGAAACTTTTGCAAAGTTCAAACCAAGAGAGCAATGATCAGACTTTACCTTGAGTCATACCACTTTGGGAACACTGAAGCTTTCAGGTCCCTAGCCTGAATTGTCTCTGAAATCTTGAAATAATACAATAATCAATATCCCAAGAAAGCAACAGAAGGTCCAGTTCAAACCTTTTATCCAGAAGCATGCAAAGCCTGTCTAACATAAAGCCTGAAGTCAAGAAGTAGGCTGAAAAAATAAAGCAATAAAAAAGGAATCCCATCTTAAAGACTTAGTATCTTGACCGGGAATCTCAAGATACAAATCCAGTAGAAGAGAATGGTTCTATAACATCTATAAGCAAAGCCTGAAAGCAAAGTGGAAGTTGAGCATAAATTTCACAGAATTTCTGAGAGGGAGCAAGAGTTTTAAAAAAGCTTAAAAATGATTTTTTAAACGAAATTAAAGTACTTAGAAAAATTAGAAAAGAAATTAGAACTATGGAAGAAAGAATTAATAACTTGACAGAAGAGTTGTAAAGCTTTACAGTAGGGGTAGCTAGGTGGCACAGTGGATAGAGCTCCGGCTTTGGAGTCAGGAGAACCTCAGTTCAAATGTGACCTCAGACACTTCACACTTACTAGTTGTATGACCCTGAGCAAGTCACTTAAACCCGATTGCCTCATAAAAAAAAAAAAGCTTTACCCTAACAACAAATTCCTTGAAAATGAGAATGAACCAAATAAAAGCTAAAGATTCTATGAGACAACAAAAAAACCAAAGCCAAAAGACTGAAAAAAAAATGGAAGAAAATATGTTATCTCATAGCAAAAACATCTGATCTGGAAAACAATCGAAGTGAGATAATTTAAGAATCACTGGACTATTTAAAAGCCATGACCAAAAAAAGAGCTTAGACGTCATCTTTAAAGAAATCGTAAAAGAAAACTGCCAAAATCTCTTAGAACCAGAGAGCAGTATAGATCTCCTAGAAGGAGATCACCTGCTGCAAGAAACCTCAAAATGAAAAAAAACTCATAGGAAAATCATAGTCAAAATCCAAAGCTTTCAGATCAAAGAAAAAATATTGCAAATAGCCAGAAAAAGAGAATTCAAATACCGAGGAACCATAGTTAGAATCATTTATGATTTAACAGCCACCACTATAAAGGAATGGAGACCTTGGAATGTGATATTCCCAAAGCCTAATGATATAGGATTACAACTAAGAATAACTTACTCAGTAAGACTGAGTGTAATGCCATATGGGGAAAAGTGAATTTTTAATGAAATAGAGTACTTCCAAGCATTCCTGATGAAAAGATCAGAGCTAAGTAGAGACTTTGAAGCATAAACACAAGAGTCAAGAGAAACACGAAAAGGTAACTATGAACAAATAATGGTAAGGGACTAAACAAGGATAAACTGTTTACATTCGAATGTGGAGAGATGAGATAGACAGTGTCCCCTCTGAACCCTATCATTAAGTGTCATAGAGGGAGTCTAATTAGGACTGGATGTGGTTCTGTTATATCTTGATCTTAAAAGAGTGGCAAGGAAGAAGATAAGGAACACTTGAAGGAGAGGGGAAAAGTGGAAGATTAGGAAAAATTATCCTGCCTACTAAGAATGGGCAAATAAAAGTCTGTACAAATAAGGAGGGAGGGGTGGAGGGAGCAGCTCACATTTGAACCTTGTATCGAAACTGGTCAAAGGAGGGAAGAATACATACACAGAGGAGTTCAGAAATACATTTCGTTCATCAGAGAAGCAAAAGAGAAGGGGGAGAGAAGGAAAAAGGAGAAATAAAGGGTGGGAAGTTCATCCTAAGTACAACAAACTAAGATTTACAAAAATATTTATAGTTCTGCAGTGGCAAAGAGTTGAAAACGGGATGCTCGTCAATTGAGGGAATGGCTGAACACGTTGTGATATAGAAATGTTTTGGAATGCTGTTATACTGTAAGAAATGCACAGAATGAAGGAGAGTGAGAAGTCTAGGATAAAGATAAAGCTACAAAGCCAAGAGACTGAAAGGATATTGATGCCTTCAAAAAAATATGGAAGTTTAAGAGGGAAGAGTTTGGAGGGAAGTTTCAGAGAAACCTGGAAAGACTTACGTAAATTGAAGTAATGTGAAGTGAGCAAAACCAGAACAATTTATGTGGTGACAACAGTGTTGTAAAGACAGATATCTTTGAAAGACTTAGGTACTCTGATCAGCATAATGACCAACCATGATTTCAGAGGACTCACGGTGAAACATGCCATTCATCCAACTCTTTGCAAACTGGCTTCCAACGCCATCACTAGGCTGAAACTGCGCCCCAGTGTTGTTGGTGATTATTTTAATTGCTGATTTAATTTGACTGTCTTTTCCAAGTCCTTATCCTTCTTGACCTATTTTACATCCTTTTTTGGGGGGTGGGCAAGGCAATCGGGATTAAGTGACTCACCCAGGGTCACACAGCTGGTAAGTATCAAGTGTCTGAGGTTATATTTGAACTCAGGTCCTCCTGACTCCAAAGCCGGTATTTTACATCCTTCTTGACATTTACACTATGAACACTCTTTCTTCCTGTATATTCTTTCTTCTCTGGTTATTTGTGACTGTTCTCTCCTGGTTCTGCTATCTGACTACTCCATCTCTTTTGCTGGCTCATCATCCATATCATACCTTTTAACTATGGGTGTGTACTAAAGTTCTGTCCCTGCCTCCTCTCATTCTTCAATCATTTCTTGGTAACCTTATTAGTTCCCTTGGGCTTAGCTATTAGTTCTATACAGAAGACTCCTGTGTATTCAGCCCCAGTCTCTACCTTAACTTTAGTCCCAGAGCACTAATTCCTTTTTGGCTATTTCAGACTGGATATCCTGGAGACATCTTGAACTCAGCATGTCTAAAATTACACTCATTAACTTTCCTCCTAAACTCTTTCCTCTTTTAAACTTCCATATGTTTTTTGAAGATACCAATATCCTTTTCAGTCTCTCAAGTTTATAGCCTTTTCTTTTTTGTAGGATCCTTACTCTTCCTCAATACACATATCCAGTCATTTGTCAGTTTAACAAGACCTGGGCAAATCACTTAACCTTTGTCTTCCACAGTTTCCTCAACTGTAAAATGGGCATAATAGTACTTACTTCACAGAGTTGTGAGGATCAAATGAGATAGTATTTGTGAAGCACTAAGCACTGTGCCTAGCATGTAGTAGGTGCCATATAAATGGTTATTCCCTTTCTTCTCTCTTCCTCCCACCTAGTTGCCTTGTACTTGCTTAATTTAATTACCTCATATTTACTATGTTTATTCTATTTATATTTGTTCAGAATATACTTATATAGGTACTTGTTGTCTTCCCCATCAGAATATAAGATTCTTGGGAGTAGGGATTGTTTCATGTATCATATTTGTATTCCCCATGCACACAGTGCCTTTCATGTATTAGGGACTTAATAAGAGTTTGATGATTTATTAAGTCATGAGGAGGCTTCTGAAATTGGGATTTCATCTATAAGAAGAATTCTTGTTGAGGAAGCTTTGCTGATACAGATCAGCAACTCATATATAACTTAGAGCTTTATAAAGTTTCATGGGGGAACTAGGAGAATAACTGACTTGCCTATAGTTATATAACTGGTGTGTATTGGAGGCAGGATTTGGAGTATTCCTAACTTTAAGACTGCTTTTCTACTTTATTGAATTTCAGAAAATTTTACTTTGTTTATAATTTGAACTTAAACCAAAAATGAGCCCTACTATATATTGTAAAACAGGAGAGGATTGTTTGTGAAACCCTTTTAAGGTATAGTTATCCCTTCCACATTGAGGGGTTAGGGGTGTAGCACCTCCATGATCTGGAAACTCCGTGTAAAATTTTTTGACCCTCCCTTCATACCAGAGAAGATGTCTGAATTTTTTTCATTTTTCTTTTATGGGGTGTTTACAGTATTATTGTAAAAATTGGGTTAAGTATTTGGTCATAGGCTCTGTGTCATCTGTTGGCTTTCACATGTTGTCTGTGGCTTCCACAAAACTCCCCCAAAATTCCCATTTAATTTTTTATGCTGACCTCCATTATATTGAAACTGCAGTGGGGAAAGTTGCAGTATGGAAGGGATAACTGTATATAATAAATTCAACGTGTAATTTAAAAATCTGTCCAGTTTGTCTGTGATTCCTTCTGACCTTCTTTTTTAAGAACCCTGTCTTCATTCTCCTTCCTTGTACCTCCTTCCTTCAGTTGGAAAAGCAAAGGAAAACAAAATTCATGTAATGAATATGCATAATGAAGCAAAACAGATTTCCACATTGTTTTCCTCTTTATCATTATAAAGATAAAATCTGATTACATTAATATTTACCAAAGTTATAAAGGTAAAATAAAATTATTCTAAAGTTCAGTCAGTATATTCTCTTAGTATAGCTTATAGCATATGTCTGATTCTCCCAAAAAATAAATATTTACACCATTTCAAAGGTCCCCAAATGTACCATTGTGTGACATTTTTGCTGTTCTTTATTCTATTCTATGCATTCTATACCTTATAATAAAGTAGAAGCAATTTACTAAATGAAAAGAGGAAATATTAATTTTTAATTGTAAAAAAGTTAAATATTTAACTAGGAAATCTATGGTAGGATCTTTGAAAGAATAAAACTGCCACTTCTGATTTGTTTAATAAACTTTTTCATAGATGAAGTCTTTCATAATAGTAAAATTATAAGTTACTGAAGGACAAAATTTGAATTGACTTCTGTTTTCAAATTTAAATGTCTGTCACAATATAGATTTATTAAAGACCGATTTTACCTACTTTAAAACTCCTAAATATAAATTTGATATAATAAATGGGTAAGAAATTGAGTTGTCATATTGGGTCAAGGGCCACATTGCCCATCCAGTATAATAGTTCTACTTTAGATTGTCAAAGGGATTTGTACCCAAGCCCTATTTTTCTGTGTCAAATACAAATTTATAGCATTGGGTCTTCTCACCATGTATTTATAAGTTAGTGTTTCTCATGTCTACTATCCCCCTGAATAGACATACTGTACATTTTTCTTTGAGTGTTAATATTATTATAACCTAGGAAAAGTCAGCTGGGATCCCCTTTTTTCTCCCTTAAAACATTCCCTTTTCTAACTTCCTTGTTTCCATCAAAGGCACTATCATCCTTCCAGTTACATAGGATCACAACCTTGGATTTATCTAATCTAAACTATTACAGTAGCTTCTGATTAGTTCTGTGTTCATAAATCCTACTGTAACTTTGAATAATGTCTTTTCAAAAACTTATAATTCATCCACAGTTTTTCCCACCCATATGGTAATGATATAATCTGAGCTGGGCTCTTCTGGAACTTGGGGCCTTGGATGATGTTCCTTTTTGACTCTGTGATTATTATGCCCTGTTTGGATGCCTACTGTTAATAAATATGCAACATGAAACATAATTTTTTTTTTATTTTCAGCTTGCATTTGAGCATGAGTCTTCTTATGATTAGTGAAAATGTAAAATTGGCTCGTGAATATGCTTTGCTGGGAAACTATGACTCTGCGATGGTCTATTATCAGGGAGTGCTTGATCAAATGAACAAATATCTGTACTCAGTCAAAGATACATACCTTCAGCAAAAATGGCAACAGGTGAGAATCATATCTCAAATTTCTCCCCTCTCATCCTACATGTGCAATCAAAAGTGTTTTTTCTAAGGCACAGATCTGACCATATCACTCCACTCCTCAGTAAGCCACAGGAATTCATTGTTGCCTCTACAGATACAAACTCTTCTGTTTGGCATTTAAAGGCCTTCACAATCTGACTCCAAACTACCTTTCTAGTCTTACTGCACATTACTCTCCTTCGTTCATTCTAAAGTCTGGCCAAACTGGTTGCCTTGCTATTCCTCATACACAGCTTTCCTTCTGCCTACACTCCCCTCCCTCTTCCCCCAGCCCCAGTCTGTTCAGAAATATACTTCTTCATTACATCTTCCTTTAGAATCTCTAGTTTCCTTCAAAATTCAACTCAGGCATCACTTTTTACATGACATTTTTCCCAATTTCCTCCCTACCACACTACTCAGTACCCCCCCCATCATCTCTTCATTTTGTTTATGTTTATATGTACATGTTTTCTCATTATAGAGTGCAAAGTTCTCAAAGGCAGAGATTGTTTAATTTTTTTCTTTGTATATCCATGCCTAGTAAAGTACCTGGAACTTAATGGGTATTTGATAAATCCTTCTTGGTTGGTTGATATTTACATTTGCCGTAATGGTTTAATTGCTCAGATAACTTTTAAGAAGGATTTGAAAGACTCAAAGTTATATATAAATGCAGTACAGCCTTTTTAGAACATGGAATCTTATTATATGAGTTTTGGCGTTTAAATAGAACTACTTTCTATGGTAAAAGCCCCATTATATCCCACTTAGTCTATCCCGCTACAGTTTGATAAAGGGAAGTTTACTCTCTCATTCTGATAACTTAATTATAAGATAATACTGTTTCACAAAATATACTGGCAACAAGTTTAACATTTTCTTTAGAGGCATTTTTTTTTTTTTTAGTGAGACAATTGGGATTAAGTAACTTGCCCACTCACACAGCTTGGAAGTATTATTAGTCTGAGGCCGGATTTGAACTCAGGTCCTCCTGAAGCCAGGGCGGGTGCTCTATCCACTGCACCACCTAGCTGACCCTTTAGAACCAAATTTGATACAGGATTAGGGCATTAGGCGGGCCTTTTGAGGCTACTTGATCACCTGTTAGATGTTCCGGTAGAGTGACAAGTATCCAGGATGATGTCATAGCAAGGCTCAATTATATAGTGTTATAGCAAAGAAATTACAAAGGTGCTTTAAGTAACTTACTAGGATAGCCATAGGTCCAATGAGCTATTTCTTTGGTATTGACTGTTGGTCCTTTTCCTGGAATCATTGAAAGACATTTCAGACCTTTTTCTCTTCCTGTTTGTGAATCGGTGGCTTCTGTATTTTGTTAAAGATGTTTTTTATTTTTTTCTATTTAGTTCATAAGTAATGTTCACATATTAACTCAACTTTAACAATAGTAAGGAAGTTTTGAACGCATTTCTAGTATTTTATGTAGTCACCTGTCACTGAATGAAGCTTCTCTTTTATTTATATATAGGAAAAGGATTTTTTTTTTTGGTCATGTTTGGTCATGAAGAATAAATTGTGAAACCTTCATTTAGTCAATTTTTTATTTTGATGTGTAGTCTTATATTCATTCAACTTTTAGTTGTGCAGGTTGTAGATTTAGCAGAACCACTTCTTTTTTTCCACATTCCTCCTTAGGGCCTATATTGGACTATTAATCAGAAGTTACATTGGAAGTCAGGAAGATAACATTGAGAAAATATAAAGTTAAATTTAGTCAGTTTTATTACTTTCCTCTGGGTGGAAGAAGAGGTTGAGATCAGTATCTAAGGGTTGTTTTTTTTTTTTTTAAAGTATTTATTTGACTTATTTTTGCTTTGTTAAGTAGCTATATTTTTATTAGATTCTTGACTTAGAATCAGAAGTCTATAATTTAAGAAAAAAGTGTGAAATAGTTCTTCTGACTTAACTTGTTGCAGTTGGTGTTAGAGTTGGGAGTATAACATGAATAAAGCCTTTAAAGCATTATTAAACAGTCTTGGATTATCTAGTTAAAATTTTTATTGTCTAAATGCAGATTTGTAACATGTATCATGTAACATGATGCTGATTTTGTAAGTCATTTGAATTTAAAGGTCATGTTTTTCCTTTCTAATCAGGTTTGGCAAGAGATAAGTGTGGAAGCTAAACATGTTAAGGATATCATGAAAACGCTAGAAAGCTTTAAATTAGATAGCACTCCTTTGAAAGCTGCTCATCATGAACTTCCAGCTTCAGAGGGAGAAGTTTGGTCCTTGCCAGTACCTGTTGAACGAAGGTAAGTAGGTATCTTTTAGGTGATGTGTTAGAAATAAATGAACCCAAAGTTTAACATGGTGCCTAAAATGTCTCTTGATTCCTGAAAAAAATATCAGGAATAAGGGTTTTGTGATTTTTACCTACTTTAAAATAATTCTCTAATCACAATTTGTACAATACTAGTAATGTTGCTTCCTTAGCCTTCTTTATTACATTCTTGATAACTTTTGACTCTTTATAAAAGTTTTGCCCCATCTGCATTCTTTTATAGTTCCTGTGTCACGCCCTTAAAAGAGAAGTCTTAGTCCAACAGACTATCACAGAAGAGAAAGTGTCTTGTGGGTGCTTAACAAATGCTTGTTGTTTTATTGAACAGAGATAAATCCCTTCATTGCTCTCAATTTTCCCATTTCACCCCTCTTATTTCCTGAGTCTAAACTCCTAAATTTTTTCACCAGCCATCTTAATTCCATTTTATCTTGTTTCTTTAAGATTTATACCTATAAGTTCCTTTTTCCTCTTTTTCTTTTCTAAGAAATCTTTGATGCTATTGCCCCTTCCTTGGTAATCCATATGTACCTTGTTTTTACATGTTTCCCTGTTAGAAAGCATGTTCTTTTTGGGCAGGAACTGTTTTTGCCTTTCTTTGTATCCCTAGCACTTAGTGCTTGGCATACAGTAAGCATTTACAATAAATTCTTGTTGATTGATAAGAATCTTCTAATAAAATAGTGTTGTCCATTGTCCAAATAACCTGATCCTGGAGAGTAACTCCCCTTTACTAGTGTTAAATCTGGAAAAAAATCCGTCTTCTAGTAATCTTGTGAAAGTAATTCCTCACTAAGTATGTATTATTAGATCCTCTCTGATTTAAAATTCAGTAATGTTCATCCCTGAATATTGCCGATAACCTAATATTACTTACTGTATTTGTTCTTCTCTTTTCAATTATTCGTCAGTGTCTTCTTCATAGCCAGTCATTTGTTAATGTTTCATTAACAATCTCTCTAAAGTTAAATGAAATTTTGTAAAGTGCTTTACAAGCCTTTAAACACAATATGACTGTGAACTTCTCAGTATTTTTAGTACTTCTCCTGGAACCTGTTTTTAATTCCCTAAACTATTACTGAAAAACCTACTTCATTGTAGTCATTTGTTGCTTCCTTCCATCTTCATTCATATATTTCTTCTTCCTGCCCTTTAACCTAGTTTCCCTTAAGGTCCAATCCCCAGTCTTCTGGCTCTTCTTACTTTATACTTTTTTTCAGAGAGCTTTAAATTCTCATATTTCAGAAACAACTCACTTCAGCCTTGTTATCACTTAAATTCCAATTGCCCAAAGAACATTTTTGTTTTGATGTCTTTTTATCACCTCCATCTCACATTTTTTAAAATGGTTCTTTATCCTTTCTCTTTCACTAATTTTTTTGTCTGACAAGTTAGGTTATTTTGTCTTGGTTTGGTCATTTTTTAGTCTCTCATATCCAATCATAAATGAGTGTCTCCCTTCACAAGGTTGTTTGAATTGATTACCTTTCAAATTAATTGCTTTTGCTTTTTTAATTGATGCTTTTTTTTTTTTTTACTGTCAGTCATTTCCTGATGTCGTTTCTGTCCTCCAAGTATTATGAAGAAAAACAGTTAAGCATAATTGACTGACAAATTCACCTATTCTGGCATTCCATACCATAGTCTCCACTGTTCTATTGAGATGAAGAATATACATTATATTCCCTGTTCCAGAGCCAGGATTGTTGATTGCAATCTAGTTGAGCTGCCTTTTTGTGTTTTTCTTCTTTGGCATTTCCATCATCACTGCCCTCACTGCTCCCTTTCTTTTGTGTCTTCCACCATTAGATCATAAACTTCTTGAAGGCAGGGACTGTATTTCTTTTTTATATTTGTATCTCTAGGGCTTAGCACAGTGTCTGGTACATAGTAGGTGTTTAATAAATTTATTTTATTATTATTATTTATTATTTAATTAGAAATTAAAATTTGTTGACTATTTATTGACTTCCATCTTGTTGCTACTATCTTAGGTTAGTTCCCTATTAAATTTATGCCTAAATTGGTGTAATAGTCATTTAACTGATCTCCCTGCCTTTATTCTCTCTCTCCCTAATAGATCACGTGTGTATTACCACTAGATTAATCTTCACTTTCATCATAGTTCCATGATGAAGATCTATGGTGGAATTTGCTGCCAAAATTTCCTGCCAATAATTTAAAAAGTCTTCCATCACTTGGCCCTACCTTACTTATCTAACATTACATTTTCTTCCTAATGCTGTCCAATATGAATCCTTTATTCCAGTCAGGAAGTTTCTTTGTTCTCACTCCTGCAGGAGTCAGAGCCAGGAGACCTGGATTTGAAGACTGGA
This sequence comes from Vombatus ursinus, assembly GCF_900497805.2. NCBI lineage: Eukaryota > Metazoa > Chordata > Mammalia > Diprotodontia > Vombatidae > Vombatus > Vombatus ursinus. Next base: position 3,100,841 of record NW_020952380.1, read on the forward strand.
TCTGATACCTATTAGCTCTTTGAGCAGAGACATGTGATTTAACTTCTCTTGACTTCACTTTCTTAATCTGTGTAATGGGGATTAAAAATACTTGTAGGTCCTTGCTGGGTTGTTGTGAGATATACATGTGTTTTATATAAAGCTTTGCAAATGTCAATTCTCTTCATTATGATCACCATTAGTATTAATGGTTTTCCCTTTTGGTTGTTTTGCCTTTACTCCTTCTTTCTAGCAGTCTAACTCTTACACTTCCTTTTAGCTTAGTTCAAATCTTTTGTAAAACTACTTCTAACTATCCATGCCCACAAGGATCTTGATACTCTGAATTGATGTTGTACTTCATCTGTGTATCATAGTTCCTAGCACTCGATTATATATAATACTGTCATCCAGTTTTATATATCTTTCTTGTGTACCAACTAAATTAAAAATTCATTTAAGTTAAATTGTAAACAAGGACTTTGAATTATTTTTACATTCTTCTCTGTTCCTGGCACAATACTAAGAACACAATAATGGATGAATAAATACTTGTTGATATTGATGATAATTTCACAAAGATCCTTTTCCATGGTTACTGCTTTCAGTACTACTTTTCTTCTTATTTTCAATTAACCTTTGCACAAAATTCACACCTTAGATTCAAATATCAAGACCCTCTATTTGTCTCTTGTTACCTTGTGCCATACCCTTTTTCTTTATCTTGCTCTCTTTTTTCAGTCAGTCAAAATAACTAGTCCTCTGCCATCAGGCTCACCTGTTTTTATAGTATGATCTGTTTTCACTAATCAGACCATCACCAGGACCCAGAAAACGTCAGTCTCCTCAGTATAGTGACTCTAGAGTCCATGGTAACCGTCCAAGTGCAGCAGTCAAAATTCCTCAACGTCCATCTTCACAAAATTCTAATAATGACAAAGGAAAAGCAGTCCGTTGTCGAGAAAAGAAAGAGCAACAGAATAAAGGAAGAGAAGAAAAGGTAAAAAATTACTTAAAAAGATGAAAGTAAACGTTTGAGATTTTGGCTAGTTGTATTCCCCAAACTTGATTTTTCAAAATAGGCTACAGTGCAAAAACTTCAAATAACCTGAGCCCTACTAACCATAACCCCAAATTATTAATTTTCCTATGCTCCATTTAACAAATACTTAGTTCCTATGGTATCTAGGAGAAACAAATGAAGGCAAACAGTATCACAGATAGGCATCTTTTTTTAAAAAACCACACATTCTCATCCAACTTCTAGAACAGGCATGTACAACCTGCGGCCCTTGAACCCCTTACAGCCAGCGTGTTGCTTGCAATACGCCAAAGAATTTCAGGTGGCTGGTGAAAAACGTAGAGGATGTCTTCCTCCAAAATCCTTTGGTGGGCCCCAGGTTGTGTAGGCCTGTTTTAGAACCACATATAACAACAACAGTTGTAAGAGACCTCGATAATTTTCTAGTCTAATCCCACATCTTTATAGCCAAGGAATCCAAGGCCCGAAGAGGTTAAGTATCTTGCCCAAAGTTATGAAATTACCCATGTCACACAGGGTAGAGCCTAAATAGAACTCCATTTATGTTTCTTAGTCTGGTGCTTCTTTTTCCTTATTGTGCTGATTCCCAATACTTTATATTCTGTATCCACTATATTTACATATCTGTGTATGTATTCATGTATACACACCCACACTCATACACGGACAATGAGAATTGACACTTTGAATATAAGTCAGTTAATTGTCAAAGATTGGCAGGCAAAAAAAAGTGCTAATAAATATAAGGAAGATGACTTTTTGAAAACCATAGTAGAATGTTGTGTTTTCCACATATTTCAGGTAATAGAGGCTTTATGAAGCAACTGAAGTCCTAGGAGATGAGATGAAAAGTTATTGCTGAAGTTGCTTATGTTTTTTCAAATCTCATGGGATGTCTTTTTTTTTTTAATTTTAGTTTCCATTTAGTAGATCCCACAGCATTTTAAAAAATCTTAATTTATGTAATTGCTAATATGGGAATGTGAGCTTGGAGGAATAGGGTAAAAATAGAACTTACATTTGGATACATTGATGAAACAGCTCTAAATAAGAAGGGGATTAGCACCCTACCCTAACCCCACTTTTTTTTTGTTTGTTTAATATAACCCCTTATTATTTAACTTTTTTAGTAAGGTGTATGTTTAACGTGTGGGTACTAAGTAGAATTTTTAACCCAAAAGCCCTTTACAAAGTTAAAGTATTATTCATTTCAGTATAGACACAAATTCCTCTCCAGTAGTCAGAAAAGAGCTTTTTTTTTTTCCACAGAAGCCCACTTCTGAATTGAAAATGTAGTCTTGTTTATAGATAAGGGCATTTAGTATTCTAACCTGTTAACTTTCTTCATCTTGTGAATAGGGAGGGGGGAAGCTCTCTACTAATAAATAAGTAGCAATAATAAGATGTAAACCGTGGGAGAGGATTGACAGTTCAGCTGAAATAATAAGGCATTTTGAACAAGTTATTTGGGTACCAAAGGGAAAGAGCAAAGAGGATTTTTTTCCCCTAGATCACACAAATAACAAGTAGCATATTGATCTGGATATGGGCTATGTGGTATTCCCTCAAATAATTGATATTTATTTTTCAGTGTAAACCTACAATTTTTCTTTCAAAGAGACATAATTTTGGAGTGTGAGGTATTGAAAATAGATGTTTTGGTTCCTTCTACCCATTAAGCAAAGGTATCTAGGTTTTTTTATCTACTTATTCAGAGTTAGTAATGGATTTTTCCTAGCCTTCCTTGATTTAGGGTTATTACCTGCCTATTTCATTGACCTTTTTTAGGAATGTCATTCTTACCTCCATTCTTCCCATCAACTAGTATTTCTGACCTTAGCCATTACTGTCAGTGTTAGTAGCCAATTCCAGATTTTATCCATGAGATCATCTTGCTTTTCAAATTTTAAGCCAGTTGTTTGACATTAAAAGTGACTAATAGAAAATACATTGTATGCAATTCATTTTTAAAAAGAAGATAACAGAGGGAAAATTTTGCTGCAGATAAGTATCTGACAATTTGTTTTTCATTCATAGATTTTTTTTTTTTACGATATGTAAAAAGCTACTTAGAGATGTGGGTTACAGAAAAGTATGAGAAATGATTTCTGCCTTGTAGTTTATTATCTAGTTGGAAAAAAGATACACATGTGTGAGGTACAGGGTAGAAATTCTTTTTTGCATTGAAAATGTTTCTTCTAGTACCGGCTATAAATAAGACAGATTGAGGAGAAATTATAGTGGGAGAAGAGGTGGTATGACATTGTCGATTGCTCATATCACTGCTGCACCAGATTGCCGTTGGGAAGCTGTAGAAGAAGGAAAGGAACAAGCATTTATTAAGTGTCTCATGTGTGCCAGGAGCTGTTCTAAGGGCTTTGCAATTATCTCATTTTATCCTCGAACCTACCCGAGGAGGCAGGTGCTGTTATTATTGTAAGTTAAGGAAACTGAGGCAGACAGGTCATGTAGCTAGGAAGTGTCTTAGACCGGATTTGAACTTTGATCCTCCTGATTGCAGTCCTGGCCTTATCCACTGGCTGCCACCCTGCCTTTATAGAATTTCCAATGCTATAAGAAAATTAAGAATATGCTTTTGTTTTATTTTAAAATGAATAGAAAACTCTTTTTAGCAGTAAAGTAGCAATCTATTTTAAGCTTAAATTTCACAAACACTAAGATGAGAAAGAGAGAATGTTAGATATTGATTGCTCACAGAAGAAAGATTTAAGCTACTAATTAGAAATTAGAGCTCCCTGTGTTTTAAATCTTAAAGGAGTAGAAGGTGCCAATGTAAGACCTCTGCCTCAGTCCCTACATTTAAAAAGCCAAGATTATTCACGGTTATGGAAAGTTTATATTTGGAAAGGCTAAATAATGAAAATGCTGTGGGATTTAAAACTTTATTTTTAATGTGATTGTTTATAACAGACATCATAAAATCAGTGAATTCTAGAATGTCAGGGGTATGTATGACTGTACAGTTTCATCGCTACCTTAAAGAAAATGTTTTCCTAGACAGTACCCAATAGGGTGGGAATTTAAGTAGTCTCACTTCTTCCATCTTCTCTTTCTCATCAGTCTTACAAACTATAGCTAGCCTAATAATCTTTTTAAAACTTGTCTTTCTTGATTCCCCTTCTAAAGAATCGTACCATATTGCCTTTTACTTTGGAGAGGGACTGGAAGTTAGCATTGATTGAGATCCCTGATTGAGATCACTTCTATCAAATGAGACACAGTAGCATGAGTAAAGGTGCAGTAGTAGGAATGAGCATAGCCCTGTGCAAGAATAGTAAGGGAGAACCTGCCTGATTGAATTGGAAGATGCCTGTGAGAAATCATAGTTGGGCAAGATTTTGAAGGATTTAGAAAGCGAGGCAGATGAATTTAACTCCAGTGTAGAGGGCAAAAGGAAATAGCCACAAAATGAGTGGCTGGTTACAGATTGACATAATGTTAGGAAGTGGTGGTAGAGAACTGGGGTTGAGGGAATCCAAAACAGATTTATTTATAACACTGATAAGGGCAAAGTAGGTACTGAAGATTAAATTGCAACCATAGAAGAATAAAACCTCTTTCTAATCTTCTCTCCAAATGTGTATTTCTCAGCATCTAACAACTGACTTGCCTTAATAAACATAGGACATTAGCCTTTCAGCCATTGTTTTGTGATTAATCTACCTAATCACAACATTAAATGTTTGAATTTGTCATAACGCATACTCACACTTTTTGTTTACGTACAATCCTATTTTCTAACTTTTTAAACTTTTTTTTACTTCTCTTTAATGTCTCTTTTCTCTTTTTCTCTTTTTTCTTTTTCTTTCTTTCTTTCTTTCTTTTTTTTTTTTTTTTTTTTTGGCTGAGGCAATTGGGATTAAGTGACTTGCCCAGGGTCACACAGTTAGTAAGTGTCAAGTGTCTGAAGCTGGATTTGAACCAAGCAGGTCCTCCTGACTCCAGGGCCTATGTGTCATATTTTTTTCATGTGAAAATCAAAACTGAGTGTAAAGCTCAAGAGACACTGAATATGATGGGAGGACAGTTTTACTAATCTTAGTAGCATATTAGCATTTTAAATAACAGCGTTATGTTTAACACGTGGATTGTGTATCTGACTCACTTATTTTTCTTTTCTCTGTGTGTGTGTGTGTGTGTGTGTATGTGTGTATGTAGAACAAATCACCTGCTGCAATTACTGAACCAGAGACAAATAAATTTGATGGCACGGGATACGATAAAGACTTAGTAGAAGCTTTGGAAAGAGATATAATTTCTCAGAATCCAAATATTCGGTGGTAAGTTACCAACTTGGAACACAGTGAAGATTTAGAAAAATGTTGCCTATGATGGCTTGTTAGCATAATGTTTTTGAAATTAAAATGGAGTTGTGGGTAATTTGTTGAAAGTTAATCATAATATCTGACACATTAGCCCATTGAAAACTTCAGAAGTCTTTCTATATCTCATTTGAGACTCAACACTCAGTGAGGTGGTGCTCTGATTCTTATTTTACTGGAAATCAGAAGTTCGGTGATTTGCACAGTGTCCCGAAGCTAGTCACTGGCTAAGGTGGGATTCAACCTTTGGCCTTTCCAGCTAGTATGTCTGAGTGATTGTGTTGGGATCAGTATGAAAATGTAACTTGGGTTTGAGTTATACTGTCTTTTGTCTGAGACTCCTACTTATTTAAAACAATAATATTTTGACATGCTTCTAGCTGGGATGATTTTGGTTCATATTGCTTTTATCACCTATTGAGATGAAAATGTCATTAATTTTTGTGAACCTTTACCTTTTTTTGTCTCCAAGAGTAGCCTAAATAGAAATTAAAGTTTTTATTTTGTCTGTTGTTCTTTAGTGACCGTCCTTTTAGAATTGGGCGTAGGACTTCAGTATCTCAACCTGTGTTATTATGCTTGTTTGTACAGCATTTGCTATTGCTAGAATAGTGTTTTAGGAATTTGGCTTATACAACCTCATGATTGTATAAACCAAGAAATGGCTGTTCTTTGTGTGGGGTAGTGGCAGTGTTCTGAAGTAAACACCTGGACTCAGTTCTTTCTAATTAAACAGGATGGCATTTCCTTTTGGTTTTTGAATCCAGAAATAAATTTTGAGTTCTTTATAGAGACTTCCCAGTTGTCCATAGCACAAGTACATGGATTTGCATATATACATACATACATATATATACAGAGAGACACACACACACACACACACACACACACATGTATCAGGTATTTTATGTACGCACATGCATAGATTTCTGGTGATGAAGTTTTAAATCTATAAGGAACTGCTGATCTCTTCTTTTCTTACAGGGATGACATAGCTGACTTAGTAGAAGCTAAAAAGTTACTCAAGGAAGCAGTGGTTTTACCTATGTGGATGCCAGAATTCTTTAAGGGAATTAGAAGACCATGGAAAGTAAGTCTTCCCCTTCTTCTCAGTATTATGGCATCATCAGAGTAGTTGTGGCACATGTCCTAATACAAACCAAGGTTTGCTTATTTTTTAATTTATAAAAATTTTTTTTGGTAAAAGAGTTTGTGCTAATGGACCAAATGGCATTGCAAAGTTTATACACCAAAAACAAGTACATCATGACTTTTAGGTAATTTCTAAATTGGTTCTGTGTTGAGTGAGTTTGAATGTGATAGCATGAACCATTTCAGAATTAATATGTAGATAATTATCAGTTAAATGCCTCAAGATTTTTATTTAACCATAGAATATAAAATAATTGGCTCTGATTTCTGAAGCAGCTAGTATAAAAAATGTGAATAAAAATGATGGATATGATTGTTGAGCTTTAAGCAAGTTGAGTACTAGTTAGAATTATCTCAAACTAATAACATGGTTCCAAACACATCAGTTAAAAAGTAATGTGGAATGTGATCTAAAGGGGAAGGAAGAGAAGAGAATAAGCATTTCTAAAGTGCCTGTTATGTGCCAGATACTGTGCTAAGCACTTTTTACAAATCTTATTTGATCCTCAATTCAGGGCCTCAAAAAATATAGGTCTTCTGGGCTAGAGGAATTAGATACCTGCTTTCAGATGACAGCTTGTCTGAGCACAAGGTGTGTTAATTGTTTGAACGTTATATAGTAGCTATAATGTGTCCTGTTTAAAATTTGTCTTTCTTGGTCAGGGGAGGAGGATAGGAAGGGAAACAACATGTTCCATAAAGCTGATAAAGTTATCTTTTGCCTTTTTAATCATTTTAGTATATGCGTGTGTTATTTTGGAATTGGTAGAAGTGACTGTATTAAACAGAACCTATCACAGTTGTATAGGTTCATGTTAATTCTTTACTTATATTACTATATTTCCAACAGGGGGTGTTGATGGTTGGTCCACCTGGCACTGGGAAGACTCTACTTGCTAAAGCAGTAGCTACTGAATGCAAAACAACATTTTTCAATGTTTCTTCATCAACCCTTACCTCCAAGTACAGAGGAGAGTCTGAGAAGCTTGTTCGCCTCCTGTTTGAAATGGTGAATGTTTGAGAGCGCTCTAATGATTCCATACCTTCTTTTTCCGTTATGTTTTTTCCTATACTTATTTTAGGGATTAGAAAGTGGGTTGGAACTATCTCCAGTGTATTCAATGACCAGGAAAACCTAGAATGACTAGCTGGTATAGCATTTGCCTGAAGTCCAATGATGTGTACAATTCAAAACTGTTGACTAAGGCTTGTTTTTGTAACATAATTCCCCACTTATTGCCCCCGCTATCTCCAGGATTGGTACCTGGTGTGATTCGGAATTGGAATTTGAAGTGATTCCTGATCTGCCTTTTGTATAAATGCGTTATTTCGGTGATTCCAAATCTCAGCAGCATAATTACAGCTATTCCAGTTGGGAAAAATCTTGAACATTTGTGGAGATTGGATCATTTTACTTTTTTTCAACTGGGCATGTTAACCAAATACCTTGTGTTTAATGACTTAGTTATTGGCTTAAGTTGTTTGTCCTTTGTTAGAGGTTTTTCTTCTTTTTCTTTTTTGTTCTTTCACCCTTTAAAAATCTGAGTAAGAAGAAAAATGCAATTCTTCAAATTCTGACATAGTATTTTCAACCTGAATTTCATACTGATCTTGATGGGAAATGGCAAACTGCTCAGTATCTTTGCCAAGAAAACCCCAAAAGGAGTCATAAAGAAAAAACCCGGGGCAGCTAGGTGGTGCAGTGGATAGATTACAGCCCTGAAATCAGGAGTTCAAATCCGGCCTCAGGCTAAACACTTGACACTTACTAGCTGTGTGACCCTGGGCAAGTCACTTAACCCCAATTGCCTAAAAACAAACAAACAAAAACAAAAAAAGAAAAAAAAAGAAAAAACCCAAAATACTATCTTTGCCTTAGGAAGTAATGTAGCTATTATTACGGTGCTGTATTGCATATGTTTTTGGGTATGTCAGTGGATTTAGCTTGTCTAATTGGGGAGGGTATTTGTAATTTGTTGTCTTGCTTGTTAGATCTTACTTTTATTTTGAAATGTGGTATAAAGTTTATGAGATCTGTCCTTTCAAGGGAAGGGAGAGGGCCCAAGTATAAGCCCAAGGATTCAGCAACCTGAGATAGGAAAGTGATTAGAACCAGTAGCTGAGATATGTATTATGCATTAGCTTTAGGATAATCACTCAAATGTTCCTGGTATGTGCCAGGGCACTGTACCAGGTAATAAAAATACAAAGACAAAAAAGGCAATAGCCCTTGCTCTTGAGAAACTTACCTTCTGTGGGTTCTAGTTTGTATCTGCTTTGCTGGCAGTGTAGAGGGGGCTTAAGGTCAGCCTTTGAGGAACTTGAGAGCAGGAGACAAATTCAGTTGAGGGAAAAAGGCCATACCTTAAACCGTGAGTGGATCTGGGCTGAGCAATGGGGAGATCTGTACAAATGGTTGATATAACTTAACCACTAGGCTAACTAAAAAGATGTGGCTAGTAGGATTTTAGTGGACTAGCCAGAATATGGGGGAAGGGAAAGTAAGCTTCAAGAGGGAGCCCTACCATAGACATTCCCAATACAAGGAGATGGAAGGCCCAAAACTGAAAGGTGGGGAAAAGCTCTGTAGCTGACTGAGGCCTGGAGTCCTCAATCTCTTGCCTTCATGTTTTTACATAGACTGTTCAACTTATGCCTAGAATTCCTTCCCTCTCACTTCTGTCGTTTAGAAACTTTAGCTTCTTTCCTCCTTATAAGCTGTCCCTAACCTGACGCTTCCCCTTCTGCCTTTTTTTTTTGTTCTTTACTTCTCCTCAAGTTGTATTTACTTACTTCTTTACATATTGTATGCACCCAGTAAAATGTAAGTTCTTTGGGAGCAAGGAGTATTTTTCATTTTGTTTTTATACTCAGTGCCTTGGATATAGTAAGTGTTTAATAAATGCTTATTGAATTGAGAGAGACAGTAAAGGTTTCTTTTCTGGGAGAACATTGTAAGATGTCACAGCATTAAATCTCAAGTAGTATTCAAGTCTGTATAGAGATGAAATTTCCTATTAGGGGAGATTGGATGACTTTTTAAACCTTGTGAAGTATTTGGATAGAAAATCATCAAATTTGAACATCCTAAACCTTGAAAGTTAAGAATTGTTAGATGATAGCCCTGAATCAGTAAGCAGTTATTAGGTACCTACTTTATGGCAGACACTTTGTCTTAATTAACACTGTATATGTGTTCAAATGAATACAAGGTGGTTTTTAGAGGGAGGAACTAATAGTTACAGCAGTCAAGAACACCTTTGTGTATAAAGTAGTACTTAACTGAGTCTTAAGGATTCCCAGAGGTGGAGTGGAGGAGTGAGTACATTCCAGGCCTGGGAGACAGCAGAGGAAATGTCATGTTTGAGGAGCCGCAGAGAGGCCAGAATGCCTGAATGGTAGAAGTGTGGAGAGGTATAATGTATAAGAAGATCAAAAGATTGGGAAGATCTTTAAGTGCCAGAGTTTACATTTCATCCTTGAAGTATTACATTTCATCCATGAGCTACATTGACACTAATGAGCACAGAAGTATGACATTGTTAGACCTGCACTTCAGGACACTTGCTTTCATAGTTTTATGGAGTGGGCACAGGATTGTAGGGAAACTAGATGATTACAGTAGTCCCGGTAAGAAGTGATGAAGCCCAAACTAAGGTGAGGGTTCTGTAAGTAGAGAAAAGGGAACATGTAAGGAATGTTGTAGAGATGTAAACAAGATCTGACAACTGATTGGATCAGGGGTGAGTGAAGAATCAAATTATTTTAATATATTCTAGTAAGCTATGAAACTTCTAGTATATTTAAATTATGCTCTAATTTTCTAAAATTCCTCCACTTCTAAAATGTGACAGGTGGTATATCTGTATCTATTATAATTATCTGTAAAGCCTGACTTCCTTTCTGGAAAGGAGGATGGTTAAATGAACTTTCTTTCAACTTAAAAGTGACTATAGTTGCTTTTAAAGCAAAATTTAGATATTAATCATCCCTTTATAATTCTAGTTATTATTTAGGCTTGAACCTCATAATTGATGAATACTTTAAATTTTTTAAAGCCTAATTGAAAAATAGCATTTTTAGTCCTCAAAGTTGTTCATAATTTGACTGGTAGGAGCTACTATGTTCTATTTTTATCTTCATCACTTCTTTCCCCAAAAGTTGGATTATAGATAACTTGTTGATCCCCACTTAAGAAAATGACCTTACTAAATAGGTTTTGTTAACTATTTGTCTGGCCTGAAACATTACTTTAAAGATGGATTTAATATTTTTGCCTACATATCAGTTTGTAGAAGGGAATGTGTTTAAAGTGCCCCTAGAAATCATCTGTATATTATTAAATATTTGTTTTACCTACTTTTTCCATTGCTTTCATATATAGGAAGAAAAATCTACTTATTTCATTAAAGTAGAAAATAATGGTAATTTCATTTCCTTTATTCTTAATGCTTGTTGGAGGATAGTGCCTTAACAACAACAACAAAAAATTTAACCCATCATAAGACTTCTAACTAGGTAGCTAATATGTTGTAGAGGAAAGAATGCTGATTTAGTTTTAGAAGACCATGTTCATATCTTGGCTTTGTCACTACCTGTGTGACTTAACCTCTGTAGGCATCAGTTTCATCATTTTCTTTAACTATGAAATACAGAGATTGGATTAGATGACATCTAATCTGTGATCATATGAATATATGTAAATAAACATTTGCAACTGTGTATAATTGTTCTCCTTTTGCTCTTTTCCTGGCATTACAGTCTATAATACATTTGTATATCTGTCTTAAAATTAAATAAATATATATGTATATCTAGCTAAATAACTTTCATTGGAAGAGATCTGGAATATGTTGCACATGTAAGATTAGAATATGTGAATAGGATGTGCAGAGAGTTCGTGATTTAACTTCTCTCACTTTCTCTTGAGAAGGTAATGTAGTATAGTGTAGTGGATAAAGAACTGGCCCCAATATCAGGAACACCTGAGTTCCATTTCTGTCCTATAATAAGTATACACTGGCTATGTACCTGTGGGTCTAATCACTTAACCTTTCCAGTGCCTCAGGAGACTCTTAAGACCAGAAATTGCCTGTACATCAGTTCAGGGAATTTCTTTTGTAGAAGGTCCTTATACCAATGAAATTCACAGCTCCAGAAACAAAAATTTTCTATGCGAAAGAAAGGTACTTAGTTAGCTCTTATGTAATTGGTCACCTATCTGCTGATTTGTTTGAATGTAACCTGGTATCATGTTACTCTGTTTTTCTTCAGGCTCGATTTTATTCTCCAACAACAATATTTATTGATGAGATAGATTCCATTTGTAGTCGAAGAGGAACTTCTGAGGAGCATGAAGCAAGCCGAAGGGTGAAAGCAGAACTACTGGTTCAGATGGATGGTAAATAAATTTACTTTGGGAGAAGTCAGGATAAGCATCTGGAACATTTCCTCCTGTCTCTTCAAATCTTAGGCTTTTACTAGCCAGAGCTTTTCATAGTACTTACTAGAGGTGGTGAACTTAGTAAAAGTCCCGGAACTGTTCATGGGTGATGGTAGCACTAACTATGGCTGGAGTTCTTGGTGCATATTAAGAAGGCTGTAACATAGCAGGTGTTTTACATGGCACCTTATACATGTGTGGTAGTTAACCCCCATCTTCACACTTAATATTAAATTATAATAGTTCACATTTATATAATGCTTTAGGATCTCATTTGATCCAATAGAATGTGAATTCCTTGAGGTCAGGAACTTTATTTATTTATTTATTTTTGTCTCTGTCTCTTTTGCCAGATACAGTGCTAGCAAACAGTTAAGTGTTGGTTGAATTGAATAGAACAACCTTGAATTAAGTTAATTCATGCAATATTACCTATGTTTTACAGATGATGAAAATAAAACTTAATGAAATTAGAGGGTTTACCTAAGGTCACACAGTTAGTAACAGAGTGAGGTATTCTGATTACAAAGTCAGTACTCTTTCCACTATGTCATGTTGTTTCTTAGTGCTAATAGGATTAATGTGGTATTGGTTTTTCTTTTTTATGGGACAGGCTGTACTTTTGAAAAACAAATTTTATAAGTTAATTATTAATATTGATAACCATTTGAGCCCTTTTTTCTTTTAATAGAAGCTAAATGGTCCAATTGTATTTTTGTTCATTGCTGAACTCTGTTTGCTTTAATTAGCACGATGCTGGAAAAGAATTAACAAACTAAGAACAAAGTACAGGAAGTTGTTCTGCCAATATTTTATAATCCTTATTATTTTAAAAGTGATTATCAGTGCAGTAATATTACTATTGTAATTTTTCAACATGACTTATGGAACCAAACTCTTTTCTTCTCTCTCCTCTCTCTTTTTTTAGGTGTTGGAGGGGCTTCTGAAAATGATGACCCTTCCAAAATGGTTATGGTTCTCGCAGCTACTAATTTTCCTTGGGATATTGATGAGGCTTTAAGACGACGCCTAGAAAAAAGAATTTACATTCCATTACCATCAGGTATTGTTACTTAAATTGTAACATATCTTTTTTTTTTTTTTAGTTGGGCATTAATAGATTTCTTTTTAAGAGAAAACATTTTAATGTTTAGTCATCTTAACTATAACTGAAGTGTGCCTTCAGTTAACAAAAATCAATTCTCTCTCTCTCCTAGTGGTGCCCCCCCATTGGGAAAAAAGAAAAAAAGACCCATTTTAATAGATATGCATAGTCAGTCAAAACAAATCCCCACATTGAGGTGATTGTTTACCACAGCCCTTTCATCATTTGTCATTTTTTCTTTTTCTCTTTTTGTCAACTTTGCCAATCATGAGCATGAGGTGGAACCTGGGAGTTGCTTTAATTTTCATTTCTGTAGTTATTAGTTAGTTGGGGCATATTTTCACTTGGTTATTGATATTTTGGATTTCATCTTTAGAAGGCTGTTCATATATCATTTGACCATTTGTTGGTTGGGGGAAAGGGTTCTTTGAAGGCTCCCCCTACAACTAAGGCACAACAGTAGCAAGTACTTGTAGGTAAGCATACTTACCTGCACTGAACAATTAAATGGGAGGGTGAAGTATTAGAGAGGAGCTCCCCTAGAAAATAGGTGTGAGAGTATGAGAAATGACCTAATTTATATGCTGAGGGCTTAATTTTTTTTCCACATTTCTGATGTTTGTCTAGCAAAGGGCCGAGAAGAGCTCTTGCGAATAAATCTGCGTGAACTGGAGTTGGCTGATGATGTTGACCTAGCAAGTATAGCAGAAAATATGGAAGGTTATTCAGGTGCAGATATTACCAATGTATGCAGGTAGGAATCCTTTTGGATTGGAAGGGCTTTTGTGGGTATTGGTTTCCTTAGAGTTTTATGTTATATTAATTTAAATGAAGCCTCAAGTCATTTTAGACCCTAAGTTACAAATCAGTTTTATATTATATCATGTTCTGCTCAGTTGAAAATTTAAGCTATTTCACGTGCGTGTGTCTGTGTATCAGTAATGTAGCTTTGTTTCACAACTGTGCCTTCTATAGGTTCAGTGAAACACATGTCTCTTGCTATCGCTATGTACATTATGGAAAAATATTGGCTAGTAAATAGTTTAGAATATATTAATGGTTGAATGACCAGACCCCAAGATGGAGGTCCTAGGGATCTGTCCTTTGAACTTGTGATGTTGAACTTTTTTTTTTTCAATAAATATAAGTGACACAGTCACAGAAACTGAGAATTGAAAGGGACCTCAAAACTCCTATACTCCAACCCATAACTGAACAAGAATCTTCTCTACCACATAACCAATTAGTGGTCATCTAGCCTTTGCTTGAAAACTTCCAATTATAGGGAAACCATTACTTACTGAGTCAAACTAGTGAAGTAATAGAAATTTTTATTTATGTGAAACAAATCTTTATAGCTTCTACTTTAAACAATTAGGTGGCCTAGTAGATAGAGTGCTGGGCCTAGAGTCAGGAAAATGGGAGTTTAAATTTAGTCTCACGTAACAGCTGGCTAAGACCCTGAGCAATTCATAGCCTTTGTCTGCCTCAGTTTCTTTAACTGTTAAATGGAGATAATAATAATCCCTTGTCTCACAGGGTTGTTGTCAGAATCAAATGTGAGAATATTTATAAGGTGCTTAGTACAAAGCCTGGCACATAGTAGGCACTTAATAAATGCCTATTACCTTCCCTTTCTACCTATTTCTTTTGGTCTTCTTGGTTCAAGCATAAGAAATCTAAGCCCTTTTTTGGGTGACAGCATTTCAAATGTTTGTAGACAACTATCTCTCCACACTCCCAAACCTACCCCCAGCTTTTCATTCCCCACATATCAAATCTTCTCTTTGGCATAACATCCTTATTTCTTTCAGCTAGCCCACATAAGGCATATTCTTCAGCCCCTTCAGTATTCCTTTTCAGTTGCTCTAAGCTTAAAGGACCCTTTCTCGATCTCTCTCCCAACCCTCCAACAACTGCTAGTCTTCCCTTCTATGGTTATCCCCCATCTACTTTGTGTCTTGTTTATACACTTGACATATATGTATAGATAGATATAGTCACACACATACATATCCATACATACACACTTAGTAAGCATTTAATAAACATTCATTATGGTTTGATCTGCAAAAAGTAGCATGGTACTATCACCTCCCTATCTCTGGACACTATGCTTCATTTAATACAACCTAAGATGATGGTACATTTTTGGGTGCATATCATATTCTTAATTTATGAACTTCAGTCTACGAAAATGCTTGGATCTCTTTCAGATGACCTAATATTTAGCGATGGCTTGCCTATCTTTTATACTTGTGAACTTGGCTTTTTGAACTCAGGTTTAAAACTTTATACTTATACCTGTTCGATTTCATCTGATTAGATTCAGCCCATTGATACAGTATCTTGATTCTGTACTCCAGTGTTTTAGCTATCCCTCCCAGATTTGTGTCATCTGTAAAGTTGAGAAGCCTTTATCCAAGCCTGTATCTTTTTCCAAACCAGTATTAAAAATGTTGAACCATACAAGAATAAGAACCAATTTCTGGGACCTTCAAAGTGGACATTGAACCATTACTGATTAATTTTGGGGTCTGACCATTCAACCAGTTCTGAATCCAACTAATCTCTAATGAATATAATCTAATCCAGCTGATAAATGTAGCTCTTCTCTCTCCTTATCTAAAAGAATAACTTGAAAGAATTTGTCAAATACTTTACCGAAATCTAAGTAAATAATCTTGGTGTTTAAAAATTGGTAATGAGACACATATCTTCCTCCTCTCAGTAGAGAGGTTAGGGACTGTAAATGTGGATTGTGGTATAAATATGCCTTCAGGAATTGTTGCTCTGTTGGATGGTTTCACTTAACTTTGATTTTTTGTTGTCATAAGGGAGGATTCAGTGGGGTTAGGGAGTGGAATTATGGGGAAATAAGTGTAGTGTAAAAACGAGATATCAATACCCAAATATTCACTTGGATTTATGATTTCATTGATGGGAATGTTTCTTCCAACAATGTAAATCAAAGATGTCAAACATGCTGCCCAGCATACCTGAGTGTGTTAAGATTTAACCGTTTTTAAAAGACTTAGTGCCATATAAGAAAAAAAAAAGAAATTTAGCTTTTAGTATACAATCTGTCATACAGGTAACCAAACATTTTTTCCCCAGTGGGATGGAAGCTTTTTTTGTTGTCATTGTTCATTGGCCTCATTTATTGGTTAATAAAGTTTCCTACAACCAGCCTCTTTTTCCTGTTAAATTTGCTTTTCCATGTAATTCATGTATTTTTAAAATAAAATTTGTATATCTTTTGTTATTCCCTGCTTTCCTACTTATTCTTTTCTTATTACCCTTCCAAGTGCCATTTTTTATAATAGTGAATTTTTTTTAAAAAGGGAAACTTCCACAAAACTAACCAAAATATCAAAGTCTGATATTAGATGTATATAATGTTCCACACTCGTATCCTCTACTTCGAAGAAGCGGGAAGAGAGAAGGGGACTGGATATATATTCATTTGACTGGGCCAACCTTCTTCAATATAATTTTGCAGTATTCAGTTTTGATGGTTTTTTTGTTCTTTCCTGTAGTGATATAATTGTTTTTCCTGTCTCTCCTTACTTCACTGTGCATCAGTCTTGCTGCTTCTCAGCAATTCATCATGTTCATCATTTCTTATGGCATCATAATAATATTCCATCATATCCATGTGCCACATTTTGTTTAGCCATTTCCCAATCAATGGGCATCCACTTTATTTCTAGTTCTGTTAACTACAAAAAGTGCAGCTATAAATATTTTGGTGTATGTAGCTTCCATTTATCTATTTTAATAGTGTACAATAGTTACATGTTGGGGTATGCTGTTTACAAGTGGTGTGATTAACTTAAAATAAACTGATAACATTTTTCAGCTATTCAGCAGACATTTATTAAGCGGCTATTCTGTGTTAGGCCAAAACAAAGATTAAAAAACAGAGTCCTTGCCCTCCAGGAGCTTACAGTCTAGTAAAGTGTAAATGACATATATACCAATAATTATAATACAAAATAGAACACAAGTGTTTAAGAAATACACAACAAAAAAAAGTGCTTCAAGAATCAGTAGAGAATTTCCATCTTAGGGAGGATTAGGGACAGCTTTGTAGAGGAGGTGTTATTTGAACTGGGCCTTAAAGATAGGTAGAAATTGTTATTTGGCATATTAGAGAAGCATTTCAAGTGAAGAAAACATTAAATGTGTATCATACAACACTATTTATTGCACAGGTAATAAAATCATACTTACAACCATTGCAACATTCTGTTGTAGCAACAAAAGGTTTCTTGTTTTCAGTTTAGTGTAACCAGACCCTTGTGACATGTGAAAGATTTAACCTTTAATTTTTTTCTTTAAAATGAAGAGATGCATCCCTGATGGCCATGAGGAGGCGCATTGAAGGTTTGACACCTGAAGAAATCAGAAATCTTTCAAGAGATGAAATGCATATGCCTACAACCATGGAGGACTTCGGAATGGCTTTAAAAAAGGTTTCTAAGTCAGTATCTGCTGCAGACATTGAAAGATATGAAAAATGGATATTTGAATTTGGATCATGCTAAATTGTTTTTTAAAGTAAACTGTGAGAAACCTGCCTTATGTTGTTTCAATAGTAATGAAAAGTAGTATTTCATTGCACTGTTATATTTTTTTAAACTTTCATAATGATAATTATAAAAGGAACTCATGATTCTGAATAAATGTAATTTTTTTAAGCTGCAGGGAAATTTGACTCAATTTGTTATTTTTGCATTAAATCTTTTTTACTTAAAAGTATTTCATAATTAACACTTATTTTAGGCCATACCTTCATATACACTTAGAGATAACACCTCTTTTTTCATTGTTTCATGTATTAATAGAGGAAGAAAGCTGAGCAACCACTTTTCAATCTAAGTAGTAATGGAGCCAGCTCTAACCTCAGGCTTATTTGCTCATGGATATAACTTTTAAGAACTGTTTTATTCATTTAGGTAAACCAAAGGGGAAATAACTTGGAACAAAGACCTACACTGCCCTTCTTCCTGCTTGCAGGATTCTGTGCAAGGCCAGAAGAAGGCTTTCCTTACTTTACCTATTTCACTAGTCATTTGAAGAAGTATGCAAGAGTCTTACCTGGCTCTACTTTCATGTCCCTGAGTAGTAGGATGTTGCTGTAAGGGCAGATGAATGCTTATTTTCCAGAGTTTTATTCAGAACTTATTCAACTTACTTTGGGAGCTAAATCTAAGGCATTTTATAAATGATACAGAATTGACAAATCAAATGAGTTATAAAATTTTAAATGATTTCATTTATATTTTCCCCTTCTAAATACATAGAATAAATTTCTATGTATAAATTTGCTTTTAAATACATACCAAGGTCCCATAAAACTAGAACTGGATATTTGAGCATTAGCAGAGACCCTGCCATCTTCTGGAGACTTTTTTATGGCTCAAAATAACTTGTTTCATTTTGAGGTATTCCACTGAAATACCAGTGTTAATAAATATACTTAGTATTTAAGTCCATTCATATGTTAATTACAATGAAAAGCAAAGTCAGAATAGCTAAGTAAAACCAAGCAGATCACTACTAGATTCTTTTAAAACTTTGTATTGTTTGCTCACTAAAATTTAGTAATATCGTCACTGATTTATATTGCGGGGAATGAGTCACTAGCATAAGTTTTGACCTATCACAACCCAGTAAGTGCATATACCCAACTCCTTCCCTCCTCAAGAGATGTCTTTTGCAGCAAGAATGTCACCTGACAATTCCATTTGGATCCTGCTAAGTAGCCTTAGTACAGGTACAATGAAGTAATAATGTATCTCAAAGGTCTTTATCAAAATCATAAGTGTTACACAAAATACAAGTCAAATAGTTTAAAAAAGTGTTTAATTCTGGGGCTTCTCTTAAGTTTAGCTTTTCATAAAGTGCTTAAAGTAAGACCTCATACATGACAATAAAAAAATTAGATGTAATTTTCTTAATAATAAGGCATCTGGAATTACTGGCGTAAAGTCTTTTTTGGTATAAAAACATAGGTACTGCAAGTCTTCGCTTTTTCTATTTCAATTTGGCTAATTTTACCACTCTCCCATTCTTTAGGAAGTCATATATGACATTACCAGTCAGGTAATTTCAAATGTTATATCCTCATTCTTCAATCTCTTTTAGAAGGCCAAGCTTAGTTATGGCACGGTTTTTCAATATACTTTTATTTCTTATTTGAATTATACTTTTTCATTAAATGACTGGAAATTATGAACCAAGTAGCAAATTCCACAATGGGAAAATGACGTAAGGAGGTGTTAAATACATATCTTCTCTTCAAGATTATCCTTTGATTTCTCTGTAGTCTCCAAGAAGTCCATAGGGTAGTACCTATGGTAGCCCACTTTATCCAAGTGAAGAATTCCCCTGAAATTGAAAAGAGTGTCTTATTGTAATACAGAAGATAGTAAATAAGGAAATAGGTTTTTCTTCAATTTATTTGGACCTACAATAACAGATTCTAAAGTAACAGATCCACAAAAGAAGGGAGCTAGGACAGTAATAGTAGGAAGTGGGGGAGGGGAAGAGAGATGGGTATGGTGGGAGTATCACTGGAGCTTCCAGATCACAGGCTAGATGGTCTTGAGAGAAGTGGGAATCCCCAACTCACAGGCTAAGCAGAAAGAGTACCTAACTTAGGAAGAAAGTGTAATTCCTACCTTCTGGGCACAGAGATTGGAAATAAGGTGTTTTATTTTAAATACTTATAATTTGCTAATAACATTTTAATATCCTAATGGGTACATAGTATACTAGTAATATACTAGTAGTACTACTGGTACCTACATATACCACTACGTATTGTTAATAGTATATTAGTACATAAATGAATGAAGTTTGTCAGAATTATACTACAGACTATCATAATAACTTCCTTCTTGGGCTACAACAAAATACAAGCATCTAAGCACCACAGTAGCTATGAAGAAAGACTAATAAAAGTGGATCTTCATGCAGATGGTCACAGTATTAACACAGCAGTGTCAATCAGCCCTAGTCTTGAAATATAATCCATGTTTCCAGGAAGGTGCTACTATTGGGGGAATGGGGGAGTGGGAGCATTTACTGAGTCTGTCCATTTGCCTAAATGACAAAGTGGAGTGGCAGGAAGAAAGGAAAGCTAGAGTGGTAGTTTCCGTTAAAAATGAGAATTACTTACTTGGATTCATATTTAGGGAAAAGCACCTTTAAGATGGCTATTACTATAGCCGCTCCTATAATTCCAAGCACTATGATATTCATAAACATAAAAAGTACTGGGAAAACATTGATCCAGAATTTACACATATATTTTCTGAAATCCTCCATCAACTGACAAATTACCTAAAAAGAAAAAAAAAGTTAAGATGTATGGGGTCTTAGCATTAAAGATGGTAGAACTAAATCAAGACAGATTCTTTATCACAAAACATGTTGATTTTACCCAGTATAAATTCATCATGAAACTAGTCTCTGGCTGATACTTTGAAATCCTTACCCCAACCAAAAATTTTTCTCATATCCAGCTACTACTAAAATTTACATATCTACCCTTATGCCCCATGTTCACTGCACCTACCCTGTTCTAACTCCCCATCCCTGTAATACCTCGGAAGTTCTGTACCTTTGCCCATCTCCCAGAAGGAATATTTCTCTTTGTAAAGACTGGTTCCTCCACTTGTAATCCTAGATTCCAACTCTTCTAGGACATATTCAATTTTTCTCTCCCCTGTCTTTCCAACAAACTGCATACAAACATGTTCATATATCCTCTGTTCTTTAAAAACTAAAACCCTTTCCCTTGATCTTTCTTGGGTATTTTACTCATGGGACTCCTACCACTTCAAGTCAAAATTTCATCTCCCCTCTCCACTTTCTTACTACTATCTAATGAATCCTTATTCCCTTGCAACTTGGCTTCTGAACTCATCACTAAAACTTCTCTCTTAATGACCTTATTTCCAAATATACTTTCATCTTCTCAGGCACTACCCTCCTTGACCTCTCTCTGCAACATTTAGTATTGCTAACCACACCCTGACACTCCTACCTTCTTGTTGTATCATGACATCACACTCTCCTGGGTCTCCTATCTCGATGACCATAACTTTCCTGACTATTCTTCCTTCTTCCCTCAATGAGTTCAAAATCAGCATATTTAGACTTCCTCCTAAGATGGCCACCTGAACAGGAGATACACCACCCAGCTCCCATATACCACCTCTAGCAAAACCTTGAAATTCACAGAAGACCAAATAATGATCCAAAAATCCAATGAGAAAATATAGTAAGTGACTCTTTCCATCTAAAAGCTGCAAAAAAATGTCAGCCAGAATCCTGAAGGTGATAGGAAAGCCAGTGCCACATCAGGCTAAGCTTCCAATACAACCAGAGATGGCACACAGAGTTTTCAAGGATCTGTGTCCAGAGGAAGCAAGAGTATAATGCTCTCCTGACAAGGCCTCTGGATGGCTAAAAAGACCCAGAGGACCTAAAAAAAAATGTGAGAAATAGCAGCAGAGAGTAACCAGAATAATGCCCAAACCAAGACAGCCCAAGCTAGGTGCTCTGAGGTCTCTAAACCTCTATCATGAGATGCCAAAGAGGGCAGTGAAGAGTCTGAGGGGTGAGAGAGGGAGAGTAATAAAGATCAGCAGAAGAACCCCAGGGACCCAGGACAAGATCAAACTTGGCTCATGAGCTCACCAAAAACGGCAGCAAGTTGGAGAGCCTCGCCCCAACACAGAGGAACTAAAACCTAGAAAGAGGAGTAAATCAAAACACCCACCAGTATCAGTAATTATTGCAAATTTAAGGCTCTCCAAAAGGAAGAAGAAAATCCATAATAATTGCAAACACATACTCAAAAATCAAAATGGATTCAGTGTTCACAAGGAACACATCAGCACCTAGAAAAAATGAAGGGGGGAGAAATGAAAATCCCCTATTAAACCCAGAAGACAAAGTAAAGATAAAGTCCTCCTTTAAAAGAACCACAAAAAGGTAATGTCAGCCAAAATCCAGAATACCCACATCCAAGGAAAAAAAACATTACAAGCATCTAGGAAGACGTACAAGTACACAAGAATGGATAACTTCTAATATAAACCAGGGGATATCATGGTTTATTTATTTATTATTATTTATTTACAAAAGGTAAAAACGTAGGCTTACAACCAAAAAATACTAAAAAGCTGAATAAAATCCTATAAGAGAAAAAAAAAAGTACCTTTAATGTAATAAGATTCTCAAGCATTGGCTATAAAAAAGACCAGACCTGAGGAGGAACTTGAAATACAAACACAAGAGATAAGAGAAATTTACCTAGAAAGGTAAATCTATGTGAGCAATGGGAAGAGGCTCTGTGAGAGTGTAGTACTAACATTCTCATGAGGGAGAAGCGACAAGTGTTCTTTCAGAACCTAAATGTTCTTCATTATTGGGGTTGTTGAGGGAATTAGATAGTAAAAACAAAGGTCATGGGGGGTGGAATGAATCTGTTCTGAGGGTTTTAAGAGGGCAAAATGAGAAATCTATTGGAAAAGAGGAAGAAGGGAGTAGAACTTACTATTTATTTCTCATAATTGTAGTATGCAAGAATATACAAACATGAAGAGGGGAGGAGTGGGCATCAGATGAACCTCACTTTTCTGAGATGGACAAAGTAAGGTTGAACACACACACACACACACACACAGAACTTGGCATAAAAATATATCAGGCTCAACAGGGAAACCGGCTGGGAGGGAGGGTTAAGAAGGATCATACCAAAGAGGGAATAGTCACAAGCAAAACAAATCTGATCTTAATGGAGAGATTAAAAGCAGAAAAAAGGAACTGGAATCTAAGGGAGTGCCCATGTGGTACTTTGATAACTGGGGCTAGTCTTTATTATAACCATACCCACCAAGGTAAGAAGGAAATAAGTAGTTAATAATCGCCTGCTACGTGTCACACACAATGCTAAGGGCTTTACAGATTTAATCATTTGATCCTCATAACTACCCTGAAGACATGTGCTACTATTATCCCCACTTCACAAATGAGGAAATTGAGATAAACAGGTTAAATGACTTGTCCAGGAGCATGCAACTAGCAGGTGTCTGAGGAGGGATTTGAACTCACCTCTTCCCAACCCCAGACCCAGCACTCTGTTCCCTGTACCACCTACCTCATCCATAGGGGAAGTTGTCCCCCGGGTAGTTCAGTGGTTTTTCAGTCATATCTGACTCTTCCTGACCCCATTTGGGGTTTTCTTGACAGAGGTACTAGAGTAGTTTGCCATTTGCTTCTCCAGCTCATTTTACAGATAAGGAAACTGAGGCAAACAGAGTTAAGTGACTTGCCCAGGGTCATGCAGCTAGTCAGTGTCTGAGGCCAGATTTGAACTCAGCAAGATGAGTCTTCCCGACTCTAGGCCTGGTACTCTGTGCACTGTGCCACCTTGCTACCTGGTCATCCCCGGGAGCTTGTTATATTGTTGATATCATAGTTCCAGTTAAAAAAGTAAAAGATAAAATTATCACATAAAAATCATATGATCATTTCTATTTTAAGAGATTTGCAGGGCTCCAACCCTTAAGCTTTCTGTTACTTTTTGTGTGTTGCGCATTCTCTTTTCTTATATCGGCCTATACTTTAAAGACAATAAGAGATACTGATATTTACCTTATATGAAGATGGAGGCTCTGCTCTCAGTGGAGTTTCTGGTAACTTGCCAGGCAGTGTGTCTTCATTTATGGTCGTTTCCACATTCCTGATAAGGTACTGACTGGTTGTCTGCAATGGACTAGGGCTATCTACAGAAGTAGGAAGACAGAAGTTAACTGAATGTTTCTAGCTTCCTTTATACTCTCCACCACTAACTTTAAGGTCAGTAAATAAGATTAAGGTCATGAAAGTCATAGTATGTACAGAAATCAGCATCGAAAGCCTAACTATCTAGACTTTTTAAAAGAAAACCACAAAGTTAACCACATCTCTCACTGAATAGAAAGTGATGTTTATCTGTTCTTTAAAAACGTTATAGAAAAACTCAACTCAAACAAAAATAAATTTTAACTGAAGTAGCAAAAAGGTTTCTGGCTTTTCAAAGGTGAAGTAATTTTCCCTTTAAAAGAGAACTTTAAAACAAAGATACTCAAGAGTTCTACTTCAGAGTAGTTATGGCAGAAGAGATCTTCCAAATCATAGAATGGCCAAAGGATCATGGATTTAGAGTTGTAAAGGACCTCAGAGGACATCTAGTCAACCTCTTCCTCTCTTCCCCAAGCCCCTCCAATTTTACAGAAAAGAAACTAAGGCCCAGGAAGGGTAAATGATGCCCAAGGTCACAGGTAATAAGCATCAGAGGGAGGATTTGAACTCGGGTTCTCTGACTCCAGTCAGCACTCTTTCCCCTACCCTGTACTGCCCATGTCTGAAAAAACAGACTCCTATAAACCCTTGAATATAAATCCAAAGCAACACAAAGGACTTTCTGAAAGAAGTTTATTTCTTAACAACATTATTGTGATCAAAATTTTGCATCAGCAATTATCAATAGTAAAATTTGTTATAAGGATGAAGGACAAAGCTCAAACCAGATCACATCTAGGAAAGTGCACTGTACTTCCAATGATCTCAAACTGCTAAAAGATGTGAAAGTCTCATTCTCTTTTAATATCACTGTGGAATATCATGATCTCAGAAGAATCAAGTGACCTGAGAGACCTCAAGGGCAATGGGAAAAAAAGGCACATGGTGGGTCTAAGTAGGCTGTATCAATTTACCACTGAATTTGCGAATTGACTGGCATGACAAATCGTTGAGAACAAGTATTACTGAAAAAGCTGGTGGGTTAGCAACTCTATCAAAGAATCAAGAGTGGGACAATTGAGTCCCAAGTATTCTAGTGAGATCCATGAATTTAAAAAACAGAGAAAACACATGAAACCTACCTTCCTCTTCTTTGGAATAGGGAGAACCTACAGATTACAAATGCTGTATATCCTGACTTTTAGGGATGCTTCATCTGTTAGTTTTGCTTAACTTTTTCTTTGGTGTTATAAAGTGGACAGGGAAGGGGTTTCTATGAGGAAGGGAGGGTCTATTATTAAATTAAAAAAATAAATATTAATAAAACTAACAAGAGTAGCACCTCCAGTACATAGAATGGGTTCTTCAGAGAGGATTTATGGAAAGATGTAGACAGGAGAAGGTATGAATGTGTTGCAATTCATACCATCTCTGTAGGTATTAACTGATTAATGGAAAAAGTATCCACACCAATAAGATATCTGATTCATTAAAGCACTGAAGTATGCATAAAAATATTTTATTACTCAAGTGTTAAACAAGTATTCATCAAGAAAGATATTGTTCTTAACTCAGTATTTACTCAGTTCGTGTGTGTGTGTGTGGGGGGGTGTAGTTACCTTTTCCTGAGAGATTAGGAAGTGTAAATAAAACATCACTGTCTCTGGGAATAGAATACAGTATGCTTTCCTCCAAAGGAATGGTATAATTTGAACGTCTGTGAATTCTCTGGTTCTTAACTAAAATACCAACTTCAGTCACATCCTTTTGTTCAGCCTATGAAAAATGAAACAATCAGTTACTTTTTGTTTTAAATAATGGCACTGGGTCTTACATAAACTGAAACTCCATTTTCCTGTTTGATCCCTTTCTGTAGGTTGCCAACTACAGTAACCTAGAATAATTACTTTTTTCCACGTTGGGAAAAATTTTGCAATTTTAATATATTTTTGTCTGCTTTGGCACTCTCTTACAGGCTTTACTTTCAGTTCCATTTAATTTAATCCATAGCCATGTCCAACCTGTAGCAGAAGTGAAAACCAAGTCTAATTGCTTCATTTCCTCCAAGAGTATTCATAAATGAACTAACATGAAGGAATGTAGTTGATCATTTTTATGCTAAATATGACAATAGAAAAAGGTAAAACAAAAACTCCAAAAAGTTAGGGCTTTGGGGGTTGAGGAGGCTCCTTTATGACTATGGAACATCAAATCTTAAATACTTTTTTCCAAATCATCAGAAACGTGATAGAAGAAAACACAATCTAAAATTCACAAAACTCATGGCACAATTGCTTACAATTTTTAAAGTAACTACTAAGTTTGAAATTAAGTAAGTAGGCTCTCTTACTTGCTTCCCATCAATCTCTACTACCTCTTCTTGGATGGCAATCATTTGCACATTGGAACTAGATGCCAGAGGC
Source organism: Vombatus ursinus (assembly GCF_900497805.2). NCBI lineage: Eukaryota > Metazoa > Chordata > Mammalia > Diprotodontia > Vombatidae > Vombatus > Vombatus ursinus. Next base: position 3,127,134 of record NW_020952380.1, read on the forward strand.
CACTGATGAACTAATATCCGTATACTGACAGTTCCAAAATATCCCTTGACCTTCAGGTTTTCTGAATTTTCATCTTCCACTATCAAAAAGGAATAATGTTGTTAAACAGAAATAATCATAAAATAATTTCTCTTACTTTAATTAATTAGTTTAATGATATTTACACAGAACAAAACAGCCAATATTGCAGTCCCTCTAATGGCTTTACCTCTTCATCCCCATCCTCACTGCTGATGCAAATCTACAAGAATAGCATAGATAAAATTGTTATCAAATCTTATACCTACTTATATGCTTTTGAAACAAATAAATGCTGGGCAGTTTGGAGTTTCTATGAAATGATGCCACTCTAGGAACATCTCTAGATTCTCACGATCATTAGCAAGGTGTTAACAGCATCAATCTTGGTAAGGTATGTCTGTAGAGCAGCCAAGAAGGAATCCTGAATATGACTTGCCTCCAAACAAGGTATGTGCATCCCAGCGACACAAGGGAACCCCAACACAGTAAAGTCTTTTAATCACCTACGGCAGTGATGGGGAGTTGCTCCTCCCTAACAATAATGCCCACCAGCTGCAAAGGTGGGAAAGAGCGACAGCAAATGGCTTGAAGTCAGCCAGGGAAAGCTGTCAGATGTTAGAACATCTAATGGTAGAAAACAACCAACAGCTGGAGCATCCTGCAAGCTACCACAAAGCCATGCACACTAAAGGAACTGCTGCAAAATAAATCCTACCATTTAGTTTCTGTCCCTTAAATCATGATGATCACAATGTTAATTGTGACAGTTTTGTAGCACTTTCAAGGTTTGCAAAGCACTTTACACATGATATTTAACTTGTTCTTTAAAATCAGCCTCTGACCCAGATGCTATTATTTTTTTCATTTTTCCTTCCAAATGGAGACTGGCTCAAAAAGGTCCCCCAGGGTCATCACCTAGCTTTTAAGTGTTTGAGGCAGGATTTGAACCCAGGTCTTTTTAATTGCAAGACCAGTACTCTATTCATTATATTACGTTGCCTTTAAGTGAGTGTTGCCTTTATGTAACTGATGTCAGTTAAAGGATTATTTACCATGCAGGAATAAAAAATGTGTATTTTTTAATGTAACAGAGATATGATGTGGCCCAACCTGATCCAGTTCTAGAACCTTCTGTCAAACTCTTTAATCACCTAGGATTGGACATAAGCATGTGATTTCAATAAATACCACGATGTATTATTATAAGCATTACTGAAATAACTGGTTTCTCCCACTGCAATCTCATCTACCTCTAAGGCTTCAGTAACATGTCTCTGCAGACTAAAGCCAATTCTGTATCTCCAGCCCCAACCTCTCTCTTGAACACATCTTGCCACACATTTCCAGCTGCTGCTTGGACATCTGTACCTGAGTGTCCTACTAGCAGTATCCATGCAAACACATCTAAAACCAAGCTCCTTATCTTTACCAGCCCTTCCCCCTGCCCAAAGGGAAAAAAAAAAAGTTCATTCTCCTGACTTTCCTGTTTCTCTTCATGGAATGACCATTTACCCAGACAAGAGTCTTGCGTAAAGACTCCAGGAGTAATCTTTGATTTCTCCCTTTCTCTCATCCTTCACATAAATCCCGTCATTTATCTATTCCCCCATTCCACTCCACTGCCACAATCCTACTTTATTACTGCAATATCTTTTTAAGTGCTCTATGCACTTGTCCCACCCATCAAACTCCTGTAATGTGCCAGACTAATTTTCCTAAAGCCCAGCTCTCTGATCACGTCACTCCACTGTTCAAAAGCCATCAGTGGCTCCCCACTGGCTATGATATAACACCCCCCCCCCAGCTCCTCAGCCTGGTGTGCAACATCCTCCCAAGTTAGTCTCAACCTAATCTTCAATTACTTCCTTGTACATACCATCTAGGCACCTTTTTCCCCCTGTGCTCATATTACCTCAGGCACTTTGGTGAGAGAAAAACCCTGCAGAGACCCATGTAGAGAAGGCACCCACAAATGGGGAGGTAGCAGAGTAAAGCCTGATGTGCCGAAATGGGCACCTTTCCCGGTCTCAGAAACAACACATGACCTGGAGGTGATCATTGAGGGTAGAGGACCTTATAGACATGTCCCATAAAGGCATGCCCCTCATACCCAGTCTCATCAGCCTCAGACATCTGTGAGCACCTTTGAGAGCAGGAACTGGGTTGTTGGGGTTTATTTTGAGAGTGTCTTTCTTTGTATCCCCGGCACTTAGCATACTACCTAGCTCATAGTACCTTACTCAATGCTAGTTGACTGACCATGAAGCACTTCTAATCCAGGGTCCTGATCCTTCTCTAAATATTCCCAACACTTAATGTTACCTCTCTTATGACATTAATCACAGCCTGTCTTATAATAACTTGTAGACATCTTATTTCCTCTACTATGAGCTCACTGAAGTCATGAATTATGTTTAATTCACCTTTGTATCCTCCACAGCACCATTGCTTTATACAGGGTGTGTAGTAAATGGTTATTTGCAGAACTAATGGATTTTGAAAACATTAGCTAACATTAAAAGGCAGCCTGTGGCCTGGCTAAAAATTGAAAACTTACCCAGTACAACTGAGAGCATGATCATGATTCCCGAATACTTTATTCACCGAATCTTTCATTTATTTAAATAGTTCCTTATCTTTGACATTCCTAACACAGTATAAAATAGGCAGGTAGCTGGTTCAATACTAGCACAGAGCACTACGTGGAAGAAGGAAAACATAAGTTCAAATCTTAGACACTCACTCAATAGCTATGTGACCCTGGACAAATCACAATCTCTCTTTGCCTCAATTTCCTCTTCTGTAAAATGGGGAAAATAATAATATCTGCCTCGCAGGGCTGTCATGAGGATACATGAAATAATATTTGTAAAGTGCTTTGTAAATATTAAAGTGCTATATAAATGCTAGCTATTATTATTAATTTTTTAAAAGTATGGTGTGTGATACATAGTTGCCCTGAATTTGAGTCAGAGGATCTGGTTTAGAATCGTGGCTCTGTTTTATAATGTGTGACCTAGGCTAAGTCTTTCTCCTTTCTGGGTCGAAGATTCCTGATCTCTAAAAGAAAGGGCTGTTTTATAAGGTCCCTCTCAGCTCTAGATTTTTAAGGCAATGTAAGACTTCATGTCAGGTACCACCCCTTTCACGTGCAAAGTCTGACAGCAGAATGGGACAGAAAAAAAGCCAACAACAAACAAACCATTTGTGGAAGGAAAACTGATAAAATCAGATGGTGTGAAGAAACTGTCTCTGCCAGATAAAATGGTGGTTTCAGATAATTGAATTGAGAGGACTTGTTGGAAGGCAGAAATAACGACGATTGAGATAACAATGGTAGTAGGGTGTTGTGGTCTACCAGAGTATTTGCATGTGATTAACTTTCAGGGTTTTGAAGTTTATAGCTAAGAAACTATAAGTCAAGTAACTAGGGACACTGGGAAGATTACATAAAAACATCTGACAGAAAGGGGAATTTATCTCATAGGGCAAAAACAAGTCAAGGAACCACCAGGAAGCTCTGATTTGAGAATGAAGAAGCTATAGGAAGAGGCAGAGAGAAGACATGAAAGGCTTCCAGCTGCTCAAGGCTGGAGCAGCCCCCAGAGACTCAGTGGAATGTGAATGGCTATCAGGCTTCGATATTTTCTGGTTCCATCTATAGGGGAACCTCTTGCTGGTGCCATAAGTTTTGCCTGTTTTACTGTGAACTGTGAGCTATGCTGTGAGAAGAATATTGGCTTTGGGTTGAGCAAAGCAAAATCCCCCATTATTTGAAGGTCTGAGGAGTTCTGCAGGACTCTGACTTAAGGGAACTGCTTAGCACCAAACAAGTACAATGTTGATATATACATTTTGCTAAAATAGTGCAACATTTCCTCAATGTCTCAGCAAGTGTGGCTATGAGCTAAAAGAGCTTGTCACTACTTTATTTGAAGAGAAGAGAAGTTTGTCTAGCAGGAGAGGACCAGAAGGGGAGCAGCTAGCAGAGAAGTATCTTTGTGTAATGTTCCTAAAGAGACCAAAGATGTCAAGGCTGTAAGTTTCCCAAGAGAATGTGGGTTGTCTCATTCACGTACCTACCTGTTAGATTTCTGTAGGTATGTTTCCACTACTCCATGTATACTATATATCAGGAAAACTGTGACCAAGGTTCATGGGTACACTGTTATATTATAATGATTCTTACTTTAGTTTTTTATTGGGTAAATGTTATAATTATTCCTGTTTTGCCTTCTACTAAGTAAATATGATATTTTTGCTCTTGCATTATGCTGAGTAAATGTTATGATTATTATTGCTTTTGTCTTGTTTTTAGTAAGTTTAAAAGAGTTAAAGGTGTCATGGTGTTTTTTTTATATAAATGGAAAGCACACCTATGGAGGCTCAGAAGCTGAAGTGACAAGTGGTAAGACTCTTTCCCCCTTGCCACAAACACACACCAAAGTTACTCCTAGGGTTCTGAGACTTCTGAATTGTAAGATATAGTGGTATATCCCTCTCAGGGAACCACAGAACTGTTATTGTGAGTATGGGTTGGGTGAATGAACCAGCTAGAGGAGAAAAAGCAGAGATTTATGCCATACCCATGCTAGACTGAAATCTATAACATTCCCTTTTCCCCCAATCCAATAAATATTCATTAAGTGCCTTGCAAATATGATGAAAAAGGACTGGCCTTTCTCCTGACAGAGCTTATAATCTAGGATGGAAAGAGTATGTATGAAAATAACTATAATGATGTGTTAGAATAAGATTAAGTCCCTAAGAGAAGTTTAACAGAGAAGCAGAAGTAATTTGAAGGCAGAGGGACTACTTTTGTTTGGAGGGTGGAGAGTGAGAAGGAGGAGGCCCCTAAATTAGATCTTGAAAAAAGTGAAGCCACTGTTTCAGTAGCCAAGAAATTCGATGGGTATATGCTTCAGGTATAGGGAATAGCATGAGTTTTTAAAGGGCAGGACAAAACTGGGGAAACCAGTTTGGATGGAATAAAATGTACTCGGAGGAGAGCAGTATGAAACACCAATGACAAGCTAAGCTGAAGCCAAATTATAGAGAGCCCTAAATACCAGCTTAAGGAATATGTGTTTTATTCTATAGGCAGTACTGAGTAACCACAGGTTTTTAGCAGAGAAGTTATACGATCAGACCTGGACATTAGAAAAATTACTTTGGCAGCTACTTAAAAGATGGATTGGAAATGAAAAAAACTGGAGTCAGTGAGATCAATTAGGAGCTTATTACAACAGAACAATTGAGAGATAAAGAGGACCTGAACTGGGTCACAGCACTAAGAGCAGAAAATAGGAAAAAGGTGCTAGAGGTTATGAAGAAGTAGAAGCGACAAGACTTAATCAACTGATTGGATGTGGGGACTGAGCAGGAAGAAGGTATCAAAGATTATGCTGAAGTTTCAAGGCTGGATGACTGGTAGGATGATAGTGCTATCAAAAGAAATAGGCTGGGGCAGCTAGGTGGCACAGTGGACAGAGCACCAGCCCTGGAGTCACGAGGACCTGAGTTAAAATTCGGCCTTAAAAACATACTAGCTGTGTGACCCTAGGCAAGTCATTTATCCCTGACTGCCCTGCCAAAAACCATAAACACACTGGAAAGTATAGGAATAAATGGAGCTTTTCTTAAAAAAAAAAAAAAAAACAGAACAGGGAAATTAAGAGAAGCAGGGTTTGGAGGGAAGGTGAGCTCCATTTTGGATTGTAGAGTTTAAGATATCTGTGAGACATCTAGGTGGAGATGCTGAACGGGGACTTAGTAATGAAGGACTTTATCTCAGGAGATAATAGTCTTGAGAGTTGACTGCATCAAGTTAAATCAACATGCATTTATTAAATGCTTATGATATTTCAAGAACTTTGCTAAGTAAGCACTGGGGATACAAAGAAAAACATAAACAACCCCTGCCTTCAAAGAGCTTACATTTTTATAAGGGAGACAACACAAAAATAATTATGTATATAAAAGGGATATACAAGGTAGATGGAAGGTAATCTCAGAGGGAAGGCACCAGCATTAAGGGAGATGAGGAAAGTTTTCTTGCAAAAAGTAGGATTTTAACTGAGTCTTGAAAGCAGCCAAGAGGTAGAGACGAGAAGGGAAGAGATTGCAGGCATGGAAAAAAGCCAGTGAAAAGGCACAGATTCAGGAGCTGAAGATGGTGTGTCATGTGCAAAGAGGCTGGGGGTGTGTGTGTGTGTGTGTGTGTGTGTGTGTGTGTAGGGGGAGAATCTATGACATTCCCTTGGAAGATATCCAAATGGGATGAGAGGAGGGGTAGAGGAACAGGATCAGGAAAGTCAATGAAGGAGTGGTCAGAGAGCTAGAACAACCAGGAGAAAACAGTGTCACAGAAGCCAAGAAGGGGAGAGAATACCAAGAAGAGAGTGGTCAGGGGTGTGAAATGTAGTGATCGAAGAGGAAAAGGTAATTGGATCAGGCAATTAAGAGGTCACTAATGACTTTGCAGACATCAGTTCCAATACAGTGTGGTCTGGAAAGAAACCAGATATCAGATGACTGAGGAATGAGTGAATGGTAAGAAGCAGTGAGTAAAGGCTCAGGGAGAAAAGATGGTGGCTTGGAAAGGTGACAGGGTAAAGAGAGAACCGAGGAAACCTGAACAAGTTGGTAGCTGGATGGGAAAGAGCCAGAAGAGAGTGAAGGACTGAAATTTTTAGGTTTAGAAAATCTCCATAAAGAAAACAACAAACTCCTAAGAGAAGTGTGATACTGCAAAAGAATTATAACCAGACTTCAAGAAAAGCTTTTTGCTGTTTCAGTTTACTGCCAAATGGATGTCTTCCCAGGGATGCCCTACATTCAGGAAATGAAGATAGGTGTGTGAATTTTCTTTATACATCATAGAATCATACTGCAAATTTAGAGCTAGAGGGACCAGAGATCATCTGGTCCAACCCATTTTATAGATGTTGAAATAAAGTCCAGAGGCTAAATAACCTTGCCCAAGGTCAGAAAGGTAGTAAGTAGAAGAGTCAGTATTTTGAACTCAGGTCCTCTGGTTTGCAAATCTAGTACACCATCCTATAAAAGGTCAGTCATTTGATTCAAGTTTAAAAAAACAACAACTGTGAAATACCTACTGTGTGTAAGACACTGTGAAAATAGAGCAAAAACTCTTAAGCAGCTTACAGTGTACTACCTCAGGGGTTCTGAAGCTTTTTTTGTGTCATGGTCCCCCTTTGGCAGTCTGGTGAAGCCTACTGATCCCTTCTCCAAATAAAGTTTTTAAATGCATAAAATAAAATACAGAGGATTACAAATAAAATCAATTATTTTAAAACACAATCATCAAAATATTTTTTATCCACTGAGTCTATCCACTGTGCCACATACCTGCCACATTAAAATATTTTTTAAAACAAGTACATGGATCCCAGGTTAAGAATCCCTGTAACATGTAACCAATATGTAAATATATATATGAAATAATACAAAGTAATTTTATGGTGTCACAGGTAAGTACATTATTATTACTTTTAATACAGAAATGGCAAAGGAGTTTGTAGAAAGCACTTTTCCCCACAGTCAATACCTGAAGGAGTTCACAAGGTATACTATTTTGCTTAAACTGGGGTATAAGCAAGTGGTAATTTTTAAGGCTGTAATACAATTAACTTCTCTCTAGTCAATAAATCTGACTTCTACTGTAAATTAAAGGTGTTTCCCTAACTAAGCAGTGTCATTAAAAAAAACTGTTTCTGAAATTATGATAGACAGGAACATTAGAAAAGAGTAGTATTATGACAGAATAGGGCACGTGATTGCCTTTGGCAGTTAGGTGTTACAGTGGCAGGATGGCCAGAGGACTGGACTCAGGGTTGGGGAGACCCAAGTTCAAATCCTATTTTAGACTTCTACTAGTTGTGTGAAAATGAAAGAGGTTAAAAAGAAAAGTACTATGGGTAAGAATGGAAGATATTAAAGACTTGAGAAACATGGAATTCCTTCTGCTTTTTCAATTGATATGAGGACATTGCTATTTCATCACTAGCAGTACCATCACTAAAGTGATGTTGACCTACCTTAGATGTGGCTCCATAAGGTCCAACCTCAAATGCAAGACCTGTATTTCAAGAGAAACAGTGTGCAATGCCAGGTATAGCCAGCACTGATGATGAAGAACTAAAGTTGTAAACAACTATAGATATTATTTATTTCTATAATAATGTATACTAATAATCTGCATTTGAAAAACATAAATCCAAGAGTTCTTTATTTCTTTCTTCTGAATTATTAAAACAGAAGCATTGTGGAAATAATCCAGTGGTACTCACCTATGAAGGTCTCACCCCTTATTCGAGTTACTCCACTCTTTAGGGAGAAGTCATTTACATATATCTGCCCATTCTCATAAATAATATTAAGAAAAACCTTAAAATAAAGCACAAAGTTTGCATGAATTCCAACAGTTTATTGATGATGGCAAAAATGTTATATTAAAAAAATAGTAGAACTAAGTATGAGTTGAGATCAAAAGACTAAATGACAAAGAAACAAGTATATTCAATTCAGACAAATAGCAAACTACATTAAAAGAATATAGAAAAGAGGACAAACCTGTTTCTCATGGAGCTCCCCATCATCTTCCAGGGTAGTTACATTAATTTTGATAGTGTCCTGCAAGTAATAATGATATTACTATAGCAGTAGGTAAAAGAGAGTTTGGAAAAATCTAAACACCCCAATATCTGTGAGATTCTGCAGGTGTGGGAAACCCTGGATCTGTATTTGGAAGCGTTTATAAACTCTGTATCTGAAAGTTGCCTACAAACACACCTATACCCTCTATCCTTTAAAAACCCGCTCTAGATCTGACCATCACACTAGCTGCCATCCTATATCTTCCCCTTCTCAACTAATCTCCTTAAGAAAGCTGTCTATATAGGGTGCCTGCAACTGCACCCCTCTCATACACTTTTAAATCCTCTTTAATATATATTCCGACCTTTTTTTCTGGTCTTCCTCCAACCTGTCTGGCTGCTCCTCTGGCTCCTTTGTTAGATCTTCATCCAGCCCACTAATATCAGGTAGCCCCCAATAGTTCCTCTAAACTACACTATCTCACTTGGTGATCTTATCAGCTCTCCTGGGTTCAGCTGTCATTTCTATGCAAATGATTACCAGACAGATCTCTTCAGCCGGAATCGCCAATCTTGCCGTACCAATTTCCTTTTGGACATCTTAAATTGAATAACCTGCACTCAACTTAAATGCAACACATCCAAAACTGAATTTATTATCTTTACCCCCAAACCTTACCTTCCTAATTTTCCTTTTATTGTTCAGCATACCACCATCCTCCCAGTCACCCAGACTCAAAACCTAGGTGGCATTCTAGCTATCTCTGTATTGCCCACCCCCATATCCAATCTGTTGCCAAAAGGCCTGTCAATTTTACCTTGGTAACGTCTCTCATATATACCTCCTTCTCTACTGTGACACTGCCACTACCCTGGTATAGGCCCTCAACTATCTCACATTCGGACTTTTATTATAATAAGCCTGATTATTGGTCTGCCTGCCACATTTGTATCTCCTCACATCCTGGCCATCAGCTGACAAAGTGCTCTTCCTAAAGAACAGGAGCTAGAGGGCCACGTGGCCTTGAGGCCGCAGGTTCCCCACCCCTGATCTAGGTACTACCCAGAAATTGTCATCCCTTCCCCTTCCTGCCTTGGGGACTAGTAACTTTCCCCAATATAGCTAACTCTGGCAAGCTATACTTTGAATCTCCTTTTTTAAAAAAAATAGTATTTTATTATTTTTTCCACAATTACATGGGAAAACAATTAACATTTTTTTTAAAAATTTTGAGTTCTAAATTCTCTCCCTCCCTCTCTACCCTTCTCCCTGAGGTGAGCAATTTGATATAGGTTATACGTGTAAAGTCATGCAAAATATATATACACAATAGTCATGCTATAAAAGAAAACAAAGACAAACATAAAAACCATGAAAAAATAAAGTTTCTTCATAGCTTTTAACTTTTAGCTTTGTGTTTATGCTAAAATCAAGTTTTACATGCAATGATTTTCCAATGTTAACTGGAAGTTCAGGAATATGAGCCAGGGATTAGAAGCTCACCTCCAGTACCATAGCATTTTAGGGCCAGAAGAGACCTTTTAGAGAAAACACAGGTCATAAATTGAGAGATGTAATGGATCTTTTAGGTTATCTATTCTAATTCACCTAATTTTACAGTTGAGTAAACTGAGGCTCAGAAAGATAGCCAGCTTTTATAGCTGGCACTGATACAGTACTTCAAGGTTTACAAAGTGTCTAAGGTCACATAACTAGTTAAGTGGAAGAGTTAAGATGTAAACCCAGGTTCTAATCCAAAACTCTTTCCAACTTTTTACCCAGCTGATCATCTATCCCAAGTTCTGATTTTACACATAAGGAAACTGAGGCCCAGAGAGATTAAAGTGGCACACAAGTTAGTGGCAGAGCAGACTGGAACCAAATTTCCTGACTTCCTGTTTACTATACCACTCTGTCTCTTGGGTTCAATCAACTAGTCAATAAATATTTATTAATCACCTACTATGTGCCAGGCACTGTGCTAAGTGCTGAAGATACCAAAAGAGTAAAAAAACAGTCCCTGCCCTCCCTTATCAACTCACTATTCCAATTCTCCACAGTGGCTCCCATGGTTTCCCCTCCCCAAATTCTCTCAGCTGAGAATCTTGCCTCATATTTCACAGAAAAAAAAATTAAGGCCATTCGATAGGAACTCCCTCTTCTCTCTTCCTCATCTTCTACTACTTAAGTAGTAGATTTCTGATTGCTGGTTTCTCCTCCTTCACCCTTCTTACAAGATGAAGTAACCTTACTCTTTACCAAGGATTAAACCCCTCTTTCAAGAGATCCCATCCCAGGCCTTCTCCTCTAACACACCGCTCCCTCTATCATCCACACTCACTTATTTTCAATCTCCCTAATCATGTCACCCTCCCTACTCAATGAACTCCAGTGGTTCCCTATCACCTCCAGGATAAAATACAAAATGCCCGACTGGCATTCAAAGCCCTTCATAACCTAGCTCCTTCCTACCTTTCCAGTCTTCTTATACCTTACTCCACACCACAAACTCTTCAATCCAGTGATACTGGCCTCCTGGTTGTTTCACCAACAGGACACTCCATCTCTCAGCTCCTGCCATTTTCTCTGGCTCTCTCCCATGCCTAGAACACTTTTCCCTCCTCCACTCTGACTACTGACCTTGGCTTTGTTTAAGTCCCAACTAAAACCTCACCTTCTACAGAAGTCTTTCCCAAACCCTTTTAATTCAAAGTTGTTGTTCAGTGGTTCACTTGTGTCCAACTCTTCATGACCCTGTGGACCACACTGTTCATGGGATTTTCTTGGCAAAGTGGAGTGGTTTGCCATTTCTTTCTCCAGTATATAGTTTACTTAGTATATATTTGTTTGCATGTTGTCTCCCCCATTAGATTGTAAGCTCCTTGGGACTTACTTGGTGATCTCCAAAATTCTTCTTTAGGACCTGTTTTCACCCTGAGTTGTTTCCCATCTCTTAGTTACCCAGTTCCTGTCTTTTTCCCTTCCCAAATGATTTGCTCAGATCTGTCTCATCAAAGCCTTAGGCCTGAGTGGTCAGAAATCTGGTGAGAGCCAGCATTTAGGGTCTCTTCAGAGGGAGTCAATTTACTATGGATCCCGGTTCTATAGGCAATGGGTACGGTGGGAAAAGCACTGGAAGTGGAGTTTGAGGATGTGAAATTGAATACTGATTCTGCCCTTTCATATCTGTATAGCTTTGACTAAGCTATTTAATTCTGCTGGGACTCACTTTTCTCATTTATAAAATGAAAATATAGGACTAGACCAGGGGTGGGAAACCTGCAGCCTTGAGGCCACATGTGGCCCTCTAGGACCTTAAGTGCAGCCCTTTGACTGAACATTTAAAAGAACGTTTGTTCTGTGATGATTGGATTCAGTCAAAGGGCCACACCTGAAGACCTAGAAGGCTTCCTGTGGCCTCCAGGTCTCAGATTCCCTACCCCTGGACTAGACCATCGATTGCTTAAATGCTATTCTTTTTCCCTACTCATTTTCAATGTCCTCTTCAATTTTCTCAATGCAATGAATTCAGACTTGGTGAAGAATTCTCCAAAGGAAAAATGGCACTAGAATTACATATATTATGAGGAACATGCAAAAATGAAGTCAGATTTCTTTCAACTACCTCCCTTCTGATGACTCAATTATTTTAAGGTTAAAGGTACAGTCCTTTAAGTGCCACATCTAAACAAAAAGAACACTCCCCCTGATAACTTCTCCTATAAATAAAATCAGCGTTTATAGACCCACAATCCAATATATGTGAACAACACTATGTTCTCTTAAAAAATGCAATAGCTTTTTCCCCCCCTTTTCAATTCCAAAAGATTTACTAATAGTGGCGTCACAAATCCTAGAGTAAACAAATTACTTAGATCCCAGCAGTCTGATTCACCGCCTGGGCAACAAGTAATGAAATTTCCAGTCTAGATCTGAATTTTTCTAAAATGGGGTGGGGGGGGTTGGGAGGTGTGGAGATCGAGGAATAACCAGAAATGATGAAACCTCAAGAGCTCAAAGAACTGTGGACTTAAAGCCAGCAGGAAAATGAAATTCTCTCAAATTACTTCGGTAGACACAAATGTTTCTAATCACTCTGTGTGGTGACTTCCTGGACTGCCCCAGAAGAACTGAAACAGACTGTCTCTATTGTTTTCTTCCTACTCTAGACTGGTAAATAATGTCTTATCGCAAACATTAAAAGTTGAAATGATTAAGGGCAGGTACTCTGTACCGCGTCAACTACTAAATTTATGTTTACCAGTTTCAGACACACCTGTTTCTTTAGATTCTGCTGACCTTGAACTCTTGGGACCTACTCTGAAAAAGTCTATCAGGATGATGTTTTCCATTTCGAAATCTTTCTTCCTCATCCCTGCCATCCTAATTCCTATCTGGCACCAGGCAGTGGGGTTAAACTGTCACAACTTAACTTTTTAAAACTCTGGCAAAGCAAAAGGAAGTAAGCAAACCGTGTCAGGGAAAGCCTACCTTGGGATTTTCCCCATTTCCCCCCCCCCTTTTCCTGAGCTGGCATTGCAACACGGGTGGAATCCTGCACCTCAACACCCTCTGAGATGATAATGTGTATGTCTTTCCCTTGCCAGGAATGAAGTGATAATCACTTGCCGGTGATTAAAAAGCGGAGGGATGCTCCAATAAGGCAACTTCTAGATTTCCTAACCTGATAAACACTCAATCCTCCAATAACTAGAGCCCCAGCTCTGTCCCCAGAAGGAGCCATTATGAAATATTACAGTGACTGGAGATTTATTTTGCACCCTAAGGTAGTAAACCCCATCAGGAGTGTAAAGTGAAGCGGTTCCAGGGAGCAACAGGTTAACAGTGTAAAAGTTAAGCAACCGGAAATAGTCCCTTTTCTGCCCGTCCTCTCTCTGCCTTCCTCGCTTGCTCTAGCTCCCTAAACTCTTCACCCCTCGCCCTTGCCCTTACCCACTCCTCCCTCCTCCGCCCCCAAGCAGGGGCTGCTCGGAAACCCCTGACTCCGCTCCTCTTTTTCTCCTGCCTCGCCCCCCTGTTCCCCCAGCACGGGCTCGGTCTCCTTGTCACTCAGTAGCCCCAGTAGAGCCTGTCAGCGCCCGATGTGCCCGGAGGATGGCCCCGGGGATGCCCCCGCTCTGCCCGCGCCCGGACCCCTGCCCCAGCGCACGGCTCCCCGGCCGCCCGCGCCCGCTCGCTACCTGGGTGAACGAAGCAGCTGGCGGCGGCCCCGCAGTGCCAGCCAGCAGCTGCCCGGGAGCCGGGAGTAACGGCAGCAGCAGCAGCAGGCGGAGAGGGGCGGACAGCGGCGCTCCCTCCATCTTGGTAGACGGAGCTGGCAGCGGCCAAGGCGCGGGGAGGAGCCAGCCTGCTGGGGGAGCTGGGCGGGGAGGAGCGGCCCGGCCCGCCTGAGGAGGACCCGGGCTCTTGCTGCCTGCACCCCCTAACCAGAGACTTTGCTGACATACCCCAGGCTTCGAAAATAGAGGCACTCGCCTATAGAGCTTGTGTTTACATAAAACGAGTTTACCAAAATCGAGGTGAAATACTGATTGAGAAAATTAGAAATATCTTCAGAGAATACAATTATACATTGAAGTGTTGCTTGTTAATGCTCTGAGTCTAAGGTTTCACTGAGAAAACTTTGGCTTAAAAGATGTTCTCTTCTAACTCGAAGAAAAAGTAGCTTATTGGGGCAGTCCCTTTAAAAACAGTCCACTTTATAAATTCTATCAAGCGTTTAAAGAAATGTTCATTCTAATACTACAGAAACAAAAACAACAGGAAAGATGCGCTCCTACTAAATTCCTTCTATGATTCAAATATGGTCTTGATACATAAACCAGGGAGAGTTAAAACAAAGAAAAGTATGGAGCAATATCCCTAATGATTGTTGATGCTAAAATTTAAAAAATCTTAAAAAGCAAACTGCAGCAATAAATATATCACAAATATTATACACTATGACCATACTGGATTTATGCCAGGAATGCAGAGCTTGTTCATTTTTAGGAAAACTATAACTGATCACATTAATAACAACCAAAATTCTTTGATTAAGAGATTTTGATTTTAATTTGGTTAAAAGCTATCGACAAGATATACCATTTCTGTTAAACAAAAAAACACTAGACAGCACAGGAATAAGTGGATTTTTCCTTTGAGAAGCAGAGTTTATCTAAAACTGAGAGTCAGCATTATTTTTAATGCTAGGGATCTTTCCAACAAGATCAGTGGCAAAGCAAGGATGTCCATTATCACCATTGCTATTTAATATACTACTGGAAATGCAAGCTAGGAAAATAAGACCAATTCTCTCAAAAATTTGAGAGAATAAGCACAGGCAATGAGGAAACAAAATTATCACTTTTTTTTCAGATTATTAGAGATCCCTAGACAATCAACTAAAAAACTAATTGAAACAAAAACTTCAGCACAGTTGCAAGACATAAAATAAATACACACAAATCATCAGCATTTCTGTATATTACTAACAAAACCCATCAGGAAGAGATAGAAAAAGAAATTCCACTTAAAATAACTACAGATAGTATAAAATACTTTGGATTCCACCTGCTAAGACACTCTTAGGAACTCTATGAATGCAATTACAGAACACTCTAAATGACTGGAGAAATATTGCTTATGAGGAGGCTTTGTTGAGAGGGTAAAGATCACAAATTTATTCACAGTGCAGGAGCTGTGATCTGAAATGTCTCTAGGTGGCGTCAGTGATCTCCACCAGATCCAGGAGTTTGAGCCATGATTGACTTTGAAGCTAGGATTCCAAGTGGGACAGTGCAGCCAGCCACCCTAGCAAGGAAGCCTAGCCCAGAAGAAACCAGGGTGCCTAGGACTTGGGCTTCAAGGGGTTTTTAGACTCAGAATTGGACTGTGCCCTATAGGAACCAAACTAAACTATGAACCTAATTCCCTTATCTTCCCCATAGTGAAGTGGTTCAAGGGGGATTGGGAATCATACCTCCTATATGTTGGGGGTGTAAGTTTGTATAGTTGTGATAATACCTTCTGGAGTGAATATTTCTGGGTAAAGGTTAATTAGATTATTAGTGGCTAATGGAATTGGGGTGCAGGGTACTACCCCCTTTTTTAGGGCACACCATTGGTGAAGGCTGGAACCATTTGCAGAGAGCTTAGATACTCGAACCCTCTTAAGGGTACCAGAGAACGCTGGGGGAGGAGTGAAATGTTACAAATATGATTTTCAGGCAGTGGGGCATAGAGTGCTCTGTGTTATAATAGATACATTAATTCACTGTTGGTGGAGATGTGATCAGCTGCAGACCTTCTAGAAAGGAATTTGGAACTATGGCTCATAAAGTGTGCCAGCAATAATATTACTAGGGTTATATATATATCCCTAAGAGAACAAAGAAAGAGGAAAAGGACCAATATGTACAAAAAGGTCTATAGCAATTCTTTTTGTGGTTCAGAGAACTGGAAACTGAGGTGATGCCCTTGGAAGAAGGGAAACCTTGGAAGACTTGTATGAACTAACTAATGTAAAGTGAAGTGACGAAAGAATTTTGAAAGACTTAAGAACTCTGATCAACACAATGACAAGTCCAGAGGACTCATCATGAAATATGCTGTCTACACCCTGATAGAGAGGTGATGGATTCAGAGTAAAGATTAAGATTTGTGTGTGTGAGTGTGTGTGTGTGTGTGTGTGTGTGTGTGTATGCATGTGGATGTATATATATTGGACATGGCCAATGCAAGAATGTTTTGCTTGACTATATGTGTAAATTGGGGTTTTGTTTTTCTTGCTTTCTCATTGGAAGGTGGGAGTAAGATTATGAAAATAAAATTTAATTAAAAAAAACTACCTGCTTCAAATTTTGATCATCTGATATATTATTTTGCAGAGTGGATTACAGAGAAGAATCTAGGTGAAGAAAGCTATTTGTTAAGAATCTTACTCCAGCCTCTTTTTAGACTGATATACTCTGCAATTCTAGTCAAACTGGTTTACTTGTTTGCTCCTCATACACATTCCACTCCCACCTCCCACCTCCCACCTCCCACCTCCTAACTCTGTGTCTAACTAACTAACTCCCATGCCTCCCCTCTACCTCTTGGAATCCGTTCAAGGCTCTGCTTATATGCCTCCTCCATCGAAGGGCCCTCCTAGTTGTTAATGCTCTCTCCGTGTCTCCAAATTATTTTGTATTTGATTTTTATGTATTTTGAATTTATCTACATATGTTTTATTTCACCCCAAGTAGTAGATAAGCTCTTTGAAGTTGGAACTTCTTTCATTTTTTGTCTTGGTATCCTGTGTCTACTAAAGAATGTGGCATATTGTAGGTACTTAGTGCTTATTAATAATTGATTGAAGGATAGATACATTGGTCTATCTTTAATTTTTTTCCTCAGCTGAAAAGTAAGTTATTGATTTGTTGATGAAATATCATTGAAATTTCAGGTTTGAAACAAACTTCAAATGGGCAACAAGGGCTCAAATGGGCCACATTTAATCTCAAAAGTGACCATTAAAGATAAATTTGCATTTGGTTTAAATCATTATAAGTCTTCTTTTATGTTGGATTCTACTTTTCTCCAAGTCTTTCTGACTCATCAGCACCCTATGGTGTAGACCCTTAAAAGGGTTGGAGTTGCCAAGAGGGCATGCCCGACATTATGATAAATCCCTAGCTCTTTCACAGAGCTCTTTCTCCAGAGTCCTATTCAGATTCATAGTGCCACCATGTGGTTTGTACTCTTTTCATCAAAAGTGCCTTAATGTCTTCGACTGCTTAAAGGTTCCCCTTTTCCCTATAGGATTATACTTAGCTTTACAATGTGAGTTATTCTTGTTTGCATGCCTATTTCTTTTGCCTTTTGGAATATTGTATTCCTAGATCTCCTCTTATCCATGGTAGTAGCTGTCAAGTCTTCTGGGATCCTGTCTGTGGTTTCTTAATACTTGAACTGCTTTTTTTCTTAGATGCTTGCAGTTTTTTTTTTTCCTGATGCCCCTTTTGTGGGTAGCAGAATTTCTATCTGACTAGAGGTTTGATGTGTACTTAGATTTATCCAGTTTGACTTTTATGATATATGCCTTCACTCAGTTGATGTGTTGGTTGATTTTGATGAACTGATTTTTTTCCCCTTTCTTATCCTTTGTTACAAGCCATGGCTTTTTGGGGAGAAGATTTTTACAAAGATTTTTTTGTGAGGAAGACTTTTTTTTACAGATTTTTATAAAGAAAGAGCTTTCAGCCAAAAAGCTACATCATTCCCTCCCACATTTGTTTATTTGATGAGTTTACAGAGCAGTGAATCTTTGAAGTACAGGCATACTAATGCCCTATTAATGGAGCTGTTAATTAGTCTAACCATTCTGGAAAACAATTTGGAATTATGCTAACAAAGTGACTAAGATGCTTATACCATTTGACCCAGCGACCTCCCTGCTTGGCATATACCTGAAGGAGGTCAGTGATACAAAGAAAGGATCTCTATATAGCAACCTATTTATAGCATCACTTTTTTATAGTAGCAAAGAACTGGAAACTGCATCAGTTGGGGAATGGCTAAACAAATTGCGGTCTATGTAATGGAATATTCTGTACAATAAGAAACATCAACTAAGAATACTAAGAAGCATGGAAAGACAATGTATGGATAAAACATGAAGTAGACTGAACAAGGAAAACAATATACACAATGACTTCAGCAGTATAAATGAAAAGAATAACAACAGTATTGAACTGAATATTGAGAAATTATAATAACCAAGCCTGTCTCCCTTCCCCCCCCCCCACAAAAAAATTAGGAGAGTACCACAAGGAGAATCATTCCTTGGCACCTCATTGATGTTGGGTTTCTGTCATCGGGGGCTGTTCTGAAGAATCTGCTTGGCTCAGACTGTTGGGAAGGCAAATATGACCAAAGAGGAAAATGACAAATGTGGGAAAATTAGTGCACTAATGGCCCACGGGTGGAGTTGTGAACGGGTCCAACCCTTATGGAAAGCAATTTGGAACGATGCCTAGAGAATGACCAAACTAAACATACCAGCTATTATCCAGCTAAGCCTATGCCCCAAAGAAATAAAATAATGGGGAAAAGGGATTTATAGGCACAAAACTGTTAACATTTCTCCTGGTAGTCAAAAATGGGGGCGGGGCTGAAAGAAAGGAGGCATGGTCTCGAGCGTGAAGTCGAGGCATCGCTATAGTGACAGGCTCCGTCACGTCGTCGCCATAGCGATGACTCCGCCACGGCGTCGCTCTGGCGATGACGTCAAACTGAGGCGCCGCGCTGAAGAATCGCTGGCGCGGAAGAGCCGCGGGAGCTTGAGGATCCGGGCTTCCCGGGTCCAGAGGCGTCGCGGGCGTCATGGCGGTGCTGCTGGAGACCACTGTGGGCGACATCGTTATCGATCTGTACACGGAGGAGCGGCCGCGGGGTGAGGAGCTGCGTCGGGGGTCGCCAGTCCTTTAGCCGCCTGCCCCAGCTCTGCCGCCCTGGGTGGTGGGAGGTGGGAGGTGGGACGGGGTCAGGGTCTGCCCTCCTCAGCCCCTTTAACCGGATTCTGATTTTCGTCCAGGAGGGCGACGGTACCTTTGGAAGTTATTGTCGGGTGGTGTGTTTTGGAGGCGGCCCTGGGGCAGTGTGGGGTTTGGGGTCAGGAAGAGCTTGCTTCCAGCTTCTGACACTTTGTAGCTTTATGTAGTCCATGGCCTCCCTAGGAGATGAAAACGAAGTCGGAGATGGGTTGCAGTCTGCACGGCTTGCAGGGGGTTCCCACGTTGAAAGTGCTGAGGTCGCCCTCCTGTTCATAGCATGCCATGTTCGCTGCTGTGGTTTTTCGTGGAAACCAGAACCTAGTTAGCGGTGTTCCGGTCTTTGAAAGGAAGTCTTGTGGAAGGAGGATTAGACCGAGAGGGTTGGCCCCAGAGGGCAGAACAAGGAGCGGGAGGGAGGATGGACGTGCCCGAAGAGTGGCAGCTTGGCTTAGAAGATAGAGAGCTGGATTCCGAGCCGGAAAACTCGGCTTCAAGTCTTGCTGTGTGACCCTGGACTTCTCATTTCACCTCTTGGAGCCCTTTATAACTCTCTTCGATTATAGTTGCAGAGAAGAGGCAGCTTTTGTTTGATAGAGGGAGTTTTTTCTTAGGTACACACATGATAGGGAAGTCTGAAGGGACTTGGGGAGGGGGATGCCGCCTTGGGAGAGTCTGAGAAGCCCTGCCCCTGTCTCTCATAATAGCTTGCTGCCAGAATAAATCTTCTAAAGGCAGACAATACAAACTTTTTCCTGCTATTTAAGGACCTTCATGTCTCTCCCTTTGATCCTAATTTCATACTGCATACTTAAACTGCATTTTAAGTTCCAGACAAACTTGAATATTAGCTTTCTGGCTTCATCCTGGCTATTCTGGCTTCTGCATTTGTGTATATCACTCCATCTTTGTAATGCACTCCCTTACACATCTTAGCCTGTTTAATAATAACGACATTTACACAGTCTATCTCATATATATGTGTGTGTATATATGTAAAATTGAATTTTCACAACTGTGAGGTATGTAATATAAGCATTACTACCCCATTTAACAGACCAGAAAATTGAGACTTCGATTAAGTGACATAGTTATTCAGTTAGTTAGTTCTTGGTAAGATAAAAACCCAGGTCTCTACTGCCTCCAAGTCAAGTGCTTTTTACACTACGCCTACTGAAATCTTTCTCTCCATTTAAACAGAGGTTCTTAATGTTTTTTGTGTTATGGCACCAAACTTGGCAGTCCGGTGAAGCCTATGTAGCCCTTCTTAAAATAATTTTTAAATGCATAAAATAAAATACATAGGACTATAGACCAATTATGTTAAAATATGGTTATCAAAATATTTAAAAAATAAGTTCATAGATCCCAAATTAAGAAACTCTTTCTTTAAGTTATGGCTCAGATTCTCTCTTTGCCATGAGTGCTTCCTTCTTACTGTTAGCTCAAGAAGATTCGTTAGTTCCTAATCTTTTTGTGTCTCTGACTTCTCCCATACATTTCTCTCATTCTAAGTTGTATTATATTTATTTCTGTGTGTTTCATCCACTTACTAAATTGTAAACTCCTTCAAGCCAATTACTTTGTCACTGAAGGACAGTGCTATGTATATAATAGGCATTTAGTGTTTGGTAAATGTTGAATTTGTGTTTATTGAATAAATTTTGCAATTTCAGTTACCTAAAAACACCAGACTTATAGATGATTCTCAAAAATAATTTTATTCTAGAACGTATTTATTTGCTGAATTTATACTTTCTCTATACCAGACCAGTAAAACAAAGATTGCTTGTATTAGATATATTCAATATTAATAAAAATAATAATTTTCACATTTGTGTAGTAATTTAAGGTTTTTATTGGTAGTCTGCAGCTGACAGATTCTTTTTAAAATAAAAGAAAAAGGAACAAATAGAAACATTCAGCATTAGATTTCTTTTCAATCCTGTCTGATTTTTTTTTCAGGCCTTTAATATAAATCAATCAATTAATAAGCATTTATTAAGTACTTGCTGTGTGCCAGTTTCTGAGCTAAGTTCCAGGGATGCAAATACCAAAAAAAAAAAAAGAAAAAAAGATTCCTAATCTTGAACTTACATTCTAACAAGCACCAAAAAAGATATATTGTCCACCTTGAACCTTTATAGTTGCTGAAGTAAATTCAGAACTTGTCTTGTGTTTGCTTATTTAAAAAATTCCTCATTAATTGCTATGATGAATTATAATGTGTAAATTTCTTTCAGCTTGCTTGAATTTTCTGAAGTTGTGCAAAATAAAGTACTACAATTATTGTCTCATTCATAATGTACAGGTAGGTTGGTGGTCATTATTTATTTCCTCATTGCTTAAGTTCATCAACTCAATATCAATTAATCAGCTTCTTGTATGTTATAGAGAGATTTTATTATACAAACTGGTGATCCTATGGGTACTGGCCGAGGAGGAGAGTCAGTCTTTGTGTAAGTATATTTTGTTTATATACTAAAAATTGAATTTCCTATTTGAATGTTTATTAATGTGCTTAATTTGGCCATATATACATCTTTATTATGACGGTAGTAAATTACTTTTATATCATGATTTTATGGTTTTTAAAGCACTTTCAAGTGAGCCTAAACGTCTTGAGGGAATTTTTAGAAATAAAAGGAGGAAAAAGGGAAGGGAGGGAGGTAGTGGAAAGTAATATTTGGAATCATGATTGCATTCTCAAAATATTATTTGTGAATGATATGGGATTGGCTGGTTCATTGAGTTCAGGTAAGGTTCTAATGAGGCCAGAGATGGTAGGTTCAGGGCATTTGATTGGTCCCTAGCTAAAAAGCTAAACTTAATCAGTTTTTTGTGAATGATAGTTCATATGGGAGAAGGTGAGTAAGAGTATGTGGAAGAAATCAAAGTGTGTGCTTTGTTGATGAGGCATCTCTGAGCATCCTACGGATGACTGTCTATAATATGAAAAGCTGTATTTTTTTTCATAAGGAGAATAATGCTGTCTTTTACCTTGTTCACAGTACAACCAATATGTTTGTTTTAGGCCTTAAGCTATAAATTTATTTTGTATATTCAACTTTCTGTATACCTCTTGATTTCAGAAGGGGAAAAGAAGAGTGTGCTGATGCCCTGATGCTCAGTGGAAACTTATGCATAATTTTATGTCATCTTTCAGTGTGTCTAGGATGTCACACTAGGTTTCAACCATACAAAAGTGTTCAGGAATTTTCTTCACTGATGTTGATTTACAGAATATACTAGTGAAATGTTGGAAATATTTAAATTCAACATCTTTACAGAAATGGTTTTTCACTAGTAATTTCTATTTTTAAATTCAGAAACAATTGTAAACAATTGTACTGTTTCTTCATAGTTTTTATTTTAAAAATTGAAGTATTTGCTTCTTTATTATAATTTCATCTTTGAATATTTATGCTTATTAAAAATAGTGCTATATATTTTCAGGCAACTGTATGGTGATCAAGCAAGGTTTTTTGAGGCAGAAAAAATGCCAAGAATTAAGCACAAGAAAAAGGGCACAGTGTCTATGGTGAACAATGGCAGTGATCAACATGGATCTCAGGTGAGCTCATGGTTAAGCAAATAAGCCTTCTAAATCAGAGGAATGGGGAGAAACCTTTGCAAATAGATCTATTGCAACAATTCTAGAAAGGTGAGACTTTCACCTTAACAAGATTCATATTTTTTTTCTCAGTAACTCATTTTAACAGTCCTCAATTTAGAGTAGCATTTTACACAATTGTGTTTTAAAAGTGGGCTAACAATTTGTTTCCTGAAGAACAAAGTTACATGTATTTTCCACTCACCATTTACCATTTAGAATATTTTGTTGTTATTGTTCAGTTGTTTCAGTCATATCTGACTCTTTGTGACCCCATTTGGGGTTTTCTTGGCAAAGATCCTGGAGTGGTTTGCCATTTCCTTCTCCAGCTCATTTTATAGGCAAGGAAACTGAAGCAAACAGAGAAAAGTGACTTGCCTGGGGTCACACAGCTAGTGTCTGAGGCTAGATTTGAACTCTCCAGCAAACAGAATATTTACAAATGTTTGTATGTTATATATAGAAGAGTGATTTTTAACTACACATCTCTTCAAAATACTAAATGTTTTTATACTTAAACCTCAGTTCTGACCTGATTAGGAAAGAAGGAATTCCAGAAGAGGTATTTAAATGGCTTAAACATTTTAAGACTGGAAAGAACGTAAAAATCTCAATCATAATTTTTTTCTAAATTTGAAGGGATGCAAAAGTGTCCCACTCCTAAGTTTGGAGTGAAATTTGAGGGGTTTGTAGAACATTTGAGAGGTTCTCAAGCAACGTAAGCTCCACATCATCACACATCACATACCTGGATATCTTAAATTCTGTTGACTATTGTTCGCCAGGAAAGGAGATCAAGAGTCTCCCAGGGACTCAAAAGAATGGCAGAAACGGAATGAGAAAGTATTTGAGCTTGATGCTAGTGTGCTCTTTGTAGCAGTGGATTAATGAAACAAACCAACTAAAAAGTTGACCATGATGAAAATAACTAATTGTATAATGTAGGGCTTGTTTTTTTTTTTCTTTAAAAACAATAACTTAAGCTTTTCCTAAGGCATTCTGCACAAAAGGGTGATCAAGCAAAGGGAGGTTGAAGATGAATCTGAATCTTAATGCTGTTTTTAATGAGCCTATTTTGTATATTTCCAGGTTGTGTGTATTGTGATAGTGGCATCTCATAGTAAAATATCACTGGGCATTGGAGAAAACTCTTGTGTGTTTAAATTATAAGGGGGGAAAAAGATACCACATTTATACAAAACAGTACCCTTTTCTGGTAGAGAAATGGTGTTCAGTACACATCTATTCTCTCTAAATTCCAAGAAATTGTGGAGGCTATAACATATCTGAAACATAAAGTGGCACTATAAAAATTCTAATCTTTTGAAATGAGTAGCTCTGAAAACTGAAAACCACTATACAACTCTTGCTTTCAATGGGTCAATACTTTAGGAAAGTATCTAGTCGATTCTCCCTTTGACATCCTTTAAAAAAAAACAACCAAACAACATCTACCAGACAACCACACCAAGGGTAGGTTAGTGTGGAAACTGACCAATTTTGAAAACCAGAATGTAGAGCAGTTTGAAAAATAAAAATAAAAATGTATTGGGGAAAGAGAGAGGGCTTACAGTTAAGGCATCTTTAAAAAATTTGATTTACTGAAGTGTTTTATACTGTTAAAAAAAAAAGGGAACTATTTCAAAGTATCTGAAAAATATGAAAACTTCCTGAATACATATTATATGAAAATTCAGAAAGAGCTTAAACATGTGGATGTTAAACACAGAAGCTTCTCTCCCTGTGAGACTGTGTGTGGTCACCTAGATATTTATCTTAGAGTAGATGGCAACCCAAAGTCTATGCAGAAGTTACATATAAAGAATTGTTGCCTAGAAGGGTGGGAACCGTGAAATTTCCATCGGTTGGTGAACAGTGCAGCTTCAGTTTTTCCAAATACTCACCCATGTACATGTTTATGACATTGAAGGGTATTATCTTCAACCTTGAACCATTCTCTCTTCCTTCCTGTATTAACAGAATTTTCTCAGTCTTTCAATATTTCAATGATGAACATAAACCTAAGTGCGACGCTTGCAGTCTTGATTTTGCTCAGATATCCCCAGAAGTCTGCCTTGCTTTCCTCTGACACCAGCCTCTTCATATACTTTTCTTACTGCAGCTCCACTTGGTTTTCCTTTGGGCTCCGTACCTTGGCCAGGGACAATTCATTGATTTGTATACTGACTGCTGTGCACGAACAGTACCCTGAGGCAGGCCACCTGCTTTTTAAAGCCCTCTGTTTCAATAAGCCTTCTGTTTTGGCTTCAACTTCATCACTGAGGTGGATTCCTCCTCTTTCCCCCTCCATCTTGAATGTCCCTGCTATCGTTATAGCTCATTATGGTGGGGTTACATTGTTCCAGCCCACTTCCTGACTTTAGTCTTGATGTTAGGGCTGGGCTCTGCCATACTTCTGGAGGGAAGGACTGAGCTGTTCCTGTTGCTGCTTTCTTGGATTTTTTCTTGAGTATTATGTTATTCCCAGATCTCAAGGACATTCTGAGGACCTGCAAGCTTTCATTGATCCCAGAATGGTCTGATCCTTCGTTTGGATCTGTGTAAGAGTAGACTGTTGCTGGACTTTGCCATGATCAGTTAGAAGGAAAACTCTTGGTTTTGAGTGACAGAACTGTAGACTCCTCTTTGGTCTGGGATTCCTACCTTGCTTATTCCTCTAGGTGGGCTAGATGCTGGAGCTGAGATTCCACTGTATTCTTGGAGTGTGAGCTACACCACTGCTACTTGCTTCTGAACTTTCTCTTATTCACTATCCAGAGCCTCCTACCTGGGAAAGCTACCACTCTGCCACTGTGAACAGGTCCACTTCTCACTCTGACCTGAAACTTGGTAGTGGGTGACAGAGCTGCTGGTTCACACTTGTCCCTGCTACAGTGCCTGGTATAGGTCTGGGGATGGCCCGATCTAGGTCTGGAACCTCCTTTTGTTCTGGCCTCTCCCTGGATGCTGGATTGCTTGAGTTGCAACATTTTCTTGGCCTGACCTTTTCCCCGTTGTCCACAGACCTCCCTTTCTGTCACCCTGTGCCAGGCTGGGCTGGACAAAGGACACCCAATGACTTTTTCTGGATTCTCTTATCAGGATCTGGTCTAGTGTGTTTTCTAGATCTGTTTGGAGGACTTTGTGGATAGTAGATCATTTCTTTCTTCCTACCATGCCCCCATCATCCCATTCTAGTGTTTTAATAATTTTCATTGTAAGGAAATTATTTTGAGTCTTTGAATCAGATCATCATACTACTTAACCTTTTTTAACTGCTTAATTACAGCTTGTTCTTTTATTTTTGATTTTTTAAAACACTCTGCTAATCCTTTTAAATTCTGTAATGAAAAAGAAGCCAATTAAATAGGAAATGGATGAAGGAGCTAGAATAGATTATGGATATTTTCTAGGCCAATTCCTTCTATTTTTTTTTTTTTTTTTTTGCACAGCATAGTGGAAAGAATGGTGAATTGGGAGTCAGAAGACCTAGGTTTAAGTTCTGGCTCTTAACGCTTACTAGTTGTGTGATTATGGTTAAATCACTTTACTATTTGAGCCTCAGTTTTCTTTTCTGTAAAATGAGGATGCTAATTACAAATATTATCTACCTCACAAGGTGTTGTACAGATCATATGAGGTTGAATGAAATATTTACAAAAGGACCTTGTCAGGGGCAGCTAGGTGGTGCAGTGGGTAGAGCACCAACCCTGAAGTCAGGAGGACCTGAGTTCAAATTCGGCCTCAGACCAAACATTTGACACTAGCTATGTGACCCTGGGCAAGTCACTTAACCCTAATTGCCAAAAAAAAAAAAACAGAGAGAGAGAAAAAAAAGGACTTTGTCAGAAAAGAAAAGTGATAAATGTTGGAGGGGATGTGGGAAAACTGGGACATTAATAAACTGTTGGTGGAGTTGTGAACTGATCCAATCATTCTGGAGAACAATTTGGAATTATGCCCAAAAGGCTATCAAACTGTGCATACCTTTTGATCCAGCAGTACCACTGCTAGATCTATATCCTAAAGACTTTAAAAAAAAAAAGGGAAAAGGGCCTATTTATTCAACAATATTTATAGCAATTTTTTTGTGATGGCTGAGAATTGGAAATCAAAGGGATGCCCTTCAGCTGAGGAATGCTAAGTAAGCTATGATTGTGATGGAATATTATTGTGCTAAAAGAAATAACAGGATAGTTTCAGAAAACTCTGGAAGGACTTACATGAACTGATGCAGAATGAAGTGAACAGAACCAGAACTTTGTACATAGTAACAGCAATATTGTTTGATGAAGAACTGTGAATGGCTTAGCTATTCTCAGCAATACAATGAATGATCTAAGACAATCCCAAAGGACTCATGATGAAGCATGCTATCTACCTTCATAAAAAGAACTGATGTCTGAATACAGACTGAAGCATGCTATTTTTCACTTTCTTCTTTCATTGTTTTTTTTATTTGATTGTTCTTGTTCAAAATGACTAATATGGAAATGTTTTGCACATGTATAGCCTCGATCTGATTGCTTATTGTCTCAGGGAGAGGGGAGGAAAGGGAAGGAAAGAGGGATAGAATTTGAACTCAAAACTTAAAAAAAGTTTAAAAACTGTTTTAACATGTAATTCGGGAAAATTTTTTTTAGAAAAAGGACTTTGTAAATTTTGATGTTGCACATGAATCTAAGCTGCTATTATGGTTGTTGTTTTATTGTTATAAATATTAGTAATTATTGAAAAATTAGGCCCGTGGAGGTGAAATGACTTCTCTAAAGCTCCCTGGCTGGGGAGTGGCAGAGCTGACACTAGAGATGACAATGATAATATCAAAATTTAAGATCTTTAATTTGCTCTTACTTTTTTGGTCACCTGGATTTTCCTGCCACATGCCTTAAAATGGTCCTATTTGAAAATAGCCAATTTTCACAACCTCACAAATTACTGTTTAAGTATTAATACAAATGCATGCATGCATGCACACACTCATTTAGTTGAACTAAGAGTTTTCAAAATTTATGCTAGCACCACTTGTTACCATACTGTTTTGAAGTTATGCAAAATATATCTCTTTAGATATAATCCTTTTTGTATATTTTTGTGTGACTTGTATTCATGACTAACTTTGCTATAGCAAAGTTACTTTCTAAAGGTGTTTATATTTATTATGTAATAATATACATCTTCTTTTTTTCACATCTAGTTTCTTATTACCACAGGAGAAAATCTAGATTACCTAGATGGTGTACATACAGTGTTTGGTGAAGTTACAGAAGGAATGGATGTAATCAAGAAAATTAATGAGACTTTTGTTGACAAAGACTTTGTACCTTATCAAGATATCAGGTGTGATTACCATTTACACTGTACATATAGTGCTTTAAGGATCTGTGATTTCATCAGCACATAGACTTCCCTTTCTGATAACAAACTGCAACCCTTTGATACCTTGGCAGACTTCAGGAGTGGCTCTTTTCAGAAAAATCCGTTATGGTTAGCTGTTTGGTGATGAGCTGCTATGAAATTATCTAGGCTGGGCCCTGGGCAACAGACTCATAGTCTGCCATTGAAGTCTTTTCAGCTTGGTAGGACTTGCTGGAGCCTGTTAGTTTTTAAGAACTTAGGGTCCTCATAATCATCCACTCAATCCACAGATATTTATTAGGTATTTGCTATGTGACAGGAACTCTGATAAAAATATAGGAGAGAGGTAATCCTTTCCTTCAGGGACCGTTTACATTCTACCCTGGGGTTGAGGCAGGTGGAGTGAGAGCAGATACAACATGTTCATAGATAGGTAAATGCAAGATATATACAAAAGAGATGTGCAGTGACTAGGCAGACACTCACAACTGAGTGAAGTGTGTGTGTGTGTGTGTGTGTGTGTGTGTGTGTGTACACGTGAACTTGTGTGTAGAGGCTACTATCAAGTAGAGGGCCTTGCATGTGGTATGTTGATTAATTGAATTCTGATAGCTCTTTTGAGGGGGTTAGAACCTGAGCTGAGCCTTATAGGGTCAGTGAGTGTCAAATGAGTATTTTAGTGTTGACCTTTGTATATATCATACTTCAGTATTTAGTATTTAGTACACTTACATTCTTTGGGCACTTAATAAATACTTTTTAGTAGTGGTGATATGTAGGACTTGTTGATGGAAGACTATAAGAGCACTTGTAGTCATGACTATTTACATTTCTTTTTAAATAATTTTAAGATTATTGTACTATACATGTTAGTTATTTGTTTTGAAAAAAAAACTTTGAAATAATATAGCTTGATGTTAATAGTAGTACTAATGATTACTAATATTTTCTAGGAAAGTAAAATGCTATACTTTAGGGGGTTCTATAGATAATGAAGAAATAGGACAAAAGTTTTGGGATTTCAACGTTTGAGTAATTCTCTACTTTGGGGGTCATTGCAGATGAATATCATATCAGATAGTCACAAATAGCAACATGAAAACACAAATGAAAATTATTTCTTTAGGAGTTGTAGATTTTAAGAACCTGGCATAGATTCTTTTTTTGACTTGTAATTAAAATATTGCTTATTTTTTATTATTTAAAAAAATTTGTGGTTAAGTAGATTTTGAAACACTTAATTCAGACATGTGACTTGCTTTTCGTTTGTAAGGATAAATCATACAGTGATTTTAGATGATCCATTTGATGACCCAGCTGGCTTGTCAATTCCTGATCGATCACCAGAACCAACCAAGGAACAACTAGATGTAAGTAGACTGACTCTTTGCCACCTTCTGGCTGTGACTTCACCTTTTGGGGTCATTTTTCTTATTTATGAAATGAGGGGATGTGACTGGATGGCATCTGTAGTTCTTTCTACTAAGAAGGATTTCTACTAAGAAGTCCTTTGGTAATGGGTGAATATTCTTTTCACACTAAAATGATTTCTTCAGAATTATGTTTTGTTAGAATAACTATTTCTGTAGGGCTTACTTAGGTGCTGACTAGAGAAATCTGTAGTCCTCCTTTTCCTGCTGTTCTTCACATATCCACATATGGTACAGACACTGGCCTGGCACCCCCACTACTTTGATGTGATTTTCCTTAAAGGCATATATAGAATCCCCTTGCTGCTGCACTTCTGATGTTCTTTCCTAGTTCTGTTTCTGCCCATCTATTCAAATATTGAAAAGGTCTTTACTGCAAAGTATTATTTTTTTCCTTTGTCTTTTTGATTTTATTAGAACAGTAAAGATTTGAGAAGCTTCAAAATCCATTAGCTGTTTTGACTTGAATTTTAAAAAAATTTCTCAAGAGGTTATTTTCAGGGATGTGGGTCTTGATTGGAATAGGCCAAAAATATGTATATATTTGTACATTAGTGTCAAGGGTGAGCTAGGGAGATATTTAGAGTAGTACCAAATTGGAGCTAATACCAACTTGCCTCTGACATTACTGGTGTTTCAGGCACTAGTTTGGTTTTGTCTGAGATGTGCTCCAAGGTCCAAACTGAAACTGGTTTCCTAGGAGGGCCCTTTCAATTGAGGGACTGTTTTGTATCAGTGTAGATTTTTTTCTGTTGTTTTTTTTTTTTTTCTGCTCTAAACAGAATCAGCCTGATGAGCAGATAGCCAGCCTTGAAACAAGAAAGACTTGGGTTCAGGTCATACCTTTGACGCATCCTGGCAAGTCTCTTAACTTCTTAGTGCTCTAGGCAGCTCTCTGAGACGATAAGTTGCAGAGAATGTGCCCACTTGCATTGGGAGAGGGAGTTTCCTCATCTGAGAGTTCTGTATACCTGTGAAATTACATCTTGTCCCTAACTCTCTACCTTAAACTGGTATTGGTGACATGTGGCCTAAAATCCAACTTTGTGAATGAAATACTTTGGAAACCATATATGGCATTGTTTAATTTTTGGAATTCAATAATTTGTTGGACACTGGCTGATTTCTATAGGATTCTTTGTCATTTTGGTTGCTTAGCAGTTCATTTTGGTTGGCATTAGATTAATTTCATCAGCTTTGTAAGCTTGTTTCTGATTGCTTTTTTCAAACTATATTGAAAAACTATGAAAAAGTATCTTGTCTTTCATATATATTAGATTTTTGTCCTTAAATTGTTTTTGTTTACAAAATGCCTTTTCCCCTTTTAGAGTGGCCGAATAGGAGCAGATGAAGAAATTGATGATTTCAAAGGAAGATCAGCTGAAGAAATTGAAGAAATAATGGCTGAGAAGGAGGCAAAAACTCAGGCTATTCTTTTAGAAATGGTAAGATAACTTTCTGCTTAAATATATTCTTGCACTTATTTCTTAAGTAGTATGTGTATGTTTGACTGTAAGGCAACTAATTTTGACCAATTAATAAATATTTATAAAATACCTACTGTGTGTCAGATACTATGCTAAGTGCTGGAGATACATAAAGAGACAAAAAACCAGCCCTTGCCTTGAAGGAGTTCACAGTCTAAGGGTTGGAGACAACGTGCAAACAAATATATATAAACAAGCCATATGCAAGATAAATAGGAGATAATTAGCAGAGGAAAGGCACTGGAATTGAGGGGTTGGGGAAGGCTTCCTGTAGAAGATGGCATTTTAGGGGCAGCTAGGTGGCACAATGGATAGAGCACCGGCCCTGAAGTCAGTAGGACCTGAATTCAAATTTGGCCTCAGACACATGACACTTACTAGCTTTGTGACTCTGGGCAAGTCACTTAACCCCAGTTGCCTCACCAAAAAAAAAAAGATGATGAGATTTTAGTTGGGACTTAAAGGAAGGCAAGGGAGTCAGTAGTGAGAACACAGGAGGGAGAGCTTTCCAGGGGTTGGGGAGAGCCAGGGAAAATGTCTGTAGATGAGACATGGAGGATCTTGTTTGTGGAATGGCCTGGAGGCCATTGTCACTGGATTAAAGAGTACATGGTGTAGAGTGAGGTGTAAAAAGACTGGAAAGGTAGGAGGGGGGCTTTGAATGCCAAACAGAACATTTTGTTTTTGAGCCTGCAGGTTATAGGGAACTCCTGGAATTTATCGAGTGGGGGTGGAAGTGACATGGTCAGACCTGCACTTTAGGAAAATCACTTTAGTGGCTGAACGGAGGATGGATTGGAATGGGAGGAGACTTGAGGCAGGCGACGCACCAGCAGCTATTGCAGTGGTCCAGGCCTGAGGTCTGCACCAGAACAGTGGCAGTAACAGAGGAGAGGAGGGGGAATATTGGAGGAGTTGTATTGCGTGGAAGGGAGGAACAATGGACGAATGATTAGAACTTTCTAAAAATGGAAAAGAGTTCCTCAAGAGGTAGTGGGGTCCCCAAACCTGCCAAAGGTCTTTAGGCAAAAGTTAATGACCACTTAAATGTGTTCTGGAGAGGATTCATTTCAGAGTATGGATTGGTTTTAGATGGCTTCTCAAATCCCTGCCAGTTCTGAAATTTGGTAATTGTCCCATGGACCTTGAGCATCAGTCAACCCTCTTTTCCCTGTTATAGCTTTTAAAAACTCCTTTTTGTTGTCTTTAGCTTTCCTGGCCATCCTTACCCTGTTTTGAGTTTTACATGACTATGCTATACTTTTTTATTGAATCTATTACAACATTTATTAGGCACTTACTGTGTAAAGCACAGTGATAAAGGCTAGGGAGTCAAAGTGTTGATAACAACTGGCAACTTTTCTGGCTAGGATACATCTCTTTCCTAGTAAGGTTAGTATTATCCCTATATATACTGCTATTTTGCATACGCTTTCCTTGGACAGGAATTTTTTGTGTGCTGAATGCATCTATATTCCAGTCTCTTTGTAAGACTGAAACAGTTTAAAAAATTATTTATAAAGTAGATTGGCTGCAAAGTCCAGCATAGAGCAGAGAACTTGTTAAAAGATTGTTTGTTTGTTTTTTTAAATCATTCTAAGATAGATTTTTGTTTCCTGGGCAGTGTAAAACTATTTAAATAAGTCTCTTCTATGTGTTTTTTTTAATGTTGTATGATAACACTGTAATTGTCATTCAAGAAGGAGATATGTGGCGTGGAGGGGAGAAACAATTAGAACTTTGCAAAAATGGAAAAGAGTTCCTTAGAAGGTGGTGGGACCCCCAAGCCCGCCAATGGTCTTCAAGCAAAAGTTAAATGACTACTTGGGTGTACTGTAGATTTCATCTCATGAAAAATTAACTGTTGGACTTGTAAAAGGCAATGTAGTGTAGGGGGAAAAATACTGGATTTGGAGATAAAAGATCTGGATTTGAATCTTTAGCTTTATTGCTTCTTTTATGTGTGAGTTGGAAGTCACGTAGCCTCCAGAGCTCAGCATCCTCATTTGTAAGATGAGGGTCCTGGTCTAGTTTACCTCTAGAATCCCAAATAGTTGTAAATCCTATGATTATGAAGAGTAGTTGAGGAATTTAACATTTATCACAGAGCTCAGTTCATGGTACTATGTTAAATCATAAAGCAAAACTAACGTAACTAAATGAATGTGGAGAGAAACTGAGGATGCTAACAGGTATTCTCTTTGTGTATGCAGTCAGTAATAGCTGAGAGCATGAGACCATTTAAGTGACTGTTAAGAAGATTAAATGCCTAAATAGGTCTTTTTTTTTCTATTTCTAATCCACAATGTTGTGCTGTCTCTCATTTCATAATAATGTTATCTATATTTATGTGCCACTATAACTTCCATTGTGCTGTTTCCTTTTCGATGACTTACACCTACTGCCAACTTTCATTGCTTGCTATGCTTTGTGAATTAACTGGCAGTGTTATTTTAGGGTGAATATTGTTTTATTGAGTTGCCTTTTCTATTCTTTCGCAAAGGAATCCGTTATTTTAAATGCATACTTTGTAGGTGATAAATAGCTTCAGTAAGAGGTACTCTTTGGTTCTTCATTTTAAAGATAGAAATTTTAAATATCTTTATTATTGACCGCTCTTGACAATGCAGTAAGTAGAATAATGGTTTCCTGTCCCATTTGTCTTTCTGTCTAAACAGCATTTATCATATACTACTTATTGATGCATGCTCTTCTTTTGGTCCACTTGCAGGCTTTAGGAAAATGTAATTTTCCCCACAATAACTACTATCATCATCATCTAAAACTGTAAGAAAGTAGTGGTCTCACACTCTGTTGTTTTTGTGGAATTCTTGGGGGCAAGTGACTAAGGAGAGTATGGAGCCAGGAATATTTCAGGGTCCTTTGTCCTTTTTTGTTGTTCTCATCACCAGAAATATTTCTCATTATTCTGAATGTTAAAATATTTATTAATGATTAATTTCTTTGTACCTTCAGTTCATAAATGCAGATTCAGATTTATTGACAAATTTTGTGTGAGACTAATTAGAATCTAAAACTATTCTTACTAAAGAAAATGACACTTTTCTTTTTTCCTTTTAATTCAGGTGGGAGATTTACCTGATGCAGATATCAAACCTCCAGAAAATGTCCTATTTGTGTGCAAATTGAATCCAGTAACCACAGATGAAGATCTGGAAATAATATTCTCAAGATTTGGGCCCATAAAAACGTAATTCTTACTCATTTGAAGGGGAAAAAGGAAATAAATAAATAGGATGCTTTCTTGAAGAGTATAAATTTATGTATTAATTATGTATTTATATATTAATATGTAAACTGATTCTAAGTTTAGCTTTCATTGATAAATATTCATAGCATTTGGAAGATAGATTTTATTTCTAACATTTCATCTCTAAAATAATGAGTTAATGATTTCCGTAGTTCTTGATCCACCAACATCTTCACTGATGTTAATAGTAGCTCACAGGTATGTGTATTTCTTTTTACTGTAATGTGCCTTATGAACACTAGTTCATTTGCCTTTCCTGACATCCCTAAGAGGTGTTTAGTGTAAATATTATCTTCATTTTACAAATGAGAAAACTGAAGCCCAGAGAAATTAAATTCCTTTTCCAAGGTCCCGTAAGAAGTAAAAATAAGAACCTAGGTCTTTGCATCCAAGTCTAGTGCTCTTTCCGTGACACCACGCTTATCAATCCTTAAGACTTTTATCTCTATTTATTAAAAACTAATAATGTCCCCAGAGTTAAAGAACAGTTAGTAGTTAAGCTAATTGGAATCTAGATTTCCTCACATTTCTCACTTCCTTCAGAAATTTCCCCTTTAAAGCAAAAGAGGCTGTAAAAATGGGGTACATGTCAGAGAAGAAATTAATTTACAAATATACTTTGAGGATTTCCTTTCCATTTATTTGGGTTTGGTTTGCGCTGTGGTGCAAGCCACTTCACTTCTAGCTCTCTGGTTTGGTTGGACCAGAGAACTGGCAGCAGCTTTGTGCCTTTGTGCCTTCAGTGTGGCAGAGGTAGGAGGACGGGAGAAGAGGAGAAAAGGAGAGGCAGAAAGCCCAGGAAGGCTTCTTAGGGGAAGGCATCGTGCTGATTCTTCCTCCTCTTCCCCTTCCCCTAAAGAAGCTCTTACTTAATTAAACAGCAGGGTCGGAGGTACCAAAGCAGCAATGGGGAAAAGGAGGAAAGGGGGAATTATGGGAGGTGAAGAAGAACAAGAAAATATGGGAGTCACCGGGAAGCAGACCACATGCAGTGAATTACTGGACATGCTGATGAATAGAATTAGAAATAGTAACGCATATCAAGATAGCATTATATAGTCAGTTTTAAACTTTTTCCACTCGAGACCCCTTTTCTGGTTCAGCAGCAGTTGTTGGCATTGCGTGGCTTGAGGACATGTGCATTGCCAATTGTGCACAGGCAAGTGCTGCCAGAAACTCCTCTTCATTATGCGTGATTTTTAATTAATTTTTGGTCATCATGCGTTCAGAAACCTTTTACTGTTGCCATATGGGGTCGCGACCCACAGTTTAAGAAGCGCTGTATCGTTGACACAGGACTTCGCCTGCGCAGTGCAAGGACTCACTCCGCTTGACGGATGAGGAAGGTGAGGCTCAGCGAGGTCCGGTGACCCAGAGGGCCACAGAGCCTGGGACTCTGGTTTGGGCCTTGTGCCCCAAGTCCATCATGTTCCTTCCAGACCAAGGTTCCTTGCTGAGAGAACTCTTAGATGTCATCTGACCTCCTGCAGACCAAGTTTTCTTAAATCCATAGTTTTCTATTTAAACAATAGTAAAACTAGAACCTGTTGATTCTCTTATTGTTGCTTCCTTACTGTTAAATTCTCAGTTTATGCGTTATTTAAGCAATAATTCTAGGTAGAACATGAGAAGCATAAGAATGGACAAAAACAGGAAAAGTAATTGTTATAATGCTGCATATGTGTAACCACTTTTCGAATGAAGAAGTAACAGAAAAAGAAGAAACCAAGACAGTTTTTTGTCCACACTCATCTCATTCTTGTCCTTTCCTATCCAGTCTTAAAGCCGTACAAATACAGTAGTCTCACTTACCCAGACATCAGACTGGAAACCTTAACCATCCAGACTTGAGCTTCAGCTCGGAAATGAGCAGAAGGGCCTCTCTGCTTGCAGACCAACTGCTTCGAGTTCCTTCTGCCCATGCTTTTGTTCTTACTTTGTGGCCAGGGTCTGAACTTGCGGTGTCCTTGGGAGCCTGCTGATGATAATCTGTTCCCACCACCGTGGCTTTCTAATTCTCAAACCACAGAATATTAGAAGCAGCAAATTAGAAAGGTGTGGGGCCGGGTGAGGACCACGTGGAAGAGAAGAACTAGATGTTGTAGCTGACAGTCAGCCATATAGGAAAGATACAGAACAGCTCCTGGACGACTGCTGATTGGCACCGTGGTGACTCAGCCCCTGAGAAAAGGTTGGATCATATTGAAGCATATTCAGTTCAACAGATATTTATGATGGGCTCACTGTGGGCCACACCCTTGGCTACTAGTGCTGGGGATGCAAAACAGAAGAGTTCTAGGAGCTTACCCTCTACTGAGGGGGTGGGGACACATAAACAGGTCAATATAATTTGAGGTAGGAAGTGATGGGGAAAGGGAGGGATGCAGACCAAGTGTTCTAGGAATATGGGAGGAGTTTTAGAACAGTTATACCTGGGAGGTTTAGAAAATCAGTGGCACTGAATCTAGACCTTAAAGGAAGGAACAGATTTTAAAAGGTGGAAAAAAGGAGAGAGTGGGCCTATAGCATCTTTCGTGTAATAGACATTTGACAGTTGTTCAAGTAATTAAATTGAGTGTTTTCTGTGCTTGGGTTATGGAATGCCAGTGAAGTTGTCTTTTTAAAAAGACTTTTTTTTTTAAGAAACCAGGGAAGTGTGTGATTAATTTAAAAATTCCCTCAGAAAAAATTGAAATTTTAAAAAAATTTTGGTATTTTAAAGAGAGTAAACTTTATATGGAAAATTCACTTCTGTGAATTAATTTGTTCTCTGGTAATGATAGCTAAATAAGTTGTTGTTCTAACATTCCAGTATATGTATTTTTTTTTTTTTGTGGCTAGGCAGTAGGGTTAAGTGACTTGCCCAGGGTCACACAGCTAGTAAGTGTTATGTGTCTGAGGCCAGATTTGAACTCAGGTCCTCCTGAATCCAGGGCCGATGCTCTATCTACTGTGCCACCTAGCTGCCCCCGCTATATGTATTCTGTATACAGGGCAGTTTCAAGCCTATTTTCCTTCACAATTTAATTTTGAACTCAACTTTTCCAATTTTCATATTAGTTGAATTCATCATGGATGAGAATCCTACAATTCCTGCAATCCTATAATCACTTGTTCAGTGTTTGATAATCATAGCTTATCCTTTTCTAATTTTGTTAGCAACTCTCTTTCAGTGTTCTCATTAGATTATTTGTTTCTGTTGGTTAGGCCTTACTCATACTTCATTATCTGCTCATTTCTGCCAAGTTTACATTTACTTGGTTGGGTTGGAATTGGTGTTAAACTTTTTCCTGAATTGAATATTCAGCTTGAGCCCTCTCTGTTGTGTATTCTTATGTTGAGGTTGCATGCAATGTGTCATTGTGAATCCACAGCCCTTTAATTTCTTTTCTTTGAAGCATTCCCCATTTAGAATTTAGATCTTGGGGCAGAAATTTTTTTTGTTCTTTATATTCTATGGAGGATTGTTACTTTTAACTTCTTACTCATCAAAAGAGATGTTAAATAATTACCACCATAACATACCTCTATTTTATTTATTTATTTTATTTTTATTTTTTTGGCTAGGCAATGGGGTTAAGTGACTTGCCCAGGGTCACACAGCTAGTAAGTGTTATGTGTCTGAGGCCGGATTTGAGCTCAGGTCCTCCTGAATCCAAGCCAGTGTTCTTATATGCTGCACCACCTAGCTGCCCCAACATACCTCTATTTTAGAACATGAAGGTGTCAGAAGTGGATTTTAAGAAAAGATACTTTTATATATCTTACCAGAACAAGAATTGAAAAAGCGCTCAGTTTATCTCAGTTATCAGAAACAAAATGTAGTCAGCTCTCTGTTTTCTACTTTGTAAGCTATCCAAAGAAATATATTAATCTTTATGTGATTTTATATGGCAGCCTTTTGGCTATCAGCCAGTTGGCTTGTACTCAGAGAAAGAGAATGTTTGATAAGAAAAAAACAAACAAACAATAACACTACATTCCAAGGCCAAGTATGTATGTGCTATTTTGAATTATACATGTTTACCACTCTTGATAATAATAGCTAATATGGGTAAAGGGCTTTACAAACTTTAAAGCACCATATAAAAGTTTTCTACTTATTGTTATTAGTAGTCATACAGAATATATTATACATATTCAGTAAGATACTTTGTGTGTAGTGCTGTGGTTAAAAACACCTATATTTATGCACAGTCTTGGCTGTGGTCATTTAAAAATAAACTTTGGTGTTTACACAAAAATCTAATAATAAAAAAATTAATAATTTAAGCATAGGGTTAGGTGAAATTAAGTTGACCCTTACTGGCAAGGGGAAAAAAAACCAGAGTATTTTTATACTTCCCTTTATTGAATACATGGGACCTAATGGCATTGGGCATTTAGGCTGTTCTAGGTCAAATCTTGGCATTTGTAAACTTGTTAAATTGGCAAAAGAGACATTATTTAGCCAAAATAGTAAGAGTTGAAGCTCCAGGAACTCTCCACATTGATGCTCACTTGTCTTATTTGCTTTTTGTATCGATAGAGTTAGATTGCTGGTACCTCCCCCTACCGTGTTAGGTTTTAATTTTAATCCTTTTCTCCTTATTTTTTTTTAGTTGTGAAGTTATTCGTGACTGGAAGACAGGAGAATCCCTTTGTTATGCATTTATTGAATTTGAAAAGGTATGCCATGTTGCAGAAACATTCAGATTCATACCTATTTTGTTCTCTTTTGTTAAGATACGGGATTTTAGGGTTTGATACTGTATTAGTACGGTCTTCATTTAATCTCTTACAAGTAATTTCTTGTTTAGCCAATTAAGAAAAAAATGACTTTTTAAAAGGTTAGGATGTTTCATTTATTGTTAGTTTTGACCTATATTTTAATTTCTAGTTTCAAATTAGTGTACGTTAGTTTGCATTTAGAGCATTTTGGATGATGTACTTCATAATCCAGGAGCTGTATTTAATCATGATTGTAATACATTTTAATGCATTTTCGCAGGGAGGGGCAGTGTATTGTAATAGAATTGGGCCAGGATTTAGGAGACTTGGTTCTTGATCCTAGGTCAAAATCTCTCTGGTGCTTACTTTGCTCTTCTTTAAAATAAGAGAATTGGACTAGATGGTCTTTGAGGGTCAATTCTATCCCTAATATTCTGTGACTCTGAAGTTAGAATGTGGACAGTTGTCCACTTACATTTACATTTACATTGTTGTAGTCATTGTGTGTATTGTTTTTTTGGCTCTCTTTACTGTTTCAGATCCTATAAATCTTTTCCATCCTGCCCTGTATTCATCATGTATTGCAGCACATTAATATTACTTTACATTCAGGTACCATAATTTGTATAGCCACTGCCCAACTGGGCATTGATGGGTAGATCTTATTGTTAGGAAGTTTTTCCTGGGCAAAATCAGCCTCCTGGCAATTTAAATACATTATTCTAGTTTTCTGAGCTAAAACATGCCTCTTAGCAGTTTAAATAATCCATAGTTCCTAGTTCTTCCCTCTGGGACCAAGAAGAACAAATCCGATTTCTCTTTCATACGTAGCCTTTTAAATATTCAGTAACTAGCTAGCATCTTTTTCTTCTCTTCTCCAAACTAAACATCCCCAGTTCCTTCAGTTGACCTTCTTATGCAGCTGGATAGCACAGTGGGTAGAGTGCTGGATTTGTAGTAAGGGAGACCTGAGTTTGAATGCCACCTCAGACACTTACGAGCTGTGTAACCTTGAACTAGACTCTTAACCTCCGTTTTCTCCTCTGTAAAATGGAGATAATTATATCCTATGCTACTTTGTGGCTGAGGATCAAATGAGAAAATAGATATGTAAGGCATTTTGTAAACTTTAAAGCGCTGTGTAAACATTATCTAGCTGTTTTTAGTATTTTGGCTATTATGTTCTTGAAGCTTTTCCTGGTTGATCTTGACCTTTTCCAGCCACCCTAAAATGTTACTCAGTTCTGATCAAAGTACTCTAGATGGGATATGACCAGATCATAATATTACCTCCATTGTTCTAGATATTGTGTTTCAGTTTTTTCTGTGTATACAAATGTATCTATATCAAAGCCATCTCTTTTCATAGAGTAATCACTAGTTGTGACTGTCACAAAATAATTCTAGGAGTAGACAGTTAACCTTATTACACAGAAATTGATCCAGAGAATGTTGGCTAGGCTGCTGTAAGAATGAAAATGAAATTTTGCAATAATATTTACTTACTTTAGTGAATTAATGTAAAATATTAAGTGCTTACTGCGTACAAAGCATTGTGCTAAGGGCTGCGGATATAGTAGAAAAGTAAGCCAGTTCTGGCTCTCGAGGGGCTCACGTTCTAATCGGGGAGACAACAGGTTTCAGCTGCAGGTCAGATGGATGGGTCCCATGTTCCTCTTCTTTAATGTCATTCCCACTGATAAAGTCAGTTTCTGATATAGACTCATTTGACAGTTTCAAGGATCTCAATTTTTTCTGTGTCCCAAGTAGTTGTTGCAATAGCACTTGCAGGAGCAGTTGCTCTCTCCTAGTTTGCCTGGCTTCCTTCAAGACTCAGCTTAGGAGGGGCAGCTAGGTGGCGCAGTGGATAGAGCAGTGGCCCCGGAGTCAGGAGGACCTGAGTTCAAATACCACCTCAGACCAAACACTTGACACTTACTAGATGTGTGACCCTGGGCAAGTCACTTAACCCCATTGCCTAACCCCAAAAAAAGATGTAATTGGGAAATATTTCACAAAATAAATAAAAATAAAACATAGATAATATGATATTTTTGACACTTAACTAGCTGTGTGACCCTGGGCAAGCCACTTAACCCCAATTGCCTCACCAAAAAAAAAGCAAAAAAAAAAAAAGACTCAGCTTAGACCCCACCTTCTGCAAGAGGCCTTTCCCAGGCCCCCCCACTCCTAGTTCCTTTTTTTAAAAAATATTGTTTAGATGTTGTATATATCTAGTTATTTGCATAATTTCTCTTCTGTTAGCATGTGAGCTCCTTGAGGATAGGGACAGTGTTTTTGCCTTTTTTTGTATTTCCAGAGCTCATCATAGAGCCTGCACATAATAAATACTTAATAAATACTTTGACTGACTGGCTGTATTAGGGTGGATTCAGTTACCCTTTGCATTGCTTTCTGACAGGCCCATCACTATTATTTCATACACGTCTGATATACTTCTTCCATACAAGTCATCAGTTGTTACAGCCTGTGACTTACTTATACCCTCTCTGTGCCTCTCCATTGCCCTCACCTTTGATTCTTTGGAGATAGTCGTGGTCTGTGATTCACAGCCACATAGCATAATTGGGAGGACAGTTGATGGGTCTTTGTGTTAGGGAGCCACTCACATTTTGATTACCAAGAGATAAATTAATGTTTAGAAGTGGTCTAAGAACTGTGATTCTTAGCACTGTCAGCCTCTTTTTCTACTCTTCCATGTTTACTCTGGAAGCAGAAGGGGTCATACAGACTGAGAGCTGATTTGTCTTTTTTGAGGGCTTCTGAGAGCAAAGAATCTATCACTTATTAGACAAAGTGCTAGTGGTCAGTTTCTCTGAATTTAGTTGGGCTGATCCCTGACTAGTATTCTATTTCTAGGACTAAATGTGAAGCCTTTCTAACTTGGTAGGACATGTCAGAATTTATGTTCCAGGTCATCCTCATTCTTCCCTGAGGCATCAGAGTATGACTTTTGTGGTGGAATAAATCCTCTTTTCCTGTTACTTTAAAATATATATATATATATATATATATATATATTTATAGTGAACAAAGAAAGCAGAAATACACATTTTAAGGATCTGTAGCTCATTCTTTTAGAACGAGGGAAGTTAGCAAATTAGGATGCTAATTATCAGTATAATAATAACTCATGTAGCACTTGATGGTTTCCAAAATGCTTTCTTCACGATAATCCTGTGAGGTAGGTGATGCAAATATTATCCTTATTTTACAGGTGAGGAATCTGAAGCTCCCAGAGGTTGTGACTTGCTCAGGCTAGCTAATTAATAGTGGAGACAGGAGTTGAATCCTGGTCTTCTGATCCCCAGCCCTCTACACCACCCTGCCTCTCCAGCTGGAGGAGTTTGATAGGGGCTTAGAGTATTCAAGCAGTTGGGGAACCTGTGGCCTTTGTTCTGTTTTACACAATCCTTTTATTAAGGGGATTTGTTTTGTGAAGTTTGGATTCAGCCAGAGGGCTGCATTTAAGGACCTCGAGGGCCACAGGTAGCCTCAAGGTCTCAGGTTCCCCACCTCT
>NW_020952380.1:3169728-3253228 GCF_900497805.2 Vombatus ursinus
TGAGTTAAACCCTTCTGAAATATATGGACATGCATTTTGTACATCATTCATATTTTAATAGTTTATGTGCATCAGTAATTACTGGTGGGTTTGTTAACTTTTGCTTTTTATCAAATTTACTTAGCTGTAGAAATATACTAATGAGTTAACTTTTAAAAATAACTTTGCTTTAGGAAGAAGATTGTGAAAAAGCCTTTTTCAAAATGGATAAT
Source organism: Vombatus ursinus (assembly GCF_900497805.2). Taxonomy (NCBI): domain Eukaryota; kingdom Metazoa; phylum Chordata; class Mammalia; order Diprotodontia; family Vombatidae; genus Vombatus; species Vombatus ursinus. Next base: position 3,169,941 of record NW_020952380.1, read on the forward strand.
GTGCTTATAGATGACAGAAGAATACACGTAGATTTTAGCCAGTCTGTTGCAAAAGTTAAATGGAGAGGGAAAGGTATGTTGTTTCTATTCCTTTGTTTCTCTGCTTTTTAAAATGCAAATATATATGGGTTCTTAGAATTTGGGCTATTAATAAGCAAAAGAATCACATAACTTTTTCATTCACATAGATATTATCTAGAACCTAATGAGGCCTTTTCCTGATGGAGAACAATGTAATGCTGTATGCAAGTGTTTTGCAGTCTGTTTATTCATGAATCCATTTATTCATAAATTACTAAGACGAGTTATGTTTAAAGTTATTGTGCCAAAGTATGCCAACTCTTTTTAAGGAGCATACACACATCATCTCCCTCTTTTGTATTTTATGTTGCAATATTCTCTTCAATCATTAGGTGGCAGCATCTGCCTTTATCAGTCCTGATTTCAGTCAAATTGGTAATAGAGAAATGAGTTACTGTGACCTTTTCCAGTCCAAAGAATTATCAGCAGAAGCTGGGGAATCTGGGTTCTACTCCTGGCTCTGCCACCATGTTGAGCAAGCCACTTAACTTCTTTTGGCTTGTTTCCTTGTGTGGAAAACAAGTGAGTTGAACTAGATTATTTTTAAGTTTCTTCTAGTTCTGAGTTTCTGTGTTTAACAAATGAAATTAATAAAAGAAGCATGTAGTTTAGTTAAACTTCTGAGGGTTCTTTCATGGAACATTAGCAGTTCATTCTTTTTATTGAATTCTGTATTTGTGAACTAACCCAACCATCTCTTTTCTTTTCCTAATAAACAGGTGGGAAATATACCAAGAGTGATTTCAAGGAATATGAAAAAAACCAGGAAAAGTCTAAATTTGCTCTCAAAGATAAAGTAAAACCCAAACAGGAGTATCCTTTATTACAGCTAGTTAGTTAACACTTACTGAGTACCCTCTACATACAGAATTCTGGGTGTTGTGGAAAATTGCAAAAAAATAGAAAACTTTTTTGCCACAAAGTTGTTTGTAAAATTATAATTATGTTCAAAATTATTCTTTAAAAATCTTTTAATACTTAGGTTTTTTGGACTAATAGTCACTATTACTAATAGTGTGCTAGGAAAAGGTTGAAAGATACTTTGAGTTTATTCCATTGTGTTTAGTCAGAACCATACTTAGTCCTAGATATAGAAGAGAATCCAACCTATTTGCAAATGGCCCTCAGAGAAGACTTGTCTCCTTCACATATTGATTATGACAACAACTTTCATAGTCACCAAATTCTTTCTTCTGTCTAACCTTAATCCCTTATATTTTAACACATTTCCTTCTATTTTAGTCTTTATTGGAGATAGTGATTATGTGGTCATCATCTTCTGTTTAAGAATTCTTCATGTACTTGAACTCCATTTCTAAATTTTCTCATCCCCTTAATACATTGTCATCATCACCACTATTATTGTGATAACTGGAGAGTATTTATTGAGCAAGTCAGTCAACATAATAGAATTAAAAGAAATTTTAAAAAAATGAGAAATTGAGATTCTTCCAAGTTTTGGGTTGAGACAAGCAGGAAGCAATTAAACATGCTGTTCATATTATGTCATTTTTGGTTTACTTGTCCTTGATAGACTCATTATGAATCTGTCATTTCACACACTGCACAGTTTGTTTTTTTGCATTCTCAAGTGAATGGTCTTTTTCTTTCCAGCTTCCTGTTAGCAAAACAGGTTCATTTTCCCCTACATCATTTAAACCTTTTTCTACCAAATATTTTTTGAAGGAAGATTTTTATCTGATGAACTTTTTGTGAAAAGCATTTATTGAATTCTTTTTGTCTGTAAAGCAGTGTAAGAAGTGCCGTAGTGCTTGGCAGCTAGCTAGAGCTTAGTAAGTGCTAGTTGATTGATTGTAGGGGAAAAAAAAGTGCAACTAGAATAATCAGGATGGAATTGCTTTATAGTAAGGTTGACTAAAAAATAATCATTTTTAGTCAGGAAAGTACAGAAGATTGAGGGGGATATCAGGATCCCAAAATCATCAAAGATCTAGATCAGGGGTTCTTCACTTTCATTGTGTCATAGGCTCCTGGGGCAGTCTGGTGAAGCCTGTGGAACCTTTCTGAGGATAATGTTTTTAAAGGCATTAAAACAAAATATGTAGGATTAAAAAAGAAGTTATTTATTTTGAAATAAAGATGTAATTGGGGTTTATTTTTTTTTTCATCCAAGCTCATGGACCCTGAAATCTATCCATGGATGAAGGGTTAGGAATTCCTGATGTAGAGTGAACTTGGAAATCTGTAGCAGATTTTTAAATGTGAAAGCTAGTGGAAATACTATGAGTTTGAAAGAGGTAAATTTAGGTTAGGGCAGATAAAAAGGCCGGACTAATTTGTATAGCTTGTTGAGACCATCATCAGTAGCTTTTAACCCACGTACCTACTTTTAACCCATGTACCTACAGGCATTATGAAAATGATACAGTGTTGAGAGTACCCTTGATGAAAATATGAGAAAGGAATAGGCAAGCTTTCACAAATAGTTCTCTTCAACAGACCACATTTTTACAACCATACAACTGTGTTTATCCTTTGTTGATTACCTAAAAAAAAAAAATTACTTGGAAGCATAGATGTAGCCTTAGTGACTTCTCCTCCAGTCATTCTCTTTTTAATATGTTAAGACCACACAAAATTCTTTGATAAATGCAGCCATAGAGGGAATTTTGTTCAGTGTCCCTTTGCTTATTAATGTCAAATGAAACATAAAATAGGGAGATGTGTTTCCCAAAAAGCCACAGAAGCTGTCCTTTGCAGTATCCAAACAGGATAGCGATTTTTTTTTTTTTTTGGTGAGGCAATTGGGGTTAAGTGACTTGCCCAGGGTCACACAGCTAGTAAGTTTTGAGTTTCTGAGGTCACATTCCAACTCAGGTCCTCCCGACTCCAAGGCCAGAGCTCTATCTACTGTGCCACCTCGCTGCCCCAGGATAGCGATTTCTTAAAGGCAGTTAGGTCCGCTAATGTTTGTTCTTGCTTGCAGGTGATATTATGTCAGTTACAACAAGCTTTCAGAGCGTTTTTACTGAGGTTCAGGATTTATCAAAAGAAATAAAGAAACGAAATGGATTAAAAATACTTGATGTTCAGATTACGATGTACATGAGTGTTGAAGGTCAGTCTTTGGTGTTCATACATCAGTACATGTATCTGGGGTAAGCACTGTGGATGGACAATAAAATGATCCCAAAATCAAATAGAAGGAAGAGAGTGGGCCGAATTGGATTTAGGAAATTACATAGTGCTTTTAATGATAGCAAGCTACTCTTGGTGTAAAGGCCAGTTTTTTCAACACATACTCTCTTAGTAGTGCTCTTTGATTACAGATATTGGAACAGCACAGTCCCTGAGAAATCAAAAGTTCAGGTGACCTAAAAGTCAATGGAGAGACGCGTGGTAGACCTAAGCAGTTTTATAGCATATTCCATTGGTAACCTGTGTTGTCATGGATATGTACAATTGGAAAAGGTGGGATCATCATGGCGCATATGAGAAGGCTGACAGCCTGAGTGTTTTGCTGATACCATGAAGTGTAAAAAGATCTAGAGGTAGGCCCTCAGAATGTTGGGTAGATCTTTTGTGGAGGGTCTTATGGAGAACATAAGCAAGAGAAGCAGAAACACCACCTGCATGGTTGTGATCTACACTGGTGAAAGGAACCATTGAAGAGATCACATATTCTTTGTTATATAAATAATACATTTAAGGCACTTGTTTCCATTAGAGGGGATAGAAGTTTTTTAAAAATGTAATAAAAAGATTAAAGAAAGGTTTGGATAAATTCAGAGATATTTTGTTAAAGGAAGCGAGGGCATGTTTGAAGGATAGAGATCTAACTTTCTGAGGATAACATAAAGGACAACTCTGCTTTTTAAAAAATATCTTTTGATTCCACTAGGAAGACAGAAAACATAGGTTTGACTCAGTATGATATTTCTTAAATTTGTATGAAAACAAACATAACATTTCTTATTGAGGAATTTGTAATCTAACATTATAGATTGAAGGATTGGGGCAAGCATTTTTATGTGTGATTGTGTTTATATACATACATCTGGAATTTATATTATCTGCCTGTGCAAATGTGTCATTAAAATTTAAGGTAAATATCTAACTATACCAACAGATTAGGGGATGGGGAGAAGTAAATTTGTTATGAAATTTGATTGCTTTAGGTATTTTTGAGCAATACCAGTGGAGAAGAGACTTAGGTTAGTAATTAGAGAGCCCAAAGGTTTAGTTTTGTTAGACTTGGGGAGGAGGTGAGGTTCTGCAAATGGTCTCAGGCAAAGTATAGAGGAAGGAGAACATAGTTTGAACCTGCCTGAAACAGACCAGAAAGAATGGGTGTGGGAGGGAAGTATTGTAGACAAGCCTTGTGGAATTAAAAAATGAGGAAAAAGGGTAGCTTTTAAACCATGCCATTTCTGAGATGAATCATTAGGTCATTGGAAGCCAGGGATATTTGTGGCACAGTACAGACAGGTACTCAAGGGAAAGGTTGGAAAGGGAAATAGATAGTTCTGTTATATTTGCTCTTAAGGGGTGATAAGACATTTTAGAAGAAGGACTTGCCACAGAGGAACCAGCAGTTTCAAGGTGTCTGATTTATTTGGAGATAGTTAGGATTCTGGCCCTTTATAGTGGTGACCTGGAACGTCAGAGGACACACTCAGTAGCATCTTCCACAGTTTTTTGCATTTAACATTATTCTTTTTTGTTTTGTTTTGTTTTGTTTTTTTAGTGAGGCAGTCAGGGTTAAGTGACTTGCCCAGGGTCACACAGCTAGTAAGTATCAGGTGTCTGAGGCCAGATTTGAACTCAGGACTTCTTGACTTCAAGGCCGGAGCTCTATCCACTGTGCCACCCAGCTGCCCCCATTTAACATTATCCTGATAACCCGTAGTTCCTAACAGGAAATGCTGACTCCCTTTTTAGATGATTCACTAAGGAGTACAATGACCTCCATGTCCACTGACTATGTAATGGTAGAAAATGCTGGCTGAGATTGTTTTACAAATTAAATTGGCTGTTTTATAGAAATTTTTTTAACTTGTTACCTTTAGAACTTAGTTGCTTTGGCAACCTCATTTGGTCCCTGAAGCCTTGTGTTTTAACAGATGACCAGCTCTCAAAACTACCCTTAACTATATACTTTAGTACAAAATATGATCTTGTGCTAGATGAAGAAACAGAAGACTATAAATCAAGTCATTCACATTCAAGTAAAAAACATAAGAAGAAAACTCATCACTGCTCTGAAGAGGATTATACAACCGTGAAAAATTCTAAGGTATTTCTAATTCAATTCCCCTTTATACTTAGCTTACAGAAAGCTAAATACTTGATCTCACAATAGTAACTTACTCACTTCGCCACTGTTTTCATTGATGGTTAGGAAGAATACAGTTCTGAATGTCATTTTACATCACAGGCTTACAGACACAGAATGGTTGGTGTGTTTGAGTGGTTAATCTGTGGGGTGCTGTGTCAGAAATTATAAATGGCTGTTTTGTACCTGATATTTCACCTAGGAAGTGTCAACAGGCAATCACAACTTCACGAAACTTACGTGAAAACCAGGTAAATGAACATGCATGTGGAACCCAAAGAGTTGACAATAATATAAAAGTTTGCATTTTTATGACAGCAGGACAAAGGAAGGAGGAGATACCAGAAATCTTCACCTAAAGAGGCATGGCATAGGAAGAGGGAAGGTGCAGGAAGGTGGGAAAAGGACAAAACCCCTCCCAAAGGGGAGGAGCAGGGTGACAGCAAAAGCCACTTTCTTTCCCCTTGGACCATGAAGATATGATAGTCTGCTTATCTGCAAGGGTCCCACCTACACATGCCTAGTACAGACTCTCTGGGACCTGTATCGATTCCCAAGGACACACAGGGAGTCCAGCTTGGGATGCAAACTACACGTTATGTCAGCTCAGGATAGGGTGGTGCTGGGGATGTGTGGAGACTTGTCCTTGACATGTTGAGGATCCCCTGCATATTATGGGCTCAGTGTTTATGGAAAATATAGCAACTCAAAAAGACAATTTTGGAGAACCCCTTAACTACAGAAGCTGGAGTGACTTGAGCTATAGATTGACATTTTCCCTCATCAAAAACAATCGTGAATGCTGAAAATATTCTCATTTGTGATTTTTAATTCCTCTCCACATAGAAAGTCCAGCATTCAAATAGCTAGAGAAAGATGGGCACAGAAAGTTATATTTAACTATATCATGTGTCTGAAACAAATGTAACATTCACGAGAGGTAGTATGGTGTTAACGGTAGAGAGCAGGCCTCAAAGTCTGCTTCTGACATTTTGACTATGTAACTTTGGGTATGTAACCTTTGGGTATATTTTGACTATTTTGCTTTAACTATGTAACCTTGGGTAAACCAATTAATCTCTTATGCTCTAGGCAGTTCTCTAAGGCTTTACGTTGCAGGAAAGGTAACAATCTGCATTGATAAAAGGACTGTCCTCACTTGGGAGTTCTCTATACCAAAGACATCACAGGACTAGTCCCTATTGCTAACATACTGACAGAACCTATTTTTCCCATTCTCAGAACCTTTTTTCTTGCGCTGATTAGGACAACAAAAGGATTCATGAAAGAAAATAGCTTATAAATGAAAGGCATGCCACCCTTTATTTTTCTTATTATTTTTATTCAACCTTGATATATATGGCTCTCTGTAACAAATAACACAACAGTTCACATTTGAAAAATGTGGTATATGTTAGAAATGGAAATCTGTGATACTTTTTTTCATCACACTTCAAAACTCTATTTCCAAGTATTATAGTTTAAATAAAATTAGTTCTTAATGCAAAAACAGTATTTAAGAAAGATGTTTTGAGCACCTCCTATGCATAGAGACTATATTAGGCTCTTGAATATAGAGATGAGTAAGTGGTGGTTTCCACCCTCAAGGCAGTTACAATGTAGTAGGAGAAATAAACGGTATACGAAGCATTGCAAGGTTGTATGTAGTAAGTAAATAAGAGTGGTATAAAAGGGCTCTAGGAATTTGGTAAATTTAACGAAAGAGATGGTATTTGAAGGACTGATGTAATTTTGAAAAGCAGAAATGGAGGGAGGACCTTTTAGTCACAGGAATTAGGACCCTAGGATTTAGAGCTGGAGGGATGTTAGAGAGCTTGTCTGCCTCCCTTATTTTGTAAATGAGAATTGGAGGTGTGACTTGCCCAGGGTCCTATAGCTATGTATTAGCAGAGCCAGGATTTGAAACCAAGTTCTCCAAATCCAATCTTATTGCTGCTACTCCACCTATGTGGGAAAGCCCCAGCCAAGTGTGTTCAGGGAACAATGAATAATCCACTTGGTCTGAAATATAAAATGTATGTAAGGGAGTGGTAGGAGATGAGATGGAAAAGTAGGTGCCAGTCTATCATATTTGTACTTCATTTTATAGAGTTTCTTTGAAGGTTTTAGAGAAGGGGAATGACATAACTAGAATTGTATTTTAGGAAAAGTAATGTTGTCTTCTAATGTTTGATATATATTTGGATGGGGAACACCCTAGATAAAACTGTAAATGAGGCCAACAAGGACAAAATTCTAATAAATATGAGTCTGTAATGAACAGAGGCCTAAATACTGATCAAGTGGTGGACATAAAGGCTTAAGACATTTAGACTAACAAATTATTTATAGCCTGCAAATTCTTTTCCTGTTGTGAATTCCTTTGACACTATTATTTTATCCCTTATAACCTCTCAGTGGCATTTATAATTGCTATCTGTTGGTATGGGAAGAATATTAGCCAGTTCTGCTATTTATATTGGCTTAGATATTTATGTCATCTAGCAGAAATAAGAGTGGTAAGTCCTTAATCTTTTAGTTTTTTTTTTCTTTTCATTAATGGCAATGTGGCTAAATTTTTTGACTGCAGAAGAATTGCTAGTAGTTTTCTCTGTTTTTCTTCTTTACCTTTTGACAAAATTCAGTATTAGCATTAGAAATTTTAGTTAGCCTACATTTGTGTGTTAATTAAAATAAAAAAAGCAAGAGTCTAAGAAAATTATTTAGTCATTAAAGGGAATTTTAAACACCCAAGTAATTTCCATTTTCGTCCCTGTCTCACATGATGAGGTGACACTAACTCCTTTTCACGCACAAGCGATCCTGTTCTCTCCTGTCTCCTCCAGCAGATTGCCCTCTTTATCAGCCCCCCTCTCTCACTTATCTTTACTTATTCTCTCATTTATTCTCCCTGGCTTTCCTATTACTTACAAATACACCCATGTCTTCCTCATCATCAAAAAACCTCACTTGATCCATCCATCTCCAATAGCTGTCCTACTACATGTCTTCTCCATTTTGTGGCTAAACTCGTTGAGAAAGCAGTCTACAATCAGTGCCTCCTCTTTCTGTTCTTTCCCTCTCTTAACTCTCTGAAGTCTGGCTTCCAACCTCATCATTCAACTTGCTCTCTCAGAAGTTACAAAAATATCGTAATTACCAAATCTAAAGATTTTTGTCTTCATCCTATTTGACCTCTCTGCAACCTGTGATGCTTTTATTCATCATTTTCTTCTTGATACTCCCATCTGTAGCTTTTCATGATGCTGCTTTCTCTTGGTTCTCCTCCTGCCTGTCTGATTGCTCCTGAGTCTCCTTTGCTGGATCTTCATGCACATCACACCCATTCACCATGGCTGTTCTCACAGTTCTGTCCTGAGCCCTCTTCTTTTTTCTCTCTAAACTGTTTCACTTGGTGATCACATCATTTTCCATGGATTCAATTATCATCTCTATGTTGATGATTCTCAGATCTACTTGTCTGGTCATAACCTCTCTATTGACCTCCAACTGGTCTTGCTTCTCCAATAGGACATCTTGAACTAGGTGTCCTGTAGACATCAAAAACTAAACTCATCTTTCCCCCTAAACCTTCTACTTGCAAACTTCTTTATTACTGTCAAGCGTACCATCTTCTTTCCAGTCACCCAGGTGTCAGCCTCAACTCCTCACTGTCTGTCACCCCACCCCACCCCACCCCTATATATCCAGTGTGCTACCAAGGACTTTATTTCACTTTCTTAAATCTTGTATACACCCCTTTCTCTCCTCTGACAGTGTCACTACCCTTCCACAGCCCCCATTACTTCATGCCTAGACTATTGCAGTAGCCTGCTGGTTGATCTTCCTGCTGCAAGTCTTTCCCTACTCCAGTCCATCCTTCACTCAGTGGTCGGTGATTTTCCTAAAGCTCCTATCTGACCATGTCACCACCCCCTAGTCAGTAAACTCCAGTGGCTTGCTATCACCTCCATGATCAGATATAAAATCTTCTGGCATTTAAAGCTTTCATAACCAGCTCCCTCTCCCCTCCCCCAAATTCCAAACTTATTATACCTTCCTCCTTACCCCACACCCCCCTTACATACTTTGCAATCTAGTGACAGTGGCCTCCTTGGTTTTCCTTGAATAAAATTCTTCATCTCCGGACTTCAGGCATTAAATGTTTATTGACTGATATCCACGTGTAATTCATATTTTCTATTCGTTCTTATTTTAGTTGATGAGAATGGTTTTGTAAGAATGTTTTGACTCATATTTTCAGATCTTTTAATTTGTTTTCTGAACCTTGATGTTCAATTCGAAAACTCATATAAATTTAGCTTTTCCACCCCATGCCTACATTCTGAAGGTGGTTAAGATATTGAAATTATTTTCACCCACGTTACAGGAAATGAGTCTTAGGTGGTAGGGTCACTTGGCAGGATAGGGTGATGATACAGTAATGAGTTATAATTCCCTGTTGTGGTTTTCATGTTTCATTGCTTGCATTTGTAGGGGCTTGCTTTTCTTTTTGTTTGTTTTAATTCTGTAGAATTCTGAGGTAGAGTAGCTGTTGAATAGCTTATAGAATAGCTTATAGGTCTGCGTAAGTGGGGTGTGTCTATCCTGATTGCTGACTGTATACCAAACTTTTTTTTGGGTTTAAAATTTGTAGAGTACCTTGAATGGACCAGTTTAATTTTGCTACCTCATATTTTGATAATCTTTTTGTATGCTTTTTTTTTTACTTTATTCATTATTATATGTCTGGGTCACTAATGAATTATTTTTGTTGGACTATATGTATTATGGATTTTTTTGTGGGGATAATGGGAGGGAGAGATAATAAATGCTTAAAAGAGAGGAAAGGACTAAAGAGTGAGCGACTGAGAAATTGTTATGCTACTTTGTGTGTTGAAATTAATTAAAGAGCTACTTAGCGAGTTGAATTAGTTGTATTGGTATTTGGAATTATGCTTTTAATAAAACATTTTTCAAGTTTTTAAGAAGAAAAGTGACAGCTAGTTTCAGGAAAACTAGGAGAAAAAGAGACACTTAATTATTCCAGACAACTTTCAGGAGTGTGAAGACCTCATATGAGGCCTTGAGAATGATTGGGCTGGTTAAAACTTAAGGCTTGCTAAAAATTATCCCCAGCAATTCCTATCAATTGAGGAACAGCATTAAAAAAAAGATAAAGAAAATTCTCTGTTCATGATATTCTTTAGCCAAGTATCTATCCTTGACATCCTGAGTTATACCTTTGTAAATTGTTAACAGTTCCTTGTATATTTTAAATACTACACTCTTATGTATCATATTTGCTGTGCTTTTCTTAATCTTATTTGCCTTTTTCTTTTTCTAAATTATTTCCCTGTTGTGATCATTTATTGTCTTAACAAACTCCATAAAGCATAGCATCATGACTTCTAATTTAGCCAGTATACTTCTTATCACATTTACACCTAGGGAAAGATGTACAAAAAAACTTTAAATAACCAAAGAATATTTATTTGCCTTTTGGGGTAAACGGTCTCAAAAATGGGGAAAAAAAGTGCTAAGCACACAGTAGGCATTCAAATATTTGTTGAACTGAATTGAAATTTGGTTTTTGGGGTGTTTTATTTTTTAACATCTGTAATAGCTATAATGTTAACAAATGTTGATATCTTTGGTATTTGTCATCTTTATTTCCCAATATCTCTGTCTCCCTCCCCTATCCAGAGAGACCTCTCTTATAATGGCTCTATTTTAATTATTGTTCAGCATCTACAGTTTTTTCAATGTAGTCAGTCATAAGGACTTGTTTTGATTAATTAATTCTGAATTCCTTTCCTCCTCATTCAAAGTGGTATTGTGGAGTCAGCTGGCTGTCTCTGATAAGTTCAACTTCTCATATTTTCCAGAGACAGAAATAATAACTCATTTATCTTGTGCTTTAATTTAAAGTTTATAGAATTCTTTCTTCACTACAACCCTGCAAGGTAGGCATTTCCGGTCTTGTGTCTCCTGTCTTGCAGATGAAAAACCTGAGGCGGAGAGGTTATGGAGTAAGTAAGTGGCAGAGAGACTCTCTCCTTTGACTTTTCACTGCCTGGCCATCTTCTCGGCAGTCGCCCTGACACTTGCGACCTGGAAGCTTTGACTCTTTCAGGATGACTGTAGTTCTGCTGCCTCATTGGTGAATGCTTCTTGTGGCCTCTCAGATCTAGGCAGACTCCAGCTGTGCTTCACTCTCGTCTGGGGCCGTCTTTTCTGATGCAGCTTTGTCATTTGTGCATGTACCTTGGCCTCTTCCCACTTTCCAGTTCAGGAGCCCTAATATCAGTACTACCAGTACTGCCATTGCTGCTGGAAGAGTTGTATCAGTCAGCTCCCCTGTGGCTTTATTTACCAGTCTCGAAGCTTTGCAAACCAAAATACCTCTTCCTGGCCTCCAGTCCCCTCTCTGTGTTGTGTCATCTCTTCACAGATAACTCTTTGAGGCCAAGGACTAGCTTCATGTTTCTGTTTGTATCCTGCCATTTAGCAATGTGTGGTACAAAGCAAGTGCTTATGAAATGCTTTTTCCTTTAACTCTTATCTTAGCTGTCATAACTTTCCATTAAGATGATTTGTTAAAATGTTGCTCGAATCAGTGACTGAAATCATCACATGACATCTGTGCTATGTTACAACATCCTCCAGACTGATCTCCTTACCTATAATCTTGGCCTCCGTCTGACCAGTTGTGCTTAACAGTTCCAGACTAAGCGTGTTCATTGCCCTGTTTATCAACATTCAACAAGAGCTTCCCAGCAATCTCTACTCACCCTACCTATCACCCTGTCTCCCTCACTGCTCCCCAAGACAAACTTTTTTATTCCAATTCGACAAAGACTAAACATCTGTATTCAGAACCTTGGGGAAGATTAGAAGCTATAAAAGATACAATCTGTGTTGTCAAGAACTGATCACACATGCACATGTGCAGGCATGCACACATACACACACACACATACACACCATTATAATAACTATTTCTTTGGCTTTGTATCTGTATGTTCTCTCAATCTCGGAAGCCTCCTTCTTTCTCTCAGCAAACCAATACAGCTAGAATAAGTAGAGATACCGTGAGTGAGAATAAACCTTTGTACCAAATATCTGTGATAAAATTTTCATTTCAAAGAAAAAGATTATACAAAGATATATGACTAAGATAAGTGGTCAAAGTATTCAATGATTACAATAACATAAAAGAAAACAAGACCAGAAGACTAAATCCCATTGAGCAATCATGGTCCCAGAGAGCAGATGTTATAACACACACTGTCTGTTCAGTAGATAAGTGGGGGATGGCTGGTGTGGAATAGACTGTTCAAGTGTGGTCATAAAGTGGGTTGGTTTTGCTTAAGTGTTTTTCTTATTTTGAGGGGAGGGGTCTATAATCATTTAAAAAACAAAAGGTATCAATAAAACTATATAGATACTTATTACAAGAACCTAATGTAGTTTATGATTTATGTTTGTTTATTCTTATATGTATATTTGAATATTTGCTGGTGTTTATCAAGTTGGGGATACATTTTTAAATGCATTAAAAAATTTTAAAAGCCAGGTTTAAAAAAATGATTCTTTTTACAAAGAATTGATATTTTCACACTATATATTCTAGGTAAAATATAAAATTTCCTTTCTCTATGACTTCTATACATTTTTGGATATTTTCCAGATCAGAACAGAAGAAAATTTGTGTGAGCACCGCGTGTCATTTCTAGGAATTCTGTAGAATGCTAGAATTTGTTTTGGCAGAGGAGAAAAGTAGGATTGTAGATATAAAAAAGGAAAAGGATCTTCCTTCAGAAGGTCACCACAGGTGGTAAATTGGGAACTGAGATTCAAACCTAAAATCTCTTTAGATTCTCCTTTCACTACATCACACTGAAAATTGTGTGAAAGGACTGAAATGGGATTGTAGGACTGACAGTCTTAACTGCTTGGGGGCACTGAGAGGTTAGGCAACTTTCCTAAGGACACACAGCTAGTGTGTGTCAAAAGCAGACTCTTCTAGCCAGGTTTTCCTGTGCATAAGGCTATATCCCTCTCTCCACTACACCATGCTGCCTGTATTTTGAACCTTACATTGCTATATCCCTGTCCACTTTTATGATCATTGCTAAGCTCTTTCAGAGTGTTTTATAAAGCACAGAAGTAGGATGTTGAGGAAGGTTTCAGCTTTTGTGTGAAACCACTCAACACTGTCCAAAAGGCTTAGATTGCCAAAGCATTCTTGATTTTAAGCTTTGACATGTATTTCTACTTTAATATATACACTTCAAGGACAGATATCCCCATGGACGCAGTAGTCATGGTCAGAATAAATCAAGAGGAAGGCAGTCTTGACTGGAGGTGGCATTTCAGCAACTCTCTGTTAGAGGAAGAAGAGAGAACCATAACATTTTCAATTCTTAGCCACTTTGCTGAGATTTTAAAATTTAATGGGAGTAGAAGTTAGTAAAAGACTAGAGAGAGGAGGTTCTTTATCACTTGTCCCACTGTCACTTTTATTCTGTGTTGTGAAGCTCTTCACAGGATGTTCCAGGAAGCGCAGTTGTTTGCTCTGACAGATGTACCTCATAAGAATCAAATAAAGGAGGAATCTCTCTTTTAACAAATACCGAGAAAAGCTTGTATTTTTGTTGTAAAGACTTGTACTCATTTAAATTTAGCAGCCTAGTTCTTAATTTTAGGTACTGATTCTTTATTGAAATTGTTTACAAATGAGAACTAAAATTTGTCAGCTTTTTCTCTTGGTCAACGTATACCTGAAATCTGAGTTGGAATCTGACCTCAGACTTTTACTAGCTGTATGACTGTGGGCAAGTCACTTCATCTCTTTGTGTCTCCGTTTTCACATCTGTAAAATGGAGATATTAGTAGCACCTGCCTTCCAGGATTATTGTGAGGATCAAGTGAAATGATGCATGGAAACACTTTGTAAAACTGAAGTTACACAAATGCTCGTTATGGTTATTATTATTATAATTGTTATAGTTATTGGTATTGATGGATGAGCATATTTAACAATGTTAGTATCTATATCTGAGTCATTCTGTGCTAGTTAGTTCTTGTTGAGTCCCTGTTAACAAAGCCCATATAAATAATACCACTATTCTATGGTGATGGTATATTTCTGAGAGACATGGAACACGGTGGTCTCTGAAGAATTCAAAGTGAACATCACACAGAAGGCAACAGAGGCAGGTGGTGGGTGTGAACAGGCTGCAGTGTAATCAGTGTTGGGCTGTGAAGAACAAGTGTAAAAGATGATGTCAGGGAAATGTGTGACAGCAGGAGAAAATGCTAGACTGATGTGACTTGAGAAGAAAGTGAGGGAAGCCTCCAGCGTGTTGAATGCACCCTCCTTGGCAAATTGATGGAAGGATCTGGAGTCACATGGGATGTGCAGCAATTGATAGGTTGAATATGCATCAGTGGAGGAAATTTCCCAGTGAAGGAGCTCAGCTCTCTTTTTGAATATTGGGCACTGTGGATAGTGTCCGCCAAATGGACTGTTATTGCTCCTGTAAATTTCTCACTTTTCTTTTGGCAGGATTCCAACTGGGACGGGCATCATAGGAGACATGGAGAATATTGTAAAGAGAAGCGGAAGAGTGAAAAAAGCGGGAGACCTCAAAGCCGCAGCCGCAGTCGATCTCGGGACCAAGATGTCTGCCATAGCAACAGTAAATCTAAACTCCGAACAGAATCTCGTGAAGGAGAAAGGGGTAAAAAGAGAGACAGAAGCAGAAGCCCAAAGAAAGTCAGAGACAAAGAGAGATCTAAGTACAGATGAAGGAAGATACATCAGAAAATGGCTTTTAAATTTCCTCTAGTGTGACTTATCATGCTAAATAAGGATTTGTATAGCCCTGAATCAGAGAAGTCAGAGACTGTTCTTATCTTTTATTTGCTTAAATCTTTCACTGGAGGTTTCTAGACATTTTCAATGAATAAAAAGTATACAGGACAGTGAAAGGCTCAATAAAAGATTTTTAAATTTTTCTTTGGAATGTTAACTAATTTGGTTAATAATAATAATAATAATAATAATAACAACAATATTAATAATAGCCGACATTTACATAACACATGCATGCCAGGCACTGTGTTACTAAGTGCTTTACTTAAAAGAGCCTTGCAACAACCCTGAGAAATCAGTACTTTTATTATCCCCATTTTTGTAGAAGAAGAAACTATGGCAAACAGGTTAAGTGACTTGCCCAGAGTCACACAGCTGCTACGATTTAAGTGACTTGACCAGAGTCACACAGCTACTAAATGTCTAAGGTCAGGTTTGAACCCAGGTTTTTCTGATTCCAAACCCACCCAGAGCTCTTTCCTCTGTGCCATATAAATAGTGGGGATATGAGGACAAAAGTGAAATGAGCAGTTCCTGCCCTCAAGGAGCTTATAGTCTTGTGAGAGTGAACATGTATGCATATAAATATATACAAAACAAATATACAAGGTAATTTTGGTGGGATGGAGTAGTATTTGGGGAGAATCAGGAAGGACCTAATGTAGGAGGCAGCAATTGAAGTGAGCTTTGAAGCAAACTAGGGATGCTAAGAACAAAGTGAAGAGAGAGTGCATTGTGGGCTTGGGGGTGGTAACAGCCTGAATAAAGGCTTGGAGATGGGTTATGAAATGTTGTTTCTAGTTTGGCTGGACCTTAGATTAAACATAAAATAGGTCCAGAAAGGTAGGTTCTGAAGAGCTTGAAATACCAAACAGGTTGTGTCAGTTTGAAAGGGCTGATCTAGAGGGAGAGTCACGAATTCATAAAAACCAGTTGAGAAAGTAATCCCAGACACTATTTTGCTGAGCACACAATTCTTTGTGAAAGCCTTTGTGAAATCTCAGAAAGTTCCTGGTCTGCTGAGTCTTCTGTTAAGCTGAGAAAAAGATTGCCAGCTTCAGAAGAGCCTCAATCCTAATGCTAGTGAGCCGTCTCCAATGGGGTGCTGCAGTTGTTAAGAAGATGGTTTTAGATGCCTCTCCTGAATAGCGGGGTGCAGCCAGTTGGTACAGTGGATAAAGCCAAGAAAATTTATCTCCATGAGTTCAGATCTGGTTTCAGACACTTCCTAGCTGTGTAACCCTGGGCAAGTCACTTAACCCCAATTGCCTAAAAAAAAAACCAAAAACTAAAACAAAAAAAAAAGCAAGGTGGTTTTATGACACAGGGATGACAGATGGAAAGCCAGACAACTCTATGGATACCCTTAAAATGTCAGGAGGAAGTGAGGAAATCCTCCTGTGTCCTGGATAGGTTGTTGTGCATCATTCCAGGGAACTTCCAAAGTTCTGAATCACAAATCCATTTGAATATTTTTACTCTTGCCACTTCTGAGAACATGATCACCCTCCCCCAGTTTTTCTAATTCATCTCTAACTCTGGTTTTTATTCTGTGTGAATCTATGTTTTGTTTCTTGTCAACAGTTACTGTTGAGTTTTGCTTTCTGATCCGTTCTTCTACCCTCCTTTGTATGGATTAATGAATTACATCTGTATTCGTATGGTTGCATTATATCTAGTTAAATGATGCTTTCTCTGGCTCACACACTCTTTACAATGTAGCACTCCTTCCCTCCCTCTCCCAACCCCCAACTTGTCATGGCAGGTTGGGTCCCCAAGGGCAGTTTCAACTTCTCTAAGAGTGATTTTTCCTAAAGGTTATTTATTGAAAACATTGTTCTTATTCAGTCATTTCAGTCATGTCCGACACTTTGTGACCCTATTTGGGGTTTTCTTGGCAAAGATCCTGGAGTGGTTTGTCATTTCCTTCTCCAGCTCATTTTACAGATGAGGAAACTGAGGCAAACAGGGTTAAGTGACTTGCCCAGGGTCATACAGCTAATAAGTGTCTGAGGCTGGATTTGAATTCAGAAAGATGAGTCCTCCTGACTCCAGCGTTCGCACTCTATCCCCTGCACCACCTAGTAGCCTCCATTGAAAACATATAGGAATGACCAAAGATTTAAAAAAAAAAAGTTCCCCTAACCGAGGACATACCATATCCTTGGTCACTCAGGAGAGGGGGCTCACACTTGAAGCACAAGGGTATTGAAATACATGAAGCAAACGTGTGGCCAAGGGAGCCCTTTTCTTCTTTTGAAGAGTCCTCAACTGGTTCACTTTGGGGTAAGATGCAGCCAATAGACAAGTTCCTCCCTTGGTTGCTGGGTTGGTGAGTTGATTCATTGTTGCTTTTGCTCAAGCAGGCAGCTCCTCAGAACTGTCTCCTTCCCAGACTTGACTGCTAGAGTTGCCCCCAGACACTTTTACCAACTCTAGATGTTGGACCTTTGATGGCTCATGCAGCTTCTCAAACTCACAAGGTCATAACCTAGTGTGTTACCTCTCCAGATATTCATTCACTTGAGTTCAAGAAAGAATAAACACAAGAGACGAAAGACATTGGCATCATTCATTCCTAGTGACATAGGAGCTGGATGGGAAAGTAAGGGAGCTTAGCTGCTGCCTCTCCCCCCATCTGAAGGCTTACAGCATTTTTATCTATTTGCTAGAAAGCTGCCAGAGTAGAGCAAGAAATTGAACCTTTTATATTAATACTCAGTTCTGGCTTAGCCTTTATTGCAAGAGTTTTTGGTATCATGGGCTTCTTTGGCAGTTGGGTGAGTCTGTGGACTCCTCAGAATAATGTTTTTAAATACATAAAATACATAGTTATAAAGGAAACCAGTTACATTGAACTATACTCCTCTCTCTCACTCTCTCAAAAGATATATATATATATATATATATATATATAAGTTCCCAGACTTCAGGTTAAGAACTCCTGCTCTATTGAGACCTCTGGCTTCTCTGCCAACCAGAACATTTTTCATCATTACATTATCACTCTCACTTATGGCTAGGAACTGACTCTCC
The DNA here is from genome assembly GCF_900497805.2 of Vombatus ursinus. Taxonomy (NCBI): domain Eukaryota; kingdom Metazoa; phylum Chordata; class Mammalia; order Diprotodontia; family Vombatidae; genus Vombatus; species Vombatus ursinus. The sequence continues at coordinate 3,188,237 of NW_020952380.1, forward strand.
AAAATTCTACATGGTGGATTGGTAGTAGATGGAAACTCATTCTCTATATAACTCACCAGGAAGTGTAAATATGTGCTTGCTCTAAAGACTGGGCCTTCATTGTCCAACCCCTTCCTTTGCTCTCTCCCATTACACAAAGAAAAAGATGAGGAAGGACAGGGAATGAAATCAACAGTAATAATCTATTGTTGGAATTGTCCTGTCTGATCCCAATCAAATCCCCTCCCTATTTTTCAACCAGACTTAGGTCACTGGTTCTTATGCTTTTTCTCCAGATAGAGATCCTGTGCCTGACCAGACTCTGCTGGAAATAGAGGAGCAAGATACTGAGACAGGAATCCTGATATCTGTATTCTCAACTCTCCCACAGTTTAGGATGTACCTGTGGAGAGGAAGACTGGCAACCCTTGGTGTTGGCTCAGATCCAACATCAGACTAAGATGTATGCAGTGATGGACTAAGTCTGCTACCCATCAAATTACATGTCATAATCTGAGTAACAGACATTCTCTGTCCACTTGATTTTTTTCTTTGTGGCTTGGTATGCTGATCTCCTTTGATCTCAGGTAGACTGAGTAGAGCACCTGAACTACATGAAGTCAGCACAGTGTTATCTGCAAATGGAAACATCTGGCGAACACTTCGATGATGAGGAATCATTCCATTTCAACTTTGCATCCTCTGTGACACTGGTGAATTTCATTTTTTAAGATAAGAGTAGCTGGTCTCAATTAGGCAAGTGATAAATACAGATTTTAAGGAAAAAGTTATTAATTAGAAGTTCTGTTGCACTGGCTTTGAGCTATTACAGTTAAAAATCAGATGCATATATACTTAGAAAATATAGGCATTGAACAGTATAGAATAGGCATAGTATAGAATAGAACAGGCATTGAATAGTATTGATCTTGAATTCTACTGTAAAGGGACTTTTGGGGTACAGTCCAGCCTTGCTTTAAATTGTGACTAGGTCACGGTGACTAAGATGGAGAGGAAAAGTGAGTAGTTCTTCCCAAGAACCTGTTTTCATCATCATATTGTAGCTTTCCCTTTTAAGCGAATAGCAGCATCTAGACTGAAAATACAAATCCCCACCCTCAAACTCCCCACAAATACTTCAGGAAGTAGGTAAGGGCCTTTGGGTGAACTGCAATATTTTCCATTCAGATTTAAAACAAATAGAAAAACCTCACCTAGACCGTCATTGCTTGAAAATAGAATTAGTCACTAAATGCCATCTTTACCTTTAAGTTTTCCTCCTACCTCTAAAGTTGGTGCATTTTCAGGAACTTGAGTCAGTTTAATTTTTTAAAAAGGTGAAGAGTAAACCCATTTTAAGTAGATCAATAACTATGCCTTTGCAAAATTGGATTAACCACTCTGGTTAATTCAATTCCCAAAGGACACGCTTAAAAGAATGAAAATTTAAAAGAAATTTTTTGGTGAAAGTTCCAACCTCAGGTTTAGTTTGGTTTGAGTCACAAAAGGTGTTCAGTTGATTACTAAAGTTGAAATCTTCAGAGCAGGAGCCTTACATTCTTTACCTCCTCTTTGACGTTGCTATGAAACCTTGTTTTGATGGGAAACATTATAGACATTTGCTCCTTCCTGTTACTAAACATTTGAATGTGGGGATCCCCTTAATTTCTCATATAATCTGTTTTCTTCAGGAACAAACATAGAGCAAAACTGAGGAGTGAAAAGATCACAGCTTGAAGTTTCTTTAAAGAAAACTTCCATTTCAAACTCTCTGATTTTACAGATAAGCAAACTGACCCCATTGCCATTAGGGGTCTTTGGTTTAAGAGAGACAGCCAAATGACCATCCTTTTATTAATGCCCTGCTGGCCTTATTAATAAAGTGATTAAATTACCCAGAAACTTTATCTCTTGAACCTTTTTAATCATCACATCTGGTTGTCTTAAAGTGGTCACAGTTAGGTTGGAAGCTGATATTATTAACTGCTTCCATGAATAACATAACTGTGTCCATTGCCAAATACATAAGACAGGCTATACTCTGAGTGGATAGATAGTAATGACAATGAATTTTTTTTTCCTTCTGTTTGTCATAACTTTTCATTGTTACTGACATCCTTTTTATCTGCTAATTCTCCGAAAACCAACCCAAATGAAAACACAGCTTTCTCCTATTAATGCTTATGGAAAATACAGTGATGAGTTTTACAGTAAAAAGCACTGATTTCTGATGTACATTATCTCATTCAGAATGGAATCTAGAGATTGCTGCCTCAGGCATAGCTTGGTTGGGTCAGGTATAGAATTTTGGAAGCCAGAGGTTCCCTGGTCTATCTGAAAGGCAATTTCAGGCAGTTAGATTCGGCTTAAATCTCCTGTCCCTCTTGCTTTCATTTTTCTTACCCAAAAGAGATTACGCAGTGTAAAAAGTGGGCATAGCTGTTGCAACCAAAAAGAATGGTAAAAGCACTGTTCATTTACTAAGCATTTATGTAGCACTTTAAAGTTTGCAAAACACGTTATTCATATTATTTTGATTCTCACAATAACCCGGGGAGTATACCTGTTTTACAGATGAGGAAATAGGCTAAAAGGTTAAATGACTTGCCCAGGGTCATACAGCTAGTAAGTGTCTGAGGCTGGATTTGAACTCAGGTCATCTTGACTCCAGTTCAGCACCCCATTTGTACGTGTTGTTCAGTTCTTCAACCATGTCCTACTCTTTGTGACTCTGTGGACCATACTGTCCGTGGGGTTTTCTTGACAAACTTGCTGGGGTGATTTGCCATTTCCTTTTCTAGTGAATTAGGCAAACAGATTAAGTGACTTGCCCAGGGCCACACAGTTAGAGAGTATGTGAGGCTGGATTTGAACTCAGGTCTTCCTGACTTCAGGCCTAGCGCTCCATAGTGCCACCTAGCTATTTAGTAAATAACTTTCAGTGTGTCACAGTAGAAAGATCACTGGCTCTGTAGTCAGTGGATCTAGGTTAAAATATGACAACTAACATTGTTATGACCTTGAGCAAGTCACTGACCTCTCACTGGCCTCAATTTCCTCATCTGTAAAATGAAAAGGTTGGGATAGATGCTTCCAAAGTTCCTTCCCTTTCTAGAACTATGATCCTATAACCAGGGAAGATGGGAAAGACTGGAGAAAACAAGCCAATTTTATTAGTAGAGCACACCGTGGTACGAGCTGCAGAAAGGTTGTTTGTCTGGATCAGTGAAGGCCCAGGGAATAGAGCAAAATAGGAGGACAGAGAAGTTCAGGGAGTGAGGCCCTGGAAGGACTGGTAGGGCTGAACAAGGGAGCTCTGAAAGTTGGGATAAGTCTGAGGTGGAAGATTTCCAGGGGATGGATTCCTGTGGGAAGGAGGTGACAGATTTGTAGAGTCCAGAGATCGGGAGATGCTTGCTAAGCTAGAATGAAAAAAAATGTTTTGCTAAGTATGTACAAAAAAATGCTTGCAGAGCATCAGAGGAGACATTTGGATCTTGGAGGTGGTGGTGCAATGGATAGAGTGCTGGGCCTGGAGTCAGAAAGACTCATCTTCCTGAGTTCAAATCTGACTCAGATACTCACTAGCTGTGTGACCCTGTACAAGTCATTTAACCCTGTTTGCCTCAGTGTCCTTATCTATAAATTGAGCTGGGGAAGGAAGTGGAAAACTGCTCCAGTATCTCTGCCAAGAAAACTCCAAATGGGGTCATGAAAGTCTGACATGACTGAAAATGAATGAGTACATTTTAATGCCTAGAAATCTTCATCATCTGAAAATCCACTTCCCCTTAAGATTCAAGGATATATAATGCTATTGGTAGGGACTGCTTCCCCTATCCCACTAGATAGTGACCTTTTAAGAAGGGCAGTGACAGGGCAGGGAGGTGGCACAGTGGATAAAGCACTGGCCCTGGAGTCAGGAGGACCTGAGTTCAAATCCGGCCTCAGACGCATAATACTTAATAGCTGTGTGACTCTGGACAAGTCACTTAACCCCTGTGGTCTTTTAAAAAAAAAGAAAAGAAAAAGGGCAGTAGCTTCTGCTGGGAATGCTGTCTAGAGTTCTGAATATAAAGTAAGGAAGACCTGAGTTCAAATTTAGCCTCAAATACTTTAGTAAGCTCTATGCCTTAGTTTTTTTCATATGTAAAATGAGGATAATAATAGCACTTTTTATTATATTACCCAGGGTTATTGTGTGGATCAAACGAGATAGTATTTATAAAGCACATTTGTAAACAAATGCTAGCTATAAATGTTAGCTATTACCTACACTAGCTTCCTAGTTTATGAGGAGCCACAGTAGTGAGATCATTGGGAAGCCTTTATGAAGACGTTTTGGATCATACACTTTCGATGTTGTTGAGTCATTTCAGTTGTGTCCGACTCTTTGAGACCTTATTTGGGGTTTTCTTGGTAGAGATACTGGACTGGTTTGCCATTTCCTTCCACTCATTTGACAGATGAGGGAATTGAGATAAACAAGGTTAAGTGACTTGCCCAGGGTCACACAAGTGGTAAATACCTGAGGCTGGATTTGAACTCAGGTCTTCTTGACTCCAGGCCCAGAACTCTATCCTTTGCGCCACTTAGCTGCCTCCATACACTTTGACACAATATATAATTGTGAGTTTATAATTGTGCTATTATGAACCTATTAAAGATTTGTCAGTCAGTTCTGACACGGTTTTCTTTATTTGTAAAGTGAAGGAGTTGGAGTATATGGCATCTGAGATCCCTTTCACTTGTGACTCTATGAACAAAGATGTTCTCTAAGGACTCTTTGAACTCCAAATCTATGAGCCTGTATTACTTTGGGAGCTTACCATCTTATGCAGATGATGGCCTCATGAATGAGCATAGAAATAAACACTGTACCAGCTAATACAGACAGTGAATAAAGACTTTATCATGTGCAGATAATGTATTTAAACAGTATTTTAAAATTGGCAAAGCCCTTTCCTCACAGTAACTTTGAGAAGTAAGCAAGTATTACCCCCATTTTACAGAAAAGAAAACTAAGCCTCAGATAGTTTAAATGATTTACCCAAAGTTGCACCACTAGTAAGTGGCAGAGCTGGGACTTTAGCCAAGATTCCAAATCCAACCTTCTTTTCATTACCCCAAACTGCCTTTGTCTTTGGTGAGTCAAAAGGGTAGATGCAGGGCAAATTAATTTAGTGGTGGAGGATAGAGAAAGTTGATGTGGTTGTGTGTTCAACTGGAGAGCTCCATGGTAGATTATACCCTTGCTTCCAGATAGTTAGGAAAGGACCAGAAGCCTCTCCAGAGTCCACTTGATTTTGATTTCTTTGGGAGTTGACTTTGTCAATTTGAAATTAGTTCAATTATTTAGTTATTTGAATTCATTCAATTCAAATTGAATTAGTCAATTTATTACTAGGTATTATAAGAGACAATCAGCTTCCCAAAATAAAATCAATCTAGTTTGCTCAGTAATATCTCCTGGAATAGGAAGCTGCTTTGGGAACTAGAAATTTTAGCAAAAGATCGTATCTGTAAGAGAACATAGCTAAAACAGATAAACAGGACAGCTTTGAAAGCTACAAGTTCAGTTTTTATATATAAAAGAAAAGATATTATTATATGTAAAAAAGATAAGTTATATATAAAAGAAAAGGAAGTTGTAGATATTAGAAATCTGAAGTTTCATGTACAACTCTTTTTCTGTTATGATATATCTGTGTATATGGAAATATCCATTTTTGTTTGGGGTTTAAAAGTTCAGAATAAAAATAAATTAAAAATAAGAGAATATAGCTAATCTAAACTCACAGATATAATTATGTTACTCCTCTACTCAAAGGTCTTCAATGACTCCCTATTACCTATAGCATAGAATACCAAATCCTCCGTCTGGCACTTTAGGCCCTCCATGACTTGGTGCCCCACCTACCTTCCCAGTCTTGTTTCCTGTTATTTCCTTTTATCCATGCTCTATTCCACTCAAATTGGACTGTTTTGTTGTTTTCCTATACACGATATTCTATTCCTTGCCTTGGTGTGCATATGGTCTCCCTGCATCAGGAATCCCCTTCCTTCACACTTTTGTTTCTTAGAATCCCTCTCTCCTTTCAAGGCACAGCTCATGTGCCCTAGCCTATAGGATACCTTTGCAAATCCCCTCATTATTGCTTTCACCTTCTTGACATGTTTTAAATATAAGTTTTTCTATGTCTTGTATTTCTTTATCTTTGTAAATGTTGTATCACCCCAGTAGAATGTAAGCTCTTTGAGGGCAAGGAGTCTTTCATTATGGTCTTTGTATCTCCAATACCTAGTGCCTGGCACATAGACAAATGTTTATTGAATTGAATCAAATTAGCCAATTTTTTTTTTCTCCAAAAAATAATCTTTAAAAAGAAATACAGGGGGCAGCTAGGTGGCGCAGTGGATAGAGCACTGACCCTGAAGTCAGGAGGACCTGAATTCAAATCCAGCCTCAGACCAAACACTTGACATTTACTAGCTGTGTGACCTTGGGCAAATCACTTAACTCCAATTGCCTAAAAACAAACAAACAAAAAAAATAGAGCTGCTTGGATTTTCCCTAGACTAAGTGAGGCCTAGTATTTCAGAGCCACTCTTCCTTTAACCCTTATTATGGTTTCAAAAGGCTATTTTTTTGGTTGGAGTTTTGGGAATAATAATAATTGAGCCTAAAAACTCTATTGTTGTACACATTTTATATAATAGATATCTCCATATGAATAATCTTTTTGTCAATGAAATTTTATTTTCCCATTGAAGCTATGCATCCTCTAAGGTCACATCCTACTTCTTCCCCAAACCTTTGCTGACCACTCTAGTCTGCTGTGATCTCTTCTTTCTTCTGACCTTCTTTGACCTTGTTCTTAGGATTAGACATGAAGACAGTATTGACTTCTTTTATTCTCTTTTGTTCTGTTTCCTGACTGCCCTAACTAGAGTGTAGAGCTTCTTAAAGATAGTTCCTCCCCTAGGCCTCTTCCTATCCTCAAATCCAGCACCTTATCTATCTCTAATAAAAGCTCAATCAATGTTTTGGCAAACTCAGATGTAAATTGATAGATTTATCTTGATTGCTGTTTGATCTTCAATTGGAAATAGCTCTTCCATCTTAATATTTAAATTCTTCTCCCTGTTTCCCACCCTTTGACCTATGTGAGAGGACCAATATTTGTCAGGGTTTCCTCTTGTTCCAGCAATAGGGATTTGTTTTCCCAAAAAGGCAACAGTTATTCCTAGGACCTGATTGACCCCTGCCTCTCTCGATGTAGCTTCCTGGTTTTCTAATGGTACAAAATGTTCCATTCACTTGGAGTCACCAACTTGATGACTGTCTGAAGACCACTGGAGCCATCACACCCTGCCCTGCTGATTCAATGTGTTTCCATATGACAGACAGTAACAGGGCTGGTATCTGTAGAAGTTAAGTACCACTGTCCCTTAGTTACATATTTTTGCTATGTTGGGGCAAATTAGGCCTCCTTTTGTTAACTGTTCAATGACTTGGCTAGTGTCTCATATCGTCTCAAAATGGAACCTGATCTGAGTGCTGTTATCAGGCCCACCTGTAACATAGCTACTCTTTCTAACGAGTGTTTAAATTCATGTGAGAAGCTCTTATTTAATGGAAGCCTGCAGTGAATTGTTTTGTAGTTTTGTAAGAGGGACTAATCATCATCTCTCTATCCTCTCTTTAAGTTCTGCTAGGCACACTGGTAGCTGTGCTATTGCGCTCAACTCTCTACTGGAATGTAACTTCTTTGAAGGCAAGAGTCTTGTCTTATACATCTTTTTTTATTACCCCATTCTCTTTAGCCCCAATGCCTAGTATTTCATCCACAGACATAGCTTGATCATTAATAAAATCTGTTTAAAGGTTCTTTTGTGGGGACTTCTCCCTTCTCTGGTTCATTGTCCCTCATCAGATTGTCTAAACTGGAAACTTCAGTAGCTTGACTCTGCCTAGACATAACCTGGTCACCAGCTCCCCTTACAACCACATAGGTTTACAAGATACAAAACATGAATGGTTTTATTTACAACAGTGTAAACAGAGAATTTGCATGACTCTGCAAATAATGGTACCCCCAGTGAGCAACCTCCCCCCCCATCCCTATGACTTATTGTCTGCCTCTAGCTGGGGAGGGAGGAGGGGGTCAATGTTTGTCTCTTCCTCCACAGCAGGTTGTTATTTATTTTTGGCCACTTTCATTTCAGCAGCTGTCTCCAGTTTCTGTTCTCCTCACCATTTCCAAGGCTCAACTCAATTGCTACTTCCTATGTAAAGTCTTTCTTGATTTTCACCCACCCCTCACCACACCCCCAGCTGTTAGCATTCTCTCTAGCCTTAAAATATCTTGTAATTATATGTATATATATGTTGTTCCTCCCAGTATTTGTGTACTGCTTGAGGGCAAGGCCTGTTTCTGTTTTTAATCATTCTCTCCTGAGAGTGCCTAGCACACTATCTTGTGCATAGGAAACTCTTGTTAAATGTTTGTGTTTAAGGGCTACTGTAGTCAGTGTTACATTTGTTGGATGAATTAATTAATGAGTTTTCTCTAGAGCTCCACTGCCCCTCTAATGGTTGTCTCATTACTGACCACATGTGCTAAAACTCTGTGGCTCTTGATTCTTGCGGCTTCCCTCAGTATTTGTTCCAATAAATCTCCACAGAGTAACTGGAGTAGGTGGTTGTTTCATTGCCATCTTGAAGCATTGAGGCACCCAGAGAGAGAGATTGGTGTATATTTAGGTAATCAAACAACTGCCACCATCTTGGTTTTTTTTTTTTTTTTAGTGAGGCAATTGGGGTTAAGTGACTTGCCCAGAGTCACACAGCTAGGATGTATTATGTGTCTGAGACTGGACTTGAACTCAGGTCCTCCTGATTCTAGGGTTGGTGCTCTATCCACTGTGCCACCTAGCTGCCCCAAAATTCAATTTGATAATTTTTTTTAAGACTTTTTTTGGGGGGGTGAGTGGGAGTTAAGTGGCTTGCCCAGGGTCACATGGCTAGTAAGTGTTATGTGTCTGAGGCTGGATTTGAACTCAGGTCCTCCTGAATCCAGGGTCAGTGCTCTATCCACTACGCCACCTAGCTACCCCCCAACTGCCACCATCTTGACCTGGCCTCTCCCCTCAGATCCTGATGCAGTCAGCCCAGGTCTCACAACCAAAGAGACCTGGGGATAGTAGTGCCTCCCAGAACACAGGTTTCCAGCCTGGGCCCTGCAGCCATTGCTGAGAGAAACAATGGATAAGAGGAAACTGTCTTCTTTACCACCACTGACCACTGACTGCTAACGGGCATGGAAACCCAAGAGCCCTGGCAATGGCAGCGCTCCCCAGACCACTGGTCCTGCTTCCAACCCAGTGCCTGCAGTCACCGTCCTGGAAATCAGCCCCTATAGAGATGCTGCCTAGCAACTGGTTCCTTTAGTGCTTAAGCCATCACCTTCTCCACAACTACTGATGACTCAGAAAGCAAAGTCTGAAACCAAAGTTCTTGGCACTGCCCAATTATTTGACATCAGAAATTGATGGGGTTGCATTAGTAGAAATGACACTTTAAAAAGAAATGCAGTTATCCCTTCTACATCGCAGAGGTTAGGAGCATGGCAGCCCCGTGATCTGGAAAATCTGCATAAAAGTTTTTGGCCCAGGGCAGGTAGGTGGCGCAGTGGATAGAGCACTGGCCCTGAAGTCAGGAGGACCTGAGTTCAAATCCAGCCTCAGACCAAACACTTGACACTTACTAGCTGTGTGACCCTGGGCAAGTCACTTAACCCCAATTGCCTTAAAAAAAAAAGTTTTTGGTCCTCCCTTTGTACCAGAGAAGAAATCTGAATTTTTTCTTTTTCTTTTATGGGGTATAAATATTTGGTCATAGGGCTTTGTGTCATCTACTGGCCTTCATGTGTCATTCCACAAAACTCCCCCAAAATTCCCTTGTAATTTCTTATGCTGACCCGCAATACATTGAAATCTCAATGGGGAAAGTCGCGATGTGGAAGAGATAACTATTGCCATCTGATTTGCTGCTATACCCCCAGGACAATGGACTTTTCCATCTGACATGAAATCTTCTCTGTGTGCTGTGCCTGCCTTTCAAATTTGAGCTCTTTGAGCCCTGGGGCTGTCTTGGCTTTTCTATTTCTTGTCCTGATAATTAGGATACTGTTTTGCATATGGTAAGCACTTGGTAAGGGTAGCTAGATACCATAGTGGAAAGAGTGCTAGGCCTGGAGTCAGGAAGACTCACCTTCCTATGTTCAAATCTGGCCTCAGACCTTAGCTATTGTGACACTGGGCAAGTCACTTACCCTTGTTTGCTTCAATTTCCTCATCCGTAAAATGAGTTAGAGAAGAAAATGGCAGACTGCTCGAGTATCTTTGCCAAGAAAAGCCCAAACGGGGTCATGAAGAGTCAGACACAACTGAAATGACTGAACAACACTTTATAATTACTGATTCATTTGTCCTCACTGGGTCCAAGGATTCAGGGAAAACGTTCTATCTTTTCCCCAGTTATCCCTCCATTTTCTGCCCTTTGCCAGGGTGCTTAGACAGGATTTTTCAAATTAGAGGAGAGAAAGAGACTTGTAATCCTTGCCACATCTTTGTTGTGAAGAGGGAGGAGGGAGGTAGGAAGGAGGGATATCATGGATAAAGACAAACCAAGAAGTTTATTTTGGCCAATCATTATAACCTCTGCTTCCACCAGAGTGTTGTTTTTTTCTTTTAGTCCAAAATGCTAAAAAGCATTTATATTATACACACACACACATATATATATACACATACATGCACACATTTATATTATACACATTATATTCACACATTACATATCAAGATAACATATTGTATACCGGCATATATGTATATGTGCATATGTGTGTGTGTGTGTGTGTCTATTTACATATACATACTTTACCTTCTGTAAAGATAAAGTGACTTGTCCAAAGTCATATAGGTCTGAACTCAGGTCTTGACTCTAGACCTGGCATTCTATAAATTGTACCATCTAGCTGCCCCAAGCTTAGGCCATTTGTCTTCAAATCCAATATTCTTTCTTTCTCCAGACCTCAGTTTCCTTGTCTCTAAAATGACAAGGTTTTACTAGATGATCTCTAAGATCACTTATAGCACTAATATTTTGTTTAGAAGGCATATAGGTTTGTATCTGTTTATAATTTAGTCTCAAGCATCAACTTCTTTCAGGTAGATAATGCCAAGATACTGAAAGCTTTCAATTAAATTTAATATTCTTTTCCTTGAGGGCTTTCCTAGGCATTTCTCTGTGCTCAATTATGAACTTGGATAGGAAAAAAAGATGTCTTTATTTCAACGAAATTGATTTTCTTTCTAATCTTGTATATTTTTACTTTATGCAATTAAGACATTCATCTGAGAAGAGGTCATACACTTCACTAGACCGCCAAGGGGTCCATGATGCAAAAAATAATTAAGAATCCCTGCTTTGAGATTTTACATTGAGAGAGACAGACAGACAGACAGAGAGACAGAGAGAGACAGAGACGGGGGGGGAGAGACAGACAGAGACAGACAGACAGAGACAGACAGAGACAGAAACAGAGGCAGACACAGAGGCAGAGATGGAGAGAGACAGAGACAGACAGAGACAGAGGTTCACTAAATGCCATTTTGCATTGTATTTGCCTGGCAGTATAACTAAAGTCTATGCCAGAGAGAAGGCTTTTTTCCCCCTCGTCTTTCTCACTAATGGACCAACACATTCTCTGAAGCTTTTTCCTTCATTTTGTCCTTTGCTTTTGCACACACCCTTGTCTGTTTACCTGCCATATACTTCAGTGTTTCTTCTTCTTCCCCCACCATGAAGTATTTTCCACCATCCTTTAATAACAAAAGACTCTGTGTGAGCTCTAAGAATGAAGCTGCAGTTAGAAGTTTGACTTTCAAGTCAGGAAGACCTGAGTTTAAATCCTCACTCTGATACATGTTAATTTTGTGTCACTGGGCAAGTCATATAAACTCCGTGAGCCTCTTTTTCATCATAGATGACTTGTAGGGACTCTGCCAGCTCAAGTCTGTGACCCTATGCTCGAATGAGGTTTTCTGCTTACCAGAGAGATACAGTGCTATGGTGGTCAGAGTGCTGAACTTGGAGTCTGGAAGACCCAGATTCAAATCCTACCTTAGATATTTGCTAGGTGTGTGAGCCTAGTCAAATCACTTAGTCTTTGTGGGCCTCAATTTTCTTATCTGTAAAATGGGACACCATTTTATAATAATAGTACCTACCCCAGCAGGTTGTGGGGCTCCAATGAAATGATGTCTGTAAAATAAACATTAGAAGGCTCCATTAGCACAAGCTACAATGATAATAAAGATCCAAATTCTCTGAATTTTAAAATGACTTTTCATCCGACTCACCCTTTACTGGTCCCTAAGTTTGTTTTGTAAAATATCTCACGGTCTACCAACTTTCTTGCCAGTCATTTTTGCATGCGGTTATTGAACTTTGAGTCTCTGACTCATGGGGAGGCTTTAAACAAGCCTGCCTTTCCCTTTTGTGTGAGTGTGCGCGCGTGTGTTTTCTTTCTTTTTCAACTCAAAGCAGAACCACCTCACTCAAAAGCCCAGCAGTTACGGAAGTGAGGTGTTGGTATGGAATAGCTGACAATTGCCCTATGAGCTTAGTTGTCATGTTGTGTCTGTTTGCCTTTTTCCCCTCTCACTTGACTCCAGCTAAGCCTGTGATTTCAGCCCTGACTTCCTCCAGAGGCTTTCCCGTGCTCAAGCTGAAGACTGGCACCATAGTTAGATGACTCAGGTGTTCCCTGGCAAAGATCGCATTGGACAAGCCAAGGCAGGAGACAGGTGCCACTGCCTGGTAAGCATCAATCTCCTTTCTGGGAAACTGGCCCCCAGGGAAAGGCAATAGACTGCAGGGAACAGAGAGATGTAATTTTTTTCTTTTCTTTTTTTTTTCCCTCATAATTATTCTGAACAATCAGAGTTCTCATGGTTTCAATCTTTGCATTATACCCTCAAATAGAAAATCAAAATCTTTTAATTTTCTTTGGGCCAAATTCTTCACATTTTAGCAAAATCATACTTAATTTGAAGTAGCAGTTTCTGGGGAAAAGTTAATCAAAGATTTTAGGTTGATAATCAGTAAATATCTGCAAGAATGAATGCATGTGACTGATCTCAAAAGCTATTTTCCTTGTGTACAATAAGGAACAGTACAATTCCCAGGATATTTCTGAATATAAACCACTTTCTCTTGAAAACATCTTACTTTTAGTTATTGATTTATGAATAGCCTTCGATGGCTGAGTGCAAATTAGGAATGTCCAGTATCTTCCTCAGTTATTTCTTTAGACAAGGTCTCTATAGGTATAATCAATTCACAAAGGGAATGAGCTTCCTGAACCTCATTCCAGGAGAGTGGGAAAAGACAATATTCGGGAATGAACTCAGTCAGTGGGAACTCACTGTGAGGATAACGTGTGCCTATTTCACAGTAGTCAGTGAGAACCTTAGCCAGCTGGGGACTGGGGACATGTGATTAGCCAGAGAATGACTTTAGTCGTTCCCTGTGACTCAGGAGGGGAGACTGCAAGAGTGGATTCGAGTATACTTTTTAAAAATTCCACTCCCTCTCCCTTTGAACATGGATGCAAATCAGTTTCCTGGTGACTACAACTTTTGCCATGAGTAAAATAAGGCGATAGACATAACTGTCTGGGATAGTCTGAAAAACCAAACCAAACCAAATCAGGAATGTGTCCTCAGGGGCTATTCTTTGAAACCTTTGACTTGTGTGATTTTCTTCAAATCACAGTGTAAATGATAGTGAATACTACCATGTGTTAGAGTGTTGGTTTTGAGCAAAGGCAAATTTTTTTTGGGGGGGGGGTGAGAGCTCTGTTTTGAAACAAGAGGTCAAATAAGCCTTTTACTTCCTCATGGTGTGAACACTTTGAGGGGCTTAAAATTGATAATGGAAAGGATTTCATCAAAGTTCTTAAGGAGACTGGGGAATGGACCTAACAGGATATGCTGACTGGAATTCAGCTCATGGTCCAAGAAGCTTAGCAAGGCACAATGCGTCCTACACAGCAACTGCCTGATAAATGCTTATTGAATTGAATTGAGATGGGATTATGACTTAGCCTGTTGCCACAGAAGATCTGCCTCTGGATGGTGAGGACTGCATTTTTTGGAGGGAAGCTTTGGTCTTTTTATGGTACCTAGTGCTGGATGGTAGTAACCTGGGCCACTGAGAAGTGTCTGAGGTATTATTGATGCAACTCTGCACCTCCTAGGGATTGGGGAGGATTTTTTTTTTTTTTTAGGCAGTTGGGGTTAAGTGACTTGCCCAGGGTCACACAGCTAGTAAATGTCAAGTGTTTGGTCTGAGGACAGATTTGAACTCAGGTGCTCCTGACTCCAGGGCCAGTGCTCTATCCACTGCGCCACCTAGCTGCCCCTGAGGATTTTCCACAGGTGGTACTGGAATAGTATTAGTATATTTTTCTTCTGTCAGAAGTACTGGCACCATTTTTGTTCCTGAGTGCCCTCAATGCACTAAGCCAGAGAGGTGACCAATCTCTTACTATTGTCAGACACCACTCCACCACCACCCCTCTTTATCTCTTTATAGTTATTTTTCCTTTCTCCTTTCTGCCTGTCAACCTTTTTTGTCTCCTACTTTTTCTCCCCTCCTTTCTTCTTCCCTGACTAGGTCTCTGGTCTGCCAGTGACACCAAAGGCCAAAGATATTTCTGAGCATGACCTCCTGTATTGGAGGCACTCAGTTAATATCAACTGGCAGTAGAAGGGAACTTTTTCAAGAGAATTCCACTTATTTCCCCCTTGTGGAAAATCCTCCCCATCCCTGCATTTCCTTGAATGACTTTGGAGTTAGCTTAGTTCTCTTCCCATTGGCCCCTTGGTTCCTGGTCTACAGAAAGGTAACCGTGATGCTACAGATTTCATAAGTATTGCAAAGCTCTGGAAACAAGACTGTATTTGCAAAGCATTATTAATCAGCAGTGCTGTTTGTCATTTCCAGTCAGGGCAGAGGAAGAGAACTCCCGTGAAACTTTAACTCTTTCAAGATTGCAAAATGGGAAGAAAGAAGAGGTAGGGGAGGGGAAAAACTGCTCATGGTAAAATAGACCCCAAGGCCCAATCTTTATCTTTTAAGGAAGATATTAAACCAAGTGTGTCATGGAACCTGACAGCTGGTTGGGAGTGAGGTTGAAGGTAGATATTTTGGGGTTCTTGTGAACAACCTTTTTTCAGAGTCTTCAGAAATGTCTTCCTTCACTCAGGAATCCTAAAACTCAAAAATGTTTTAAAGAGTTTCTGAAGGGGCAGATTTCAGTCCATCGAAAAGCATTTATTAAACATCTGCTACATGCCAGTCACTGTGCTAGGTTCTGGATATAAATACTAAGTGAGACAATTCCTGCTTTCATGGAGCTTACGTTTTACTTTTATTAGAAATGTTTTGGTTCCCTTTAACTTCATTTTTTTTTGGTGAGGCAATTGGGGTTAAGTGACTTGCTCAGAGTCACACAGCTAGTGAGTGTTAGGTGTCTGAGGCTGGATTTGAACTCAAGTCCTCCTGAATCCAGGGCCACTGTGCTACCTAGCTGCCCCTTTTTTAGCTTTTAAAACAGCTCTCTTCTTTAATTGATAGAGAGAGGGCTGGCCTTAGAGTCTGGAAGAACTAGGTGTAAGTTAGCTCTGCCTCTGATGTATACTAACTGTATGACCCTGGGCAACTCACTTAACTTCTCAAAGTCCCCAGTAACTCTCTAAGACTATAAGTTACATATGAGTTGTTGAGCTGTCCTAATAGGATAATTTTCTCCTATGTGGATGAAACTACAGATCTGGACCTCTACCTATATGTACATACACATACATATATGTAAATACATACATATGGGGTGGCAGCTAGGTGGCTCAGTGAATAGAGCTCCAGGCCTAGAGTCAGAAAGACCAGAGTTCGAATCCAGCCCCAAACACTTACTAGCTGTGTGACCCTGGACAAGTCACTTAAGTCTGTTTGCTTCAGTTTCTCCATCTGTAAAATGAGAAGGACATGGCAAACCACTCCGATATTTTTGCCAAGAAAACCTCAAATGGGGTCACAAAGAGTCAGACACAACTGAACAGCGACAACAGAACTCAGAGAGGGCCGCTGGAGCAGCTTAACTAGATTAACAAGACCTGTGCTTTCCAAACATCGGTTTGGCAGTTGTACGGATGAGGGCCTGGAGAAGAGAGAGACCTGAGGCAGAAAACCAATTAGAAGGCAGTAGAGCAGCAGAGGAGAGAGGTGACGGGAGAGGTCTAAGCCAGCGTCATAGGCGTATGAGAAGAAAGGAAGGGATGGAGGAGGGAAGTGTTCATGACATTTGGCAGCTGATAGGATGGGTAAGATGAGGGAAGGTCATGAGCCAATGACTCCTAAGTAGAACCTGAGTCACTGGAAGGGTGGTGATGTCCTTGACAGAAATAAGGAAAAACATCGATCAAGCACCTTCTATATGCGAAGCCCTGCATTCAGAGGATACAAGGATTAAAAAAAACAAGACATCCCCTGCCCTCAGGGAGCTTACAACATATTTTTTAGGGCAGCTAGGTGACTCAGTGGATAGAGTGCCAGGTCTGAAGACAAGAAGACTCATCTTCCTGAGTTCAAATCTGGCCTTAGACACTTAACAGCTGTGTGACCCTGGGCTAGTCACTTAACCTTGTTTGCCTCAGTTTCCTCATCTGTAAAATGAGCTGGAGAAGGAAATGGCAAACCGTTCCAGGATCTTTGCCAAGAAAATCCCAAATGGGATCACGGAGAGGTGGAAGTGACTGAAATGACTGAATAGCAAAAATACATATGTGTATATATTTATGTATATATAGGTCCAGATTTGTGTCTGTGTGTATACATATAAATGCATGCCTACATATACGTATACACACACACATATATATATATATGTGTGTGTGTGTGTCTGTATATATGTCTTTGAATGTCTCTTAGGCAAAGAAATATTTTCTAGTGTTTTGAATGGACAGTACAGCATCACCACTTGTACTGTTTAGTGACAAGAAAATATAAGAAACCCTTAAAAAGAAAACCTTCAGTTTATTTCCTTATGGAAGGGTTCACTTTTTCTTGATGGAGTCCACTTTAGGTTAAGGAGGACAACTAAGCAGTACTTGAGGGTGGTGACTCTTGGGTCTAAGAGTTTTATCCTCCATGAAATAAATATTGGAAGGAGCAGTGAGGCGGTGTAGTGGATAGAGCACTAGCCTTGGAGTCAGGAGGACCTGAACTCAAACCCAGCCTTAGACACTTACTAGCTGTGTGACCCTGGGCAAGTCGCTTAACCCCTATTGCTTCTAAAAAAAAAAAAAAAAGAAAGAAATATTGGTTCTTTACTTGGGTTTGTCACTGACAAATGTGTGATTTTGGAGAACTCTTCTTGTGTGTGTATTTTGGCTGCCCCATTTGTATTGGCAAGATGATGCCTTCCTCCCTTTCAATACATAATCACCTTGTGGAAATGAATGGATCTGAGAGATTTTCACCATTTCTATTCCAATGTATGCAGAGATACTCTATTTCTCTCAAGATTCCTAACCTGCAACTAAGAAATAGGTTTGTCGGAATGTTTGCAAAATTCTTAGATCTCCTTGAGGGAAAACTAATCTCCTTTACTGATCTTTACCTATCCAACTTTATAACTGTTATTTTTATCTTAGCTATAGCATTTTAGGGATAGGCCCCACTGAAAGAATAGTAAATAGTAAAAGTAAATAATAAATGGTGAAAGAGGAAGAAATGGATGATGGGAAGAATCTAAATGGGGAGAGATGCAGTGTAGTATTTGTTGTTCAGCTGTGTCTGACTCTTTGTGACCCCATTTGGGGTTTTCTTTGCAAAGATACTGGAGTCGTTTGCCATCTTCTTCTGAAGCCCATTTGATGGATGAGGAGACTGAGGCAAACAGGGTGAAGTGACTGGCCCAAAGTCACACAACTAGTAAGTGTCTGAAGCTGGATTTGGAGTCACGAAGATGAGTCTTCCTGACTCTAGGCCTCACACTCTATCCACTGCACCATCTTGTTGCCCCCAGTTTAGTATAGTGGAAAGGAAATTGGCTCTAGAATAAGATGAGCTGGGTTCAGATCTCATCTGTAACATATGAGACAGTGGAAAGAGCATTGAATTTGGAGTCTTGGGACCTGAGTTAGTGTCCCAGCTCTGCACTTACTACTTGTGTGACTTTGTGTATGACTTTGACCCTTTCTGGGCCTCAATTTCCTTGATTGAAAAATGAGGGTGTTGGACTCTGGGGCCCACAAGGTTCCTCCCAACTTCAGGAACGAAGAAAGAAAGGAAACAAGCCTTTTCTGAGTGCTTACTCCTGGCCAGGCACAGTGCTAAGTGCTGAGGCTACAAATACAGGAAAAAGAAAGTTAAGTCCCTGCCCTTCAATGGGAGCAGATCACACACAAAGAGGAAGCTGAAAGGGGGGAGGGGCTAAGGTAGCTAGCACAGGGACATGGTTCTGAAGGCCAGAGGAAGTCTTTCCATTGATAATCCCATACTTGTGTGACCTTGGGCAAGTCATTCAACCTTTTGGGGTCTTCCTCATTTGTCAAATGAGGAGCTTGGTCTCTATGACCTTTGAGGTTCCTTGCAGGTCTAGACCTAGGCGGTGATGAACCCGCAGAACCTGTGATGCTAAAGGAATGGTGGAAAGAAGCTGCTGGAGGGTTGTTTGCTGTCATTCACCTTTGTAGTCTTTGAAAAAGCTGTTCTCGTATTTAGGGCATTGAGTGCTGTGCTGGGAATCAGGAAGACTCATCTTTGTGAATTCAAATCTGGTCTCAAACACTTACTAGCTATGTGATCCTGGGAAAATCACCTAACCCTGTTTGCCTCAGTTTCCTCTTCTGTCAAATGAGCTGGAGAAGGAAATGGCAAACCATTCCAGCATCTTTGCCAAGAAAAGCCCAAATGGGGTCAGGAAGAGTCAGACACGACTGAAAATGACTGAACAGCAACAGCACCACATCACACTGGGGCTTCTACCATTTTATATTGGGCTAGGCAATGTCCACAGCAATCTTCGTGGCTTCTATCCTGAACTACTCAGATGTCTAGGGAGAGGCAGTGTGGTGTGGTAGTAAGAATTCTAGATGTAGAATCAATGGACATGGGTCTGAAACCCAACCCAGCTACCTGTTACCTATGTGATCTTATGAAAGTTACTTGATTTCCTTAAGCATTCAGACACTTCAATACATGTTAATTGACTATCTCCCAGCCTGTTGTGTGTTAGGCATTGTGTAAAGTGGTGGGGATGCAAAGAATTAAAAAAAATGTCTGACCTCAAGGAGCTTACATTCTGCTGGGAAGAAATAGCAAATACACACACACACACACACACACACACACACACACACAGATAATTAAATACAAAATAAATGCTTTCAGGGCTGGGAGCGAAGCTTAACAACCAGGAGATAAGGAGAGTCTTCTTGTAGAAAGTGGTATTTGAGCTGAGCCTTGAAGGGCATCAGGAATTCTAAGATGTAAAAGTGGAGGACAGTGTTCTGGGCATGGGAGAGTCTCTGCAAAGATAAAGAGAGAAGAGATGGACCGTCATATTCATGGAGTGACAAATAGGAATATACTGTGTGTAGAGCATTAGAGTCAGATGGTGAAGGGTTTTTAAATGCTAAACAGAGGATGACGTACTTCATCATCAAGGCATTAGAGGATCACTGAAGTGTCTTGAGCAGGGAGCATCATGGTCAGATCTTTAGAAATATCACTCTTATACCTGTTTGGAGGATGGATTGGAAAGGGGTGGTGGTGGTGGAGCCTGGACAGAGACTGCCTAGGACACCATTGCAGGGTCTTAGTTGGCTCATCTGGAAGACAAAGGGAGATGGACCGGATGTTTGCTAAAGTCCCCTCCTGCTCAAAATCTGTTATTCATGTGATCTTAAGAAAGAACTAACCCCAAGATCTCTCAGGGGCTGGTCTTGCTTGTTTTGCAAAGAATTTTAAAGCTTCAAGCCAAGCAGAATTGAATTGCTTGACAGAGGTCGTGCTAAGTGGCCATTGAATGATGGAGCTGGGATGGTAGGAGATAGGTAGGGCAAGTTGTTCTGGAAGAACATTTCACCTGGCTGTGTGTGTGTGTGTGTGTGTGTGTGTTTGAGGGGGAGAGGAGTGTAGATTTTTCCAAAAAAATTGTGCAAAGATTTTTTTTTTTCCAAAAAAATTTTTGGAATGATTTTTCTTTCCAAAACTCCAAGATTTAAAAAAAAAAGATTTTTTTTTTCCAAAAGAAGGACTTTTGTGATGGGTTTGTGATCTGCAGCAATGCTCCAGAACCAATTCTCTCCTCGTTTCCCTACCTCTTTCCTCTGTGCTTGATGAAGCTTGCCCATCGGTACAGAGCTGACATTTTGAGATTGCACCAAGTAAAAGCAGGGTGATGGTATCTGTGGCTCACTAACCACACTGAGCAACTGAAAATCCCCAAAGGGACCATGATTTCCTGAAAGATAAAGCTGGAGAGCAAGTGTATAAATAATTTGTCCTCAGTAAACTGACAGTTTCACTGCCAGGTTGGCAAAAAAAAAAAAAAAAAGACTGATGATTTTTTTCCTCTCCTTCAGTTTACATATCTGCATATTGGTGGCGAGGATCAAAACTAAGGACGGGAACCAGAAGGGACTGACTCCAGAGAGAGACAGAGCCTAGCCTGTTCCCCCAGCCAGGCTGGAGTGGTTTCGATGGAGCCCCACACAGATAAGCTGGAGTTCTTCCGAAAACTGGGCTACAGCCGGGAGGGTGTTGTCAGAGTGTTGGCAAAACTGGGCCAGGGGGCACTGGTGAATGACATCCTACAGGAGTTGATTCAGATGGGCAACCGACCTCACGTTGAAGAAAGCTATGGGGAGAGCTCTGCTCCAAAACTTGTCGCACGGGGCTCTGGTGGCACTGTGGACTTGTCCCGACGGCTTCTGGGTGCAGATCCTGAAGACGAGTTGGAGGACCCTGGCAATCATCTGAGACCCATTGTGATCGACGGCAGCAACGTGGCTATGAGGTATCTAGTTCATTCATTCTGTTACCTAGAGGGTGCTCTGTTTCTCATAAATTATCTGACATCCCATTAGGATGTGGTATAGTGTAATAGAGAAAGCACAACTAGGATGCAGGAGATTTGGGATTCTGGTCTTTGTTCTATCACCAGCTAGCTACCTGACTTTGACCAAGTTACATGACATCTCTGTGTCAAGTTTTTTCATTCACAAGCTTGTCTTGAGACTCAACTAAGATCTCTCTCTCTCTCTCTCTCTCTCACACACACACACACACACACACACACACACACGCACACACACGCTGTTTTCATGTGTGCATGCTCTTTAAAGCATCTCAGAATCGTCAATTTTAAGCTGGAAGGATCAGAGAACCATTGATCTAGAAATGGTCATGACTTTAGAGGTCATCTAGTACAATCCCCTCATTTTACAGTTAAGGAATCTGAGGCATAGGGAAATGGAATGTTTTGTCCACTGGCACGCAGGTTGCCAATAGCAGAATTAGGATTTGGACCCAGGCCCTCTGACTCTAATTCCACCTCACTTTTCCACCCTGCCTCTTCTATTGGGAATATTTCACTTGTCAGCTCTTTGAGAATTAATTCTAGCTTCCCAGTTTCAGATATGGTTAAACTAGCCTTTTAAAAAATAAAGCAAAATGAGGCCATCTAATGCAGTAGTAAGATCTTTCCTGATTCCCAGGAGTTAACTTATCACCACTTTGGTCTAAATCATAGGAGTTTTCTAGACTTCTGGGCACACAGTATTATTGAGTAATACTTTGTCCAAGGAAATATTCAATTTGCTGAGTCAGAGCCTGAGCAAAGAACTTTACTGTAGGAACTTGTCTGTTGGGTCATTACTGTTGATATGTTTCCCTTTTGTAAGCTGAATCACTGGTGGAATCGAATTCACTAATATCATCAAAAACCTCATATTTATTAACAGACTATCAATGTGACCAGTCCGTATTGTTTGCATTGAATTGACTTTAGTTTGGCAATGAGAGGTCAAGAATTTAAAACAGTTCAACTACAAACTTGTCTCTTACAGCTCTTGTTCAGACAAGTCCAACATAGATCCGTATCTGGCTTATTCATTCTTTTTTTTTTTTCTTATTCAATACGGCCACCCTGGGCTGGAATAGTATTAAAACAGAGAGTGGAGCCCCTTTTGCATATAATCATATCATAAGATCCTGGTTTTAGAGCTGGGAAGAGCCTTGGAAGTCATCAAATACAACTCTCATTTCACAGATAAGTGAATTGAGGCCCAGAGAGGCTGACTCTGAAGATTGTTGTTGTTCAGTCATTTTTCAGTCATGTCTGACTCTTCATGACCCCTTTTGGGGTTTTCTTGGCAAAGATATGGGAGTGGTTTGCCATTTCCTTTTCCAGCTCATTTTACAGATGAGGAAACTGAGGCAAGGGTTAAGTGACTTCCTGAAGTTCACACAGCTAGTATCTGAGGCTGGAGTTGAACTCAGATTTTCCTGACTCCAGACCCAACATTCTATCCATTGCACTGACCTAGCTGCCTAACAACAACAAAAAAGTACCTACTACGTGCCAGATACTGTGATAAGCCCCTTATGGATATGATTTTATTTGATCTGCCCAACAGCCCTGAGAAGTAGATCATTGAGTCACCAATCAAGCTGTTCCAGCTGCTCCAGTTGTCACTGGTTCCAGAATCAAGTCATATTTCCTGGCCCACTTTCTGGGTTCAGTGCCCAGTTATGCCACTTGCATCCTGTGAGACTCTGGGCATATCCCTTAACCTCTATGAGATCTAGTCATAAAATAAAAGAATAAGTGCATTGCCTTCCAAGCAATTTGTAAACATAAAAGTGCTATAAAAAGGGTTGCTGTTATTATCCAAGTTAAGGGTGTACTTCTAAAATCTCTTCCCCAGGTTCAAAGATGTGTTTGTCCTGTCCCTCCCTCATTCCCCTTCCCCTACCTTAAGTCACTGTATTTGAGCTCCTGTTCAGTTTATAAGATCTAAGTAGAGCTTGAAAGGATACTAACGGCTCAGTCAGTTTGGGCAGACTTTAGAATTCTTTAGAAAATCAGATCCCAGCAGAATGTGACAATAGCTTGGCAGGAAATTGATAACTGAATTGGATATGGAGGCATCACTGGGAAGGGTAAATCAGAAGCTCAGAATTCAATTCCCAGGTCTCTGCCACTGATGAATTAAACTTTTTTCAGTAAGTCAGGTAACTTGCCCACGCTTCACTTTTCTGATGTGCGTGGTTTAGGGGAGGCGGTTGGTATAGCCACTGATTTCATCAGGGTAAGGGATTCCTGATGTGGAAAGTCCCTCCAAGGATGCAGATCAACCTTAGAGCGTTGCTTGAGGCACTGAGATATTAAGTGACTTGCCCAGGGTCATTCCCAGGGTCACACGGCCAGTGTATATCAAAGGCAAGACTTAAACGCCGGTCTTCCTGACTTTTAAGGGCATCCTTCTATCCACTCTCCTGCCTCTCTTGCAAAAGGTAACTATTGTCCAAGTGAATAAACTGATGATTATTTTCTTATTGCCTGAACTTCTTATGGAAAAAAAAATAAAGCTAAAATCTGAATGAGCCCTGGAAGTGGACAAATTAGGCAATTACCTAGAGTACCACACATGGAGTGTTAATGAATGAACTTTTTTTAATATTACTTTTTCCAAATGCATGTTTTCACAATTCCTCTTTCATTGGCAGAGAGGCGTTTATTTTATGATGTTAAAGTACATGTGTTGGACGGATGGCTATATGCCTCTGGCAGACAGTAACAGAAAAGGGGCACCAGATCCCTGCCTCAGGTACACAAACACCACCCTTCAGGTCTGGTCTGAGTATGATCATTTCCCCTGATTTTACATATTTACTAGACAGAATAGTACTTCAGTTAATAGGATCTTAGTGATGAGGTTCAGGGGCATCCCAAAATGTTGCGGTGCAAGGTCATCCCAAATCCATTTGTATACAAGTTTGAGGAGAAACAGATACATCATAAGAGAATGACTTTCAGGGACTTTTTCTCCCTTAAAAATATACACAGTGAATGCTGGGGTCAGTACATACTGGATGCTATCAGTATAGTACAGTGGGAAGAGTTTGGAATCAGAGAATCTGTCTTCAGATTGTGCCCCTGGCACTTACTAGCTAACTCTGTGACATCAGGGAAGTTACCTGTTACCAGACAGTTTACCTCTTTGGACCTCAGTTTCTTCATTTATAAAATGATGAGTTGAATTGAACTGCCTTCTAAGGTCCTTTCAAGCTTTAAATCTATAAGCTTATGTATGATCTGATCCCTGCTTCAGTTCTACATTATAGGACAGTGGCAACATGGGTGTGTGTAATTTGGATTCCCAGGTACCTGAGCCTGTATTCCTGGGGTAAGAGATGAGAAGCAAAAAGATTTAAGGCATATTACAGAGAAGGATTCAGTAGTGCCTGGTAACTGATGAACTAGGAGAGGACTTATTGAATAGGACCTCAAATATGTTGTTTGTCCTTCATTCTCGAAAAGGACCATGACATCAGGAAGGTGATACCATGACTTGCAAGTGAATTGGATTTAAGTGAGGCAGGACTGTGCAGTCACCAGCCTCACTTTCTCCTCTGGAACCATCTGGGTCCAGTGGCCAGATACAGATCTGGATGACTGGAGATGGCCCCCACAAATATGAGATACTGACTGAATGGTGGAACTACTGACAGAAATAGTGAAGTCAGAAGGACAAGCAGAAAATGTAATTACAATTAGAAGTGTCCCAGACATGAAGGATGTTCTGAGAATGGCTTCTATCTCTTCTCAAATATAACTGAATGACAAGCAGCTGAGGGGTCAAGAGACCAGAGTTTGAATTCTTTTTTTTTTCTTTTTTCTAGGCAATGGGGTTAAGTGACTCGGCCAGGGTCACACAGCTAGTAAGTGTCAAGTATCTGAGGCTAAATTTGAATTCATGTCCTCCTGAATCCAGGGCCGTGCTCTATCTACTGCACCACCTAGTTGCTCCCTGAGTTTGAATTCTCTGACAAATTGTATGGCCATGGGCAAATGATTTAACCTCTGGGAGCCTCAGTTTCCTCATCTATACAATGGGGATGATAATAATAGTGCTACCTCCCTAGCCTCTGGGTCAGTGTGAGAAAATAGCATAATTGTGAGCTGCTGGGTCGTCCCCTGACTCCTGAACCAAGTGAGACTATCAGTGGAGTTCCTGTGCAATAAATACCAACCAACTTCAAGTTTAGATGTCCCACCTGGCACTCTCTCACTGGCATTGTAAGCACCACAATCAATCAGGGAGCTCACTGCTCTGTGTGCCTTAGGGAAGTGCCCACACCTGCCATAAACTGGAGGCACAAGCAGTCACCTGTGTGCTGGGAAAACCCCTTTACCTCACCACCCTTGAAAGGCTGTAATAAGCACCACTCCTTTTGGATCAAGGTCACATCTCCTGTTGAAATAGTCTAGGGAGGGGCAACATATTGAGCCTTTATCAGTCATTAACACTTTATCATGAATTAACTTATCAGATCTTTTCCAACTGATAGCTTCCAAGGTCTGTTGGAAAAGGTCATAGAATTGGTTAAGAGTTTGACAAGGGAGAATAGAAAGCAATTGTCCATAATTGGGGAGAGTGGCCCTGGTTAGGACTTTGGATATAAGCTTCTTGGGGTCAGGGAATTATTGTCTCTGTATTTCCAGCACTTAGTTCTTAAGAAATGTTTGTTGGGTTGAACTGAATTGGGCAACCAAGGCTGTTTGAGGTAGAGAAAGGGGCATGAAAGCAGAAATGAGAAGGTGCCTTTAACAAATTTTACCTAGGCTGGTCCTGGATCTATTTTTGTTCATTGTGTTATTCATGTAATCTGTTCAATAGGCTTCTAAATTGTTTCTGTTACTACTGACAAAGAAGATGATGTCTTGTTCAGAGCTCATTAAAGAAGTGGATCTCTCCGTCTCTGTCTCTCTGTCTCTCTTTGTCTTTCTGCCTCTGTCTCTCTCCCTCTTTCTTCCCTTCCCTCCCCCACCCCGACCCTTTCCTCATGAATCTACTTTCAGGGCATATCTATTCCTGCTGGCTGTGGTCTAGACAAGCCACTTTGTGAAATTGCTTGATGACCTGGAATTTTAACTTAACAGCTCTATTTCTATTAACTTTTTATATTGATGACACTTATGGCAAGTGTAACATTAAAGCATAACAATCCCTTACCTCTTAAAAGAAAGGTAAAAATAGTGTCTCACTTCAATGAGTTTACATTCTAACAGGGGAAACAAACATGAAAATAACGTGGTACCTGCAAGATATATAGAGTAGTTGAGAAAGAATTTTGAAGGGGAAGGCACTGGCAACTGGGAGGCCTGGGAAAAGGTTTTTTGTTTGTTGTTGTTTTTTTTTTTGGTGAGGCAGTTGGGGTTAAGTGACTTGCCCAGGATCACACAGCTAGGAAGCATCAAGTGTCTGAGGGTTGGATTTTGAACTCAAATCCTCCTGACTCCAGGGCCGGTGCTGTATCCACTGCACCACCTAGCCACCCAAGTCTCTTGCTTTTGATGGAATTTGAGCTTCCTCTTGAAACAAGCCAGGGGAGCTAAGAAATAGAAGTGAAAAGGGAGAGTATGTTGATATTTTGGATATCTTCTTTTGAAAACTTCCTGTTCACTTGTGATTGAAGAGTGGCTCTTGATCTTATAAATTTGAATTAGTATTATATATGTTGTATTTTTCTCTTTATCAGAAAAACTTACTGCAAAGATTTCCCCCCACTTAACTGTTTTCCTTTTAATTTTAGCTGCATTTGCTTTGCTTTTGCAAAACACTTTAAATTTTACGTAATCAAATTAGTCCACTTTGTTTTCTGTGTCTCCACAGGGGATCTTTCCCTATCACTTTTTGAAGTCTAGAGAATCAAAAAAACAATAACCTCTGGCACATCTTTGTCCATATCCCTTGTTTGGTTGCCAATCTTCTATCTATGCTTGTGAAAGGTATTTTATACCTTATTCCTCTAGTTTGTTTATGATGTCACCTTTTATATCTAAGTGATATCTATTTGGAATTTAACTTGGAATATATACCTAATCTGTTCCACTTCTCTCTCTTTCTCTCTCTCTTTCCATACATACATACATACATACATACATATACATACATATATATACATATTTATATTTAAACAAGCACCAAATATTTCCTACTAACCATTCTGTTTGACACATTTAGCACTCTGGTGAGCCTAGTTTAAAGCTCTTTCTGTCCAAGCCTCTTCTTACTTTTTCATCTTCTTTCACTTGACTCCCCTTCACAAACTCTGTGATCTAGCTACATTCGTCTCCTTGCCGTCCTCCACGTGTAATACTTTGTCTCTTGTCTCTTTATCTTTGCACGTGGCTGCTTCCTGTGCCTGGAATGTTTTCACTCTTCACCTTCACCTCCTAGGATCTATGACTTCCTTGGAGACTGTGTTCAGGCAGCCACCATCTGCAGGAGGGCTTTTCTGGTATTTCAACTGCTAGAGCCTTCCTCTCTAAGTTTAACTTTCATTTACTCTCTATCTTATATACAACTATTTATTTACATATTTTCTCTCCCATTAGGATGTAAGCTCTTTGAAAGCAGGAATAGTCTTAACCTTTATTCTACAGTGCTTAGGACAGTGCCTGGAACATAGTATATGTTTAATAAGTTTTGTGTACAACATTAAGGTCACTTTTTCTAATCCATCTTCAATTTAGGATGAGTTCACCTAAATTAGGATGTGTAGACTCCAAGGATGCTGCTCATTGTTGCTGCTGCTTTACTGAAATGGAATGATTCTTTGGTTTCAGAACAAATATTAGGCTCTACACTGCCTTTTCCATTTGACTCACTTTAAAAATTAAAAAAAAAATTAAATTTTATTTTATTTTTAGGTTCAGATTCTTTCCTTCCCCTCTCCTCCCCATCTCAATTGAGAAAGCAAAAACAAAACAAAACTCCTTTTTACGAAGATGTATAGTCAAGCAAAGCAAATCCTGGCATTGGTCATATGCAAAACAATATGGATGAATCTTTACTGAGGCCATTACCTCTCTATCAGGAGGTGGGTAGCACGTTTTATCTTGAGTCCTCTAGAATAGTTGTTGGTCATTACATTGATCAGAGTTCCTAAGTCTTCCAAAGTTGTTTGTCTTTTGCTCTGGTTCTTCTCACCTCACTCTGCATTAGTTCATACAAGTTCTCCTAGGTTTCTCTGAAACCATCTCTTTCATCATTTCTCATAGCACAATAGTATTCCATCATATGCATATACCGTAACGTGTTCAGCCAGTCCCTACTTGATGGACTCCTCTTCAGTTTCCAATTCTTTGCATTTGTCTCACTTTGTAGAGTGAGGTGCTCTTTGCTGTTTACTACCATTACCCCCAGCATACTTTACTGCCTCCAAGCTCTGACACACACCTGCTTTCTGGAATCCTTTTCCTCCCTCTTTCCATCCAGCTTTATCCTTTCTCTTTACATCTCTAGTTTAAGACCTACCTTCTCCAGAATGTGTTGACAAAATATCCTCACTTGACTTCTGGTAACACCAGACATTCTCATGTCACTTGCATGCATCACTGAGCAGTTAAAGTTAGTTGGCTATCTATAAGTATATCCATATGACTTCTTGTCTGAGTTTCCCTATGTAACATGAGTATTTATTAGTATTGGTTGTGGACCCAGCCAGCCAAATCAAGACACAAGGACTAGACATGCTTTATGTTTTCTGGCCAAGTCCTTGCAGATCTAAGTTTTTAGAGTGGTTCATAGGAGCATAGACTTAGGACTGGAAGCCATCTCAAAGGTCATCTAGTCCAACTACCTCATTTTATGGGTAAGACCCAGTCACACAAAGGAGTGGTAAAGCTGAAGTTTAAACTCAGGTCCTCTGTCTTCAAAACCAGCACCTTTTCTTTCTCTCTCTCTCTCTCTCTCTCTCTCTCTCTCTCTCTCTCTCTCTCTCTCTCTCTCTCCCTCTCTCTTTCTCTCTCTCTCTGTGTCAGAAACTTTTAAAAAATAATTTAAAAAATTAATAGAAATCTATTTTCTCTCTCTCTAATGCTCTACCTTATTAGGAGAAAAAAGGAAAACAAATTCCTTGTAATACATATGCATATTCAAGCAAAACAAATTGTCTTTATTTCTTGTCTGAAAATATATGTCTCATTCTGCACAATGAATATATCATTTCTCTGTCCAGAGGTAGATGACATGCTTTGTTATCAGATCTCTTGAATTATGGATGGTCCTTGTGTTGATCAGAGTTCTTACAGTTTTCAAAGTTGTTTTTTTTTTTTTTTACAGTGTTGCTGTTATTGGATAAATCATTTTCCCAATTCTGTTCATTTCATTCTTCATCAGTTTATACAGGCTTTCAAAATTGTTCAATTTTGTAATATTGATGTTACAATATAAATTCTTCTTCCTTTGAGAACTTCCCATTTATATCCTTAGATGATTTATCAATTGGAGAATGGCTCTTATTCTTAAATTTTAAATCAGCTCTTTATATAGCTTGGAAATGAGACCATCATCAGAAAAACTTACTGCAATGTTTTTTTTCCTCCTCAGTTAATTGCTTCTCTTTTAATTTTAGCTTTATTTGATCTCTTTGCACAAAAACTTTTAAATTTTATGTAACCAAAGTTATCTATTTAATCTTCTGTGTTCCTCTCTACCCTCTGATTGGTTATGAACTTTTCTTCTATCCATAGATATGATAGATATTTTTTTTTTTGTTTTCTCTAATTTGTTTTCATGTCACCTTTTATGTTTAGGCCATGTATCCATTTGGAACTTATTCTGATATAAGGTGTGAGGTGTTGTTTTAAATCTATTTTCTTTCATACTACTATCCAATTTTCTCAACAGTTTTTTTTTTATTTATTAAATCAGGAGCCCTTATCCTAGTAACTGGGGCCTTTGTGTTTATCAAATACTAGGCTACTAGGTTCTTTTGCTTCTGTCTGTTGTGTACTGAGCCTGTTCCATTGATTGAGCCCACTATTTTCTAAAGAGTACCAAATTGTGTTGAGAATTACAGATTTTTAGTATAGTTTGAGATCTGGTACCTTTAGGTCCCCTTATTCCCACTTTCCCCTCCCCTCCCCATTTATTCTCTTGAGATTCTTGACTTTTTTGCCTCCATATGAACTTTGTTATTTTTTTTTGTTTTATCAAAATTATTCATCTCATCACCATTTCTGGTTTAGGACAGCAATGTCTTATCCATTAGATTGACTGATATGTGTGAATAAATGGAAATCACATTTTTACAGAGTTGCAATGCACAGAGGAATTAATTCAGAAACAGGCAAATAGAGATGACCAGCTCAGGTAACAGTGCCTGAAGATCCAGCCAAATTTTTGAAAATGGCATCAAGTAGGTAGTCATTTCTTTCTTTCTTTCTTTCTTTTTTTTAAACATTTTTCTTTAAATTTTTGAGTTCCAAATTCTATCCCTCCCTCCCTTTTGCCCCTCCCTCCTCCCTGAGATGGTAAGCAATCAGATATAGGTTATACATGTGCAATTATGTAAAACATTTCCATATTGTCATTTTGTACAAGAAGACTTGAATAAAAGGAAAAAAATGAAAGAAAGAAAGTGAAAAATAGCAGTCTGTGTTCGAATAATGTCAGTTCTTTCTCTGGAGGCAGATAGTAAGCTTTATTATTAGTCCTTTGGGATTGTCTTAGATCAATGTATTGCTGAGAATAGCTAAGTCATTCACAGTTCTTCATTGAACAATATTGCTGTTACTGTGTATGATGTTCTCCTGGTTCTGCTCACTTTGGTATGCATCAGTTCATGTAAGTCTTTCCAGGTTTTTCTGAAATCATCCTGCCTGTCATTTCTTACAGCAAATAATAATATTCCATTACAATCATGTACCACAGTTTGTTTAGCTATTCCCTAATTGATGAGCATCCCTTTGATTTAAAATTCTTAGCCACTGCAAAAAGAACTGCTATAAATATTTTGTACAAATAGGTCCTTTTCTCTCTCTTTTTTTTAGATGGATCTAGCAGTGGTATTGCTGCATCAAAGGGTATGCATAGTTTTATAGCCCTTTGGGCATAGTTCACAATTGTTTTTCAGAATGGTTGGATCAGTTCACAACTCCACCAACAGTGCTTTAGTGTCCCAATTTTCCCATATCCCATCCAACATCCAACATTTTCATTTTGTCATATTAGCCACCCTGATAGGTGTGAGGTGGTTAGGTAGTCATTTCAATGAAGATATTTCACTACATACATATTCTTGGTCTGAAATGGATATTTATGTATCACTTTAAGGTTTGAAAAGCACTTTACAAATATGTCATTTGATCCTCACAACAACCTTGGAAAGTAGGTGCTATTGTTGTCCCCATCTTATAGTTAAGGAAACTATGGCAGACAGAGGTTAAGTGACTTGCCCAGGATCACTCAGCAAATTAGTGTCTGAGGAGGATTTGAACTCGGGTCTTCCTCATTCCAGGTCCAGAACTCTTACCCACTATGCCACTTTAGTGTCTTTAGCCTTTAGGGCACATGACCACATATAATATCATACCCAGTTTGAAAGTATCAGCATCATAGTGCCACTGAATGTCTTCATTCTGCCCACAGTGCAAATGCATAATACCCCAGACACTTACTAGCTGTGTGATCATGGGCAAGTCACTTAATCTCTGTCTGCTTCAGTTTGCTCATCTGTAAAATGGAGTTAATAATAGCACCTGCCTCCAAAGGTTGTTATAAGGAAAAAATGAGATAATATTTCTAAAGTGTTTCATAAGCCTTAAAGCATTATATAAATGCTGGCTGTTATCAATATTAAATATAGAATTTGTATCTTGAGGTGTGGTACTATTTGATATGATGAATGTGTCTGGAGAGGATTTGCTTATTTACCATCATGTCTCTTTATAGAATCATAGAATTCTAGAGTAGAGAGGGATCTCAAAGGTCTTCTAGCTCAGCTCCTACATCAAGCAAGTATCCTTTCTACAACATTACAGATGAGTAGAAAGGCAGTCTCCACCTGAAGATCTCCAGTGACAGGGAACTCACAATAAGGCAATCCATTCCATTTTTAGATAACTTGCATTGTTAGGAAGCTTTTCCTTATACTGAAGTAATATCTTCTTCTCTGTAATTTCTATTGGTTCTCTTTCTTCTGGGACCAAGCAGAAGAAGTCTACTACCCCTTTAACCCTTCCTAAATCTGGGCAGGTGAACAATCCCCAGTTCCTTCACCCAATCCTGAATTGGTATGGTTTTGAGTACTCTTAACATCTTGGTTGCTTTCCTCTGGATGCCCTTCAGGTTGTCAATGTCCTTTCTAAAATATGTTAGCCAGAACTGAATGTGGTGCTCCAAATGTGACTGATCAGGACAGACTAGACTGCAGTTGAACTATTACATCCCTTATTCTAGACCCCACACATCTCTAAATACACCTTCAGATCATCACATTAGCTTTTTTTGGCAGAGACATCACACTGTTGACTCATAGTGAATCTACTAAAATCCCCAGGTCTTTTTCTTATGAACCACTGTCTAACCATGTTTTTTCCTATGTCACCAGTGGGAGCCTTTGGTGGATATAATAATTCAATAACACTTTAGAGTTTCATGGATGAACTGGGGCTGGTCTTCCTAAAGCAGGCACTGTGTCTTAGACTTGTTTTGTTTCCCTCATGGCACCTACAATAAACTATATTCAATAAATTCTTGTTGAATTAAATTGGATTTTAACTGGAGCAAGCGTTTCTCTGGACCAAGTACTGATTGAGATGCATTTTATTGAGTCTAAGTATTACAACCTAAAGATCTCTTGGTCTATGTTTTTACTTAATCTCTTATTATTCCCCCAAATAGGGAAATGGACATACATTGTTCTTCCCCTTCTACATATAGCTTTTTTTTTTTTTGTCTAGAGCTATGTTTCATATATATCAGGAGCTCTCCAATAAGGAAAGTCCCTTTATCTATGGAGGTCCCTAACTTCTCTGTAACTCATAGTCTTACAGGCTTGCCTGGGTCAGTTGAAGGCTAAATGATCAGTCTGGGGTCATACAGCTTATATATGTTAGAGAAGGGATTTCAACCAAGTCTTGGAAGCCAAGTATCTTCATTTCCTCTTCACTGTCTCTCACTCATATCTATATGTTTGCTCCTTAATTGACTAGAAGAGGAGAACACAATTTATATGGCTACAGGATGAGGTGCAAAGAGTGGGAGAATATCTCTCCCTGATAAAAAAAATGTGGTCCAAAGACCAGCTAGTCATCAACATTTACTGAGAACCTTTTCTAGTGGGACTCTCCAATCTATAGAAAAGCTACTCATTTAAGAAAACATAACAAAACAACTCTTGTCTCTTCCTCAGAAGGTAAAATCTACTCTTGATGGGGTTAATTGACCATAATTAAGCATCATATTCTCTTTTTGAGACATCATCCATGTCTTGTGTTTTGTTTTTTTTTTTTGTTTTGTTTTTCATATGATACTTTACCATGCTCTTCTCTGTTAAGGAGAAGGTATGGAGGCTTTTATCCTGAACCATTTTTTTTTGCATACAAAACAGTTTTAACCTCTTTATTGGATAGTTACAGTATTAATAGAAATTGATTTTAATAGACTTGTGTTTACCATTCTGCGGTGTCAGCATGTTTTGGACACGTGTATGCTGCTGTCCAAAGTCTCTTAAAAGAAATGGGAATTCATTTGCCCAGAGTACTTGAAGGAGGAATTGGCTCATTTTCAGAACACAATTTGTCCATGAGCCAAGTAAACCAAGAAAATTATGTCTAGAGTTACACCACACTGTACCTAACAAAATCTTTTGCTTGTTTTCATAAGAAAAGGAAGACATTTGTATCTTAGAAGTAAAATGAATGTTCACAGGATAAACTTAGAGCTGGAATAGACCTTAAAGGCCATCTAATTTAGTTCAAATCCTGTCTTTTTGTAAATGAGGACTGGAGGACTAGAGAGGTTAAATAATTTGCCAAGGGTCTCCCAGCCAGTAAGTGATTTGGGCAGAATTTAAACCAGTTCGTCCAAAACTCCAATTTTGGTATTCTGTTGGCTGTACCACGTTGACTTCATTATAAATGGTGGCTCTTGTAATGAGGACTTAGGAAAATCAGTATAATATAATATCTTAAATAAACAAATGAAATAGGAAAACACATCCCCAATTCCCATCATCACAAGCTTTTTATATTCCATCTTGTTTCCCCTATATAGAGTGGGGATATATTATATTTGCCTGGAAGGCAAAGGTTGGGGAGAGAAGTCAGGAGACTAGTGTGCTCTGTAACTAATTTAAAGGCAAGAGGTGATATTTATTAATGACAAAGAGAAATATTGAAATGAAACCTATGATTTCACTGTTAAGGACATTCCTACTATGTACATAAGATTGCTGATCATGCTTGTGAAATGCTGTGGTCAAAAAGATCAGTCACTTAGTGAGTGACCAATTTCTGGAGGTGAGATGAGTCTCCTAATACTTAGCTTGACTGGTTTTTGGATGATAGACACTTGCTATCCCTAAACCTATACTTTTGAAGCCTTAGTGGCAGCTACAAAGGGCAATCCAGCTGGACCTGGAGCAAGGAAAACCTGAGTTCAAAGATGGGACCCTGGGCAAATTACTAAAACTGCATCTGCCTTAATTTCTTCATATGTAAAATGGAAATTATAATGGTACCTACTTTCCAGGGTGGTTGTGAGGACAAGATGAGATAATACTTGTAAAGTGCTTTGCAAACCTTTAAGTTCTATATAAATGCTTATTATTATTATTATTATTTTCAGTTTCATAGTCCCTACAGAAGTCTGTTCTCCATTGTGAACACCCAGCTCACCAACAGGCCACAAAGCTGGTTTTTGAGCAGGGCTTCAGTAGGTGTCAAAAAGAATAAAACAAATATTTTTCTTTTATTTATTATTTTCAACTTTCAAGTACTTGCTTTCCTCTCCTTGTGGAGAAAAGAAATACTAAAGTGTTTAACAAATAAGCATAATCAAACAAAACAAATACTCACATTGACCATGTTCAAAGATTCCTATTTCATTCTGCCTATGGGTCCATCACTTCTCTGCCAGGAGGTGGATAACATTCTTCATTGCTGGTGCTCTAGAATCATGGTGGATTATTAAACTGGTCAAGGGTTCTTAAATCTTTCAAAACTGTTCATTTGATATTATAGTATAAATTTTCCTGGTTTGGTTCATTTCACTCTGTATCAGTTTATGCAAATCTCCCCAGGTGTCTCTAAAATAAACTTTCTTCATTACTTAGAGCACAATAATATTATATTGTATTCAAATGGCATAATTTGTTCAGCCGTTCCCCAATTGATTGACACCTTCTTAGTTCCCAGTTCTTTGCCAATGCAGAAAGAGTTGTTACAAATATTTTTATACACAGAAAATTTTTTACTTTTTTTTTTTATTTCTTTGGGTATAGCTCTAGCAGTGATATTGTTGGAACAAGGGCATACAGAGTTTAGTAACTTCTGGGCATAGTTCCAAATTGATTTCCAGAATGACTGTACCAATTCAAAGTTCCACCAATAGTGTAGTTCCTATTTTTATGCAATCCCCTTCAACATTAGTCATTTTCTTTTTTTGTCAACTTTGCCATTCTTATGGGTGTGAGATAGAACCTCATGGTTGCTTTGATTTGCGTTTCTCTGATTATTAGTGAGTTGAAGCATTCTTTTCATACGGCTATAGATAGCTTGGATTTCTTCCCTTTGAAAACTGCCTATTCATATCCTTTGACCACTTATCAATTGGAGAATTGCTTTTATTCTTATAATTTGGATCAATTCCTGAAATATCTTAGAAATGACACCTTCATTGGAGAAACTTGCTGCAAAGATTTCTTCCCCCACAGTTAACTGCTTTCCTTCTAATTTTAGCGGCATTTGTGCAAAAACTTTTAAATTTTATACAATCAAAATTTTATCTTTTGTGACCCTCTCTATCCCTTGTTGGGTGATGAACTCTTGTCCTATTCATAGATTTGAAAGATAATTTCTTCAATGTTTCTCTAATTTGTTTGTAACGTGACTATTTGTATCTAGGTCATATGTCCATTTGGAGATTGTCTTGTCATATGGTGTGAAGTGTTGGTCTAAACCTATTTCTACTGACTACTGATCAGTTTTCCCAGCAGTTTTCATCAAATAGTATGTCCTTTCCCTAGAAATTATGGTCTTTGGACTTACTGAACACTAGACTATTAGTTTTATATGGTTTGTAACATCTCTTTCTTGAGTAAAAATCTTTGATATCCAAAGACAAAAAACTACAGCATGAAGAATTTAGGTTAGATCCAAGGAAGAATAGTTGCATAGAAAGATTGTAGACTTTCTTTGTGAGCCTTTAAATACATGACAAATTTTTATCTTTCTAGTGGTTTAAAAATGTTCCTGAAAAAAGATAGTGGTTCACAGAGGCAGCTGGTGCAGTGGATAAAGCTCTAGCCTTGGAGTCAGGAGCATCTGAGTTCAAATATGACCTCAGACACTTGACATTTACTAGCTGTGTGACCATGGGCAAGTCATTTAATCCTGATTGCCTGAGCAAGAGAAAAAAAAAAGACGGTGGTTCACCTTTTCAACTTTCTTAGGATTTAAAGCTGGAAGGGAGTAAATCACAGACTTAGGACTAGAAGGGACTTAGAATTCATCAAGTCCAGCCCCTTCATTTTATAGGTGTGGAAAGAGACCCACAGAGTTCATTTGAATTGCCTAAGGTCACATAGGTAGTAAGTAGAAGAGGCAGGGTTTGAACCCAGGCCCTTTGACTCTGAATCCAGAGTTCTTTCCACTCTACCACACTGCATGATTTTATTTTATAAAGTGAGCCCAAAGTTTCTACATTGTTCTAATGAATATGACCTATGTGGTCTTTGACATATGAAGTGACCTTGATGGTACAATTATTTTTGTGTCAGCAATTACACAAAGTCCATTTTGAACAATTATTATAATCTGTACAAAAGAAAGATGTTTGCATTTCTTTTCAGGGACACGACAATAGCAAAGGATTGTAAAGTCCTTTCGTAATTTTTAAACATTTCAACATTAGTAACTTAGGTTGTAAGTGTGATGGAAACTATCTGTAAATGGCATTTAAAGGCAAAATGAGTTTTCTTCCCATAGGCTTGCTGGCGCTTCAGGTCTGCTCACTGGGAGACACAGGTTCTCCTTTTATTGCATCAATATTTACTATTTACAGCTGTTTTTCATTTGTCACAAGCTCTGAAAGAAGATACACTATGCACAGCTGTGTGTATGAAATTTTTATACATTTGCTTTTAAGTCTTATTAACAAATCCTTTCTATTGTACTAGCAACTCTAGTTTTGAAAGCTTGAAAGTGAGCAAGGATTTAATGGAGACCCTGCATTTTATATTTGTGTTTTTCCTGTGTGCAGTCACAAAATCTAGGCCTGGGGCTGCAGCTTTTGAGGCCAGAGCAATAGTGAATCCACGGTGTCATCCTCACATATCTGATTTTTGTGAGGAGACAAGGAAAGAAACCCAGTGGGCTTCTCCTGGACCCAGACCTTCCATCATCCTGAAACAGTCCACTGATTCCCAGCATGGTGATGCTCCTTCTGTCCAGAGCCGGCTCCCTCATAGGCTCAGCTGCTCCCTATAGGGTCTACTTTTCTGGTTGTCCCACCTGAAAATAGTGTGGTTCTTGTGGTTTCTTCAATCCATTCTGGGGTAGGGCTAATTCTGCTTTCTGTGATGAGAGATATCGTAATCTCCTTTAAAAGGCTAGATATGGGATCCTCTAGAATCAGGGCCCATTGTCACTGGGAGGTAGATTTGGCTGACTGACCAGCAATTGGAGTTTTCTAAAGTGGAATGGGCTGACTCAGGGAATAATGAGTTTCCCATCATTTCATTAACCAGTCAGTCAATAAAGATTTATTAAATGCCTACTGTCTGTGTACTAGGCACTGTGCTAAATACTGTCGATACAAAAAGAGGCAAAAGACAGTCCCTGCCTTCAAGGAGATCACAATCTAATGAAGAAGACAACAAGCAAACAAATATGTACCCAAAAAAAGGAATATATAAAATAAATAGGAAGTAACTAAGAGAGGGAAGGCATTGAATTAAGAAGGGTTGGGGAAGGCTTCCTGTGGAAGATGGGATTTTAGTTGGGACTTAAAGGAAGTCAGAGCTGGGTAGGAAGTGTTTATGATTTGGGGAGATGGACGTCTAAAGTCCCTTATGACTCTTAAGTTCTGTGAGATCTAAATTCTGAACAGTGGCTTACAGAAGACATTGTTTATATTTGCATAATGTCACAGACTGATTAATAATACAGTTCAAAGAAAATTCCCCATGAGTTCAAGAGATGTCTGTCGTCCCACGCTTATGGGCCCCCAATGTATGTCACGTGTGTCATGGCTGTGTGGATGCTTGGCCAGGTGAGATGTGTTGTGCATGTGGGTACTCAGCCAGATGTGATCTGTGTTGTGTGTGTGAGCACTCAGCTAGATGTGATGTCATGTGTTTGAGCACTTAATGAGATGTGATGCATGTGTCCTATGTTTGAGCAGTGGGCCAGATGTGATATGTGTATGTGTGTGTGTGTGTGTGTTGTGAGGGGCACCCACCGGTGTATGATGGGCATGTGTTGTGTGTACGTGGATACTCAGCCATATGTCATATATGGGCAACTTATATGTGTGGTCACTCACTGAGATGTGATATGTATGTGTATGTCATGTGTGCATGGCCTCAACCAGATGTGTATGGACACACCATGAGTGAAAGGTGTCTTTCTTATGTGTGTAGGGACACTCAGTCATATGTGATACGGGTGGTCAATAGTGAGATGAGAGATATTCACATCATATGTGCCTGGGCATTCACCCAGACCCTGAAAGGACAAAAGCGGCTATTCTTGAAAGTGTTTTGAAATATTCCTTATGGTATTTGGTAAGAGCTTATCCAAATGTCTTTTAGCACATAATAATGGTTGCATACATTTCCTTGTCCCACAGCAGGCAAATTCAGTCAAATGGCTTTAGTGACTTTTTACATTCAGTAGGCAAATTTTCAGCAGGCGTGATTTGAAATATAAAGCTTAGGGGGAAAACAGCTGACAATTTCACATCCTCCTACAGCTTTACCCAATGGTTTCATTTGACTGTACACGTCCCCATTTTCTGTAATTGCAACAAGACAGGCTGAATTAGGCTTATTTGGAATAACCAAGCCACCCAAAAGTATTAATTGAGAACTCCCATTCCATAGCCTTTTTTTTTTTTTTTTTTTTTTAAGGAACAGTGGAGATGGTTTATTTTGTAATTAAAAGAGTGCAAAGGTCCCCTTCCTGTAATTTTGGTTTGGGGCAGGAAATTTTTGTTTCCGTTTTGTTTTTCCATTTCGTAATATTTTATTTTTTCCAATTACATGTAAAGCTACTTTTCAACGTTCACTTTGATAAGATTTTGAGCTCCAAATGTTTTTCTCCCTCTCTCCCCTCCCCCCCTGCCTAAGACAGCACAAAATCTGATATAGGCTATACATGTACAATCATATTAAACATTCAATAGCATTATTAATAGTGAAATCTGGGCAACCTATGAAGGGAGTCGGAAAACCTGAGTTCAAATCCTACTTCTGATATATCTATGTGACCTTGGGGAAATGTCTTAACCATCTTGAGCTTCATCTATAAAATGAAAGGGCTGGACTAAATGGCCTATAAAGTCCCGTGTAGCTTTAATTTAGTAATCTTATGTTCCTTTGCCTAGATTGGGAATAGGGACAACTTCTGAGAAGTAGCCTTTGGGACTGTGGTTCAGACTGTTACTTTTGACCTCTGATGTCCATTCATTTCCCTGGTTATTATTAGAGGAATCACCTATGCCTGTCTCCCACCTCATATCTCCCTGATATTTTGAAGAGACTTGAAGTTCTAACACTTCCTACATGAAGCTTTTCCTGATTCCCCAGGTGTTACACCCTCCTGGCTGCCATACCCCCTCCCACCCTGATTCCCTCAAGTGAGATGATTTTGAACTCTCGGGAGTTGGGGTTGGGGCGGGGCATTCCCCTCCAATGTTACAACTGTCTGAAGTTTTCTCAATATAAAAACTAATGAGAAACAATGGTATAAGTTAAAATTCCAGGTCCGTAAACAATTTTGTGAAACCTAATTTGGCTAAGTGGTTTATAAGGGTCACGACAGAAATGATCTGGGGGGCAGGGAGAACTGCATTTTTGAGAAGCCTCAAGCATTTGGGGACAGGAGTTATACATCGATGTTTTCAAAGTCTATCAAATAGATAATACAGATACCATAACGTGACTGGAGTCAGCCATACATAGAACTTAAAGTAGATGAAATTTCATCTTAGGCACCCTCTTATTCTCCCTTCTCCCACCCGCAGATGCTGCCTGGCTGCTCAAAGCACTACAAGCATTGTCCTAATCAGGGTCCTCCTTCCAGAGCAGTAACCTACACTCTGGATATTTCCATCAGCTTCCCCTAACATTTTACCCTGTTTTGTGGCCTGCTCCAGTAGAGGCACAGTTGAAAAGGATTCGATAAAATAATTTTTGATAAGTGGTTAATGTTTGGTAGCTGGGCAGTGGATAGAGCCCTGGGCTTGGAATCAGGAAGACTCATCTTCCTGCCTCAGATACTTACTAGCTGTCTGACCCTGAACAAGTCACTTAAGCCTCAGTTTCCTCATCTATAAAATGAGCTGGAGAAGGAAATGGCAGACCACTCCAGTATCTTTGCCAAGAAAACCCCGAATGAGGTCATGACTGAAAAAGCAACTGAACAAAATGATTGGTAAAGGCTCTGTTTGTAGTGTAACTCTTGATAAGGTTAAAAGGGTGACAAGGTGATGGTGGGGTAATTTCCAGAACATAGGTGACCGTCTGCTCTCCCTGCACATAACGAACTGACTTTGGTATTTCCCTAAAGCAACAGATTAGTGAATTCTCTGGGTGATAGTAAGAGTTTCAATTCCATTCTTACAGTACTGGTTAAGACACTTAAAGGAAAATCTCAGAGTTGGTTGACATTTATTCATTGGAGATAATATGAAAACAACCACAACAGACATTTATTGAGTACCTACAGTGTGAAAGGCAAGGTGTTAAGCAAGGCTTTGGGGATACCCTCAAGGGGTTTCTATCTTATCTCCAGTATTTCCTACTTTTCTTTCTCATCCATTCTTCACACATCTGCTAAACTAAAGTGGTATTTTTAAAGCACTTGTTTCTCCCTTCAGTTCTCTACCTCCTCCCATTGCCCCAGGATCAAATACAAATTGGCTCCAACCTACCTTTCCAGGCTTATTGGGCCTTATTTACCTTCACATAATCTATGGTCCAGCCAGACTATCCAACTTGCTGTTCTCTATGCAGGAAATTTCTTCTCCCACCTCCGTGCTGTGTCCCATAACTAGAATATACTCCCACCTCACCTCTGCCTCTTAGAATCCCTAGAATCTTCTTAGAATCAAAACTCAACTCAAGTACCATATCCTTCATTAGGCCTTTTTGGATCCTTCCAGCTGCTAGATATATAACACATATACATATGTATTTATGTGTACATATGTTGTTTCCCTTAATAGAATGTGAGTTTTTTGAGGACAGGGACTGTTTAGGAACACTATTTAGGAGGAGATTTTAATATTACAATAATATTATTTTTAATATTTTAATATTCATATAGACCAATGGTGTCAAACTCATATAGAAATGGAGGCTACTAATCCATGCAGAGGACATCTATGGGCTGCCTATTTGTTGACTTCGTTTTAAAAATGTAATATTATCTATGTTTTATTTTATTTTTTTGTTTGTTTTGTTAAATATTTCCCAATTACATTTTAATTTGGTTCTGGATATACTGGGGAGTGCTGTAGGCCCATGGGCTGTGTGTTTGACATCTCTGGTCTAGATGAGAAGGGCCTGAAGTAGGAGAGTATGGATATGAGCAAGAGATAGAGTCAATAAGACTTAACTGATTGAGTGTGGAGGGTAAGAGAGAGGGAGAGTAAAGATGACTCTGGTTTAGAGCCTGGGTAGCTAAGAGGATGGTGGTATTATCTACACACAAATAGAGGAGCTATTAGGAAAAGAGGAAGGTCTTTTTTTTTGTAGAGGGAAGATGATGAGTTCCATTTTGGATATATTGAGTTTGACGTGTTGGTAGGCCATCCATATGGATATAACCAATAGGGAGTT
This sequence comes from Vombatus ursinus, assembly GCF_900497805.2. Classification (NCBI taxonomy): domain Eukaryota; kingdom Metazoa; phylum Chordata; class Mammalia; order Diprotodontia; family Vombatidae; genus Vombatus; species Vombatus ursinus. The sequence continues at coordinate 3,230,661 of NW_020952380.1, forward strand.
GGAAATACAGGACTGGAGTTCTGGACAGATGCTGTTGGTGTCTGTATATATTTAATGGGAGTCATCTACATAGAGATGGCAACTGTTATGTTCAGTTTGGGGTGTGATAATTTAGGACACTGGCAAACTGGACAGCATCCAGAGGAGGATGACCAGGATAGTAAAGGGCCTTGAGTCCATGTCATATGAGGATTGATTGAAGGAACTAGCCATGTTTAGTCTGCAGAGAAGAGGGCTCAAGAGGGCCATCATAGCTGTCTTCAAATATTTGAAGGACAACATATGGATGGGTTTGTTCTCTATGGCCCTAGAGGGCAGAACCAGGAGTAATGAGGGGAGTTACAAAGAGACCGATTTAGGCTGAATGTCAAGAAAATTTTTTTCTAAGAATTAGTGCTGTCCAAGATTGGAATAGGCCAGCCTGGGAAGGTTTTGGATACTCCCTCCTTGGAGATCTTCAGCCAGACTGCAGCTCTCAAATTCTGTGATGATAAGTCTTTGCAACATACAGCATAGTAGAAAGAGCATTGAATTTGGATTTAGAAGAGGTGGGTTTCAATCTTACTACAAATGTGACCATTCAACTTCTCTCTAGGCCTCAATTTCCTTTTCTGTAAAATGAGGGAGCTGGATTAGATAATCCCTAAGGTCACCTTCTAGTGCTAACATTCTATGAGCATATATTTTTAAATTTTCCAATTATAGTCATGGAAATAAAGAAACCTTTTCCTGCCGGGGAATTCGTTTGGCTGTGGACTGGTTCAGGGAGAGAGGACACAACTACATCAAGGTCTTTGTCCCATCTTGGAGGAAGGAACCACCAAGATCTGATACCTCTATTTCAGGTATGTTGCTACAAATGCTTCTCCATCTTCCAGGTGACAAGGATGGCTTTAAAAGTAGTCACGCTGATGCCTTGCAGATAAATTTGCCAGCCTACAAAATATATCAGTCCAGCATGCCATATCTCTTGCTATATAATCTGTACTTTGTTGTAAAGCAAATAAAATTATAAGGCCACACCATATTAGAGGTGGATTCCGAGAATACTCAGAGTTCAGCTAACACAGCCTCACTTTTGTAAAAATGGAGAAAATATAGAGATGGAGGAATATGATCACATAATCATAGAATCCACCCTTTACTGATCTCCTCAGTTCTACACATTTCCTCTGTTGACAATCTCCAATTTATTCTGCATAGAGCTTGGTTGAATTTGGTTGTTTATATGTTATCTCCCCATTAGACTGTGAGGTCCTTGAGAGCAGGGCATGTCTTTTGTCTTTCTTTATATCCTCAGCTTTCTGTACAATACTAGTACTTAATAAATGCTTCCCATGGAAGATGAGATTTAAGTTGGGACTTGAAGGAAGTTAAGAGGTAGAGAAAAGGAGAAAAGGCATATCAGGCATGGGAGATAGTCAGTAAAAATGCCCAGAGTCTGGAGATGGAGTGTGTTGTTCAAGAAATAGCAGGTCTTTCAGTGTCACTGACTCATAGAGTCCGTGGAAGGGTGGAAGGTCTAAGAAGGCTGGAAAGGTGGGGAGGGGAAGGAGATTCTGAAGGATTTTGAATACCAGACAGGATTTTACATTTTAGATCCTGGAGGTGATAGGGAGCCACTGGAGTTTATTGAATAGGGAGATGACATGGTCAGACTTGTGCTTTGGGGAGATCACTTTGACAGGAGGTGGGGATAGAGTAGAGAGAGACCAACCAGCAGGCTATTACAATAGTCTAGGCGTGAGGTGATCGGCACCTACACCAGAGTGGTGGCAGTATCAAAGGAGAGAAAGGGACATATATGGGAGATGTTGTGAAGGTAAACTCTATAGGCTTTGGCAACAGATTGGATATAGCAAGTGAGAGAGAATAAGATATTGAGAATGACACCAAGGGTTCAAGCCTGGGTAACTGAGAGAATAGTGGTACCCTCTAGAGTATTAGGGAAGTTAGGAAAATGGGAGGATTTGAGGGAAACATAATGAGTTCAGTTTTGGACATGTTGAGTTGAGATGTCTATGGGACATCCGGTTCAAGATGTCTGCAGGGTAATTGGAAGGGGCCTTAGAAGCAATCTAATCCAGACTGTGTCTTGTAGCATCTCTGACAAGTAGTCATCCAACCTTGACTTTGAAACCTCTTTTTGGGGGGAGGGGAGAGAGAAGCTCATGTTCTGAGGCATCTCAATTCACTTTGGGTTAATTCTAATCATTGTGAAGTCTTCACCATGCATTAAATCTCTGTCTGCCACTCTGAAACTGAGCTGCTTTGTTCTTAGTTCCAAGCAGAGAAAGTCTAGTTTCTTTTCCATATAATGTCCTTTCAAGTGTTTGATGGCAGCTATCACGATCCTATTGTTTACTTGGTTCTAGATTGAAGATTCTCCATTCCATTAACCAGTCCTTTTTTTGGGATATGGTCTCCACTCTCACCAGCACAGCTGCCCTCTTCTGGCTTTGTTCTAGCTTAAGTAGGTCTTCTTAAAATGTGGTGCCCAGAATTGAATAAAATATACCAGATGTGTTCTGACCAGAGAACAGTACGATGGAATTATCAGCCACATCTTATGGCTCTGTGCCTCTCAATGGGACCCAAGAGATCATTAGTCTTTTTGACTGGCTTGCTGTACTTTTAAGTCAGTGAACTTGTAGGCCACTAAAACCCCAAAATCTTTTTAGCAAAAGTGTTATTTTGTTACACTTCAACCATTCTATATTTGTAAAGTGGATTTTTTTAACCCAAGTGTAGAATTTTTCTTCCTTATCAAATTTCATCTTTTTATATTTGGTCCATTGTTCTAGTCTGCCAAGCTCTTTCTAGATATCTAACTATCATGTAGGCTATTCCTCCTGGTTTTATGTAATTTTCAAATTTGGCAAATACACTTTCTAATGTGTAAAGTGTATATAAAGTAAACATATGCAAATACACACTTATATGTAAAAAAGAAAACATACTTTCTTATTTGTTTTGTGTCTTTTTCCAAGCTACTGACAAAAATGACACAGGGCAGACAGATGCCTGGGGCATTCCCATAAGAACCTCCTTCCAAATTTACCTTGACCCCACTAAAAAAATAAAAATTAGTTAGCATTTACATAGTGCTTTCAAGTTTACAAAGAACTTTACGAATATTATCTCATTTTATGCTCACAGCAAGCATTAGAGGTAGGTATTATAATCATCCCCAATCTACAGGTAAGGAAACTGAGTCAGACAGAAATTAAGTGGTTATCTAGGGTCATATAGCTAGTAAGTTTGAACTCAAGTCTTTCTGACTCCTGACTTCCTAACTCAGTGCTCTATGCTCTAAGCCACCTAGTTGCCCATTAATAATTATCCTTTGAGTCTGATCAATCAACCAGTTCTGATTCCACTTAGGTATATTAGGTGAATACTATTATCAAATTCTTATCTCTCCATCTTCTCCTTAAGGTTTGCATGTTGTTACATCATTCAGTCATTTTCAGTCATGTCTGACTCTTCGTGACCCCATTTGGGGTTTTCTTGGCAAAGATACTAGAATAGTTTGCCATTTCCTTCTCCAGCTCATTTTACAGATGAGGAAACTGAGTCAAACAGGGTTAAAAGACTTGCCCAGGATCACATAGCTAGTGTCACCTATGTAAGGTTTGCATGAGAGACTGTCAAATATTTTGCTGAAAACTAGCCTATGATGTCTATAGCATTTCCCTGTTCTATCTGTCAAAAAAAGAAAAAAAAGAAGTAAGATTAATCTGGCATAACTTGCTCTTAATATATCATCATGCTGACCATGCCAAGAAACTAAGGACCTAGGGAGATATTAAAGGGTTAGTTCAAAGTTCCATAAAATCACCGTGTTTTATTCTCAGTAACCTATTAATTGTTTATACAGCTGAACAGCTGGTTCTAGGCAGGGCTGTTCTATTTACACATAAATACGGCTCCAGGGTTTTGTGACCCTGTAAGGAGTGATTGAAGGATATTCTCTAAAGAAAGGAAGTTTAGGAGCGTGTAGTACTTTTCTTCAAGCTTTTTAAGGTCTGTCATGTGGAAATGGGGATTGGATTATGTTTCAGAGGATGGAACTGGGGCCAACAGGTAAAAGTGACAAGGAATCTGGGAGCGGATTTCTGCTCACCCTAAGAAAGAACTTAATAATAATAATGATGATGATAGCAATAATATCTTACATCTGCATGATGCTTTTTAGCTTTCAAAGAACTTTTACATACACTTTTTCATTTGATGCTCACAGAAACTGAAGTAGGCAGGGCAGATGCTATTACTCCTGCTTTACATATAAAAAATTGAGGAAGGTTGTATGTGGCTCATCTTAGTACAAACAACTAGTTAAGTGGTGGAGCTCAGACTAGAACCAGGTCTTCTGACTCTCAGGCCAGTGCTCCTTCCACTATAGCACTTGGGGTGGTTTAATCCTGAGAGAGGCTGCCTTGTAAGGCAAAGAAGTCCATGGAAAGGCTCAACAGAGACCAGTGACTATCAGAATCTTTATGGTCCCTTTCCAGCTCTGAGGTTCTGATTTTTTTTTTTTTCCTTATCAAATATTGTACTTTGGACTCTTGGCTTCATGCAGGAAAGGAGCCCTCTTGAAATGGAGCTGTGGGTAAATCCAGAGGAAGTAAGAAATAAAAACCCTTGGGGCCTGGGGAGGGGGGGAGTGGGAAAAAGGGAGTGGGTGGTACTTTCATTTGCTTGAAGCAATTTAGCTGGTAACCCTGTACACTTGAGGTTCAGTCTTTTTTTGTGCTTTTCTCCATTCTTCCTTCTGTTAAATTCTCTGACCCCCTTAGTGATTTATGGGGGGAAACTACTTCCTTGAGAAATGAAGCTCACTTTAGGATATATGAAAACTATGTATGTGTATGTGCATCAAGAGAGAAAGTATGTCTGTATTTATATGTTTATATATTTACTATATATTCATACAGGCATACATATATAAAGAAAGAGAGAGTGAGAAAGACAAACACATGGAGGGACAGAGAAAGAGAGTGAAAGAAAAAGAGAGGGGGGGCACATGGCATAGTGGATAGAGAATATCAAATCACATCAAGGAAGACCTGAGTTCAAGTCTGATACATTCAAGACCTTTAATATATTCTGCGACCATAGACAAGTTATTTACCAACTCTGTACTCTAGGTCACTCTATATGCCTATAATCTGCAGAGAAGGTACATCAGGAAATTACTATGTCATTGGAATCATTGGTTTGATCCCTCTTAGCTCTATTTATATCTGTATATATATATACAGAGAAGGAGGGAGGAATGGGAGGGAGAGAAAGAAACTAATCTTGTGATTTCATTGGTTTACTGAGATCCCATAGAAAGAAACTCCCTTCATCAATCCCTATCGTTCTCTGCCAATTATAGCCTTAGAGAGTTGTCCAGTGTGTGTCAGAGGTGGGGCCTGAACCCAGCTCTTCCTGGCTAGGAGGATGATCCTCTATTCGATACATTATGGTGTAATGTGTGCATATACATATAGAAATTATTGCAACAACTTTACAAGGAAAAAAAGAGTAGTGTAAAAAGTGTTGGACTGGGGCAGCTAGGTGGTGCAGTGGATAGAGCACTGGCCCTGGAGTCAGGAGGACCTGAGTTCAAATATGGCCTCAGATACATGACATTTATTAGCTGTGTGACCCTGGGCAAGTCACTTAACCCCATTGCCTAGCCAAAAAAAAAAAAAAAAAATAAGTGTTGGGCTTGTAGTCAAGAGACATGGATTCCAATCCTGATTTCTATTTCTTTGCTAGCTGTGTGCCTTTGGGCAAGTCACTGATCCTTCCCCAGCCTTGGTTTTCACATATGTGAAATAAGGATAATCTATCTGCCTTGCCGATGATGATGGTCACATGAGAAAGTATGTTTAAAGATGCTTTGAAAATTTGAAAATGCTATCCAAATGTAAGATTCCATATGACATGGAACATGACTTCTAAACCATCACCATTAGAAGAGTGAAAATCCCACAGAGTTCTTCCAAGAGCCAATTCCTGAGCCAGTTCTGTTTATCTCATTAAATAGCTACAGCTAGGTCCTGATTGGTGAGAATAATGAATCTTGTGGTGAAATTTGAATTTGCACTAGGCATATCTAATATCCATTGGGCTGGAACTAATAGTCACATTTCATATAATTATGTAATTATGATTTTTATGTAATTATAACCACATTTTATGTCATTATAACAGAATAGTGCAAATACATGGGACCACTCCACAGGGTTCATTTACTCTCACTAATCAGGACCTAGCTGTCCTTATTAGTAGTGTGACCCTGTGGGCAAATCACTGAACCTTTCTGATGCTTGGTTTCCTCATCTGTAAAATGGGAACAATAATACATATAGTATGTGTTCCATAGGATTGTTTGGAGAATCAAATGAACTAGTGTATGTAAAGTGCTTTGAAAAACTTTAAAGCAATTTATAAGCGTGTGTGTGTCTCTATCTAAGTTATTATTATTAACAAAACTTTTTTTCTGGGGCGGGGGCAGAGAGAGTGAGTTATAGAGGAGAGCTGAAATTTTAAAAAGCGTATTTTTTCTGGGGAGTGTCGTGAGTCCCATTTTTTTCCCTCTTCCGTTTTCAGAACAGCATATCCTAGAGGATCTGGAAAAGCAGGCAGTTCTGGTATACACGCCATCTCGCAAGGTCAACGGTAAACGGGTAGTCTGCTACGATGACCGCTACATTGTGAAGGTGGCCTATGAGAAGGACGGCATCATCGTTTCTAATGACAACTATCGGGACCTCCAGAGCGAGAACCCAGAATGGAAGTGGTTCATCGAGCAGCGACTCCTTATGTTCTCCTTTGTCAATGACAAGTACGTGCGGGGAAGGGTCCTGAGAAGCTACAGGCAGCTCAGGGAGAGCAGCCGATAGAGCATTGTTCCTGGAGTTGGGAAGAGCCGATTTCTAATCCAGCCTCAGACACTAACTACCTGTGTGGTCTCAGTTTCCTCATCTGTAACAATAATCTGATAATAATAGCACCTACTTGTGAGGATCAAAAGAGATAATATTTGTAAAGTGCTTAGCATAATGTCCGGCACAGAGTAAGTGGCATGGTAGATAGAACCGGGCCTTGAGTCAGAAAGACCTGAGTTCAAATCTGGCCTCAGATACTTACTAGCTGTGTGACCCTGGACAAGTCACTTAACTGTTTGCCTCAGTTTCCTCATCTGTAAAATGAGCTGGAGAAGGAAACGGCAAACCACTTCAGTATCATTGCCAAGAAAACCCCAGATAGAGATATGAAGAGTCAGAGGAGACTAAAAAAACAACTGAACAGCAAGAGCTAAGAGAGTAACTGGAAAATGAAAGGGACTGAGTAAGACACAGAAGCAGCCTGGTGCTAGGAATTAAAAAGAAGGGGAAGGAAGGGAGATTTTCCTTTTGGTTTCTCCTTATTGAGCTAGGAAATAGTTTGTTTCTATGCTCTAGTGAGGGGGGTTATTAATCTGTGGTCTGTAAACTTGTTTTAAAAAAATTTCTATCGCTTTATCTTAGTAGAAGTGATTCCTTCATAATTCTATATATTATAGTTTATACATTTAAGAATATCATTCTGAAAAGGAGTCCCTAGGCTTCACCAACTACCAAAGAGGGCCATGACACTAACAAAATAAATAAATAAAATAATATGAGGAACCTCTGCTCGAGGGTATGGTTTTGGGAATTCTTAGGGATAAAACTCCCTCTGCCTGTGCACATCTATACCCATTCTACAACTTAGCATCCTAGAACATTGCCTGGGACACAGAGAGGTTAGGCCACTTGCCCAGGGTCACGCATTGTCCGTATGTCCAAAACTTCATAGACGGTTCATAGTCCAAACTTCATAGAACATTCCCCTTAATAAAAAAGGATTTGTTCTGTAAAACTTGGACTCAGTCAAAACACCACACCCAAGGATCTAGAAGGCCACATGTGGCCTCAAGGCCACAGGTCCCCCACCCCTGGACCAGACCCAAAGCATGGTCATTAATGAGGTCAATGTTCACTTAGAGGAGGTCTCTAGGGATCTATCAGGGATCTATCCTCATTGACCCTGTAATATTTTTGTCTATGACTTAGGTGAAGACTCATAAGATGCCCTGGTCTCCCCAGGGAGTGGAAAGGAGAGGGTTCGTCGTTGTTTGGGCTGGGCGACTTCCTACAAGCTAGGGCAGGCACAGTCTGGAAGGTCAAGTGAGTGAGGAAGGAACCACAGTTCTGCTGCTCCCTGCTTCAACCTTACCCCTTGTGCTCCTGGGCACCTGAAAATGAAGGGCTGCCCCTAAGCCATGGGGCAGATACTCAGCTGCTTTCTGGGGTAGTCAAATTCAGCCTCTCTCTCATCTCCACACACACCTAGCCAGAGGCTCCCACTGCCCAGTTTCAGTCCGGAGGAATCTGGCCAGTCTTTGTGCTTTGAGTGCCAACAAATCCTCACTGTTGCCTAAAGAACCATGACGACTTCTGGACTGGTGACAGCATCTGGGTCAGGGTCCAAGTGCGTCTGACACAACTGATCCCTGTACAGGACCTGTCATCTCCCTCCCTGCCAGGATGCAGTGCCTGCCTGCCCTCCCGCCTGCCTGGGCGAGAAGGAACTCCATCCCAGAGTCCTCAGCGCGGCCCTAGTGTGCTCTTGGCACCGTTTCCCAGGGCCCAGGAGAGAGAGTTCAGGAGGCAAGGCCTTTGGTCACTGAGAATAACCGTGGCAAGCCACTTCCCAGATTCTTGATTAGGGTCCAACATTCAGAAGCTCTGTGTACAGTTGGTAGCCTGAGCAACCAGAGTCCAACACTGGAACATGCAGCCTCCAGGCCTGGGGTGATCTATAGACTAGTTCCAGTGGACTCCTCAGAGGGGATTTCGATCTGAACTATATTGTATTTTTTTTTTCAAACTTATTCTGAATTAGTGACCCATCTGTCCCAGCTTTTCCTTAACCAGGAAATGTGCTCTGGGAACAAATTTGCATTCATCCAGGTAGTAGGGTGAGGTTCCCATCTGTTGTAATTCGTTCTGCCTTTGAGAGGTGATTGCTGAGAGTATATATTATTGCGGGGTGCAGATAGGGAGAAGTCCACTTCCCCATTTGGCAGTGCAAGTGAGCCATGAACATTCAAATCAGGGGTGACTGAGCCAGTAAACGTGAAAAGCTGAAACCAGATGCAGAAAAAATTCAGGAGGTAAATTCATCCTCCAGGCAGAGTATTAGACACTGCAGACACTCAGTACTGCGGGATAAGTCTTCCCCTTTGCCCACTTTATGTTTCAACCGGATCATCCTACTTTATGGTCTCCAAATGTGCCATGAATTTTCCCCATTTCTGGGTCTCTACTCGTGTTCTTTCTTTCATCTGCCATGCCCTTCTGCTCCACCCTCCAATTCATTACCTAGGACTCCAATCAGGGTCAGTATTTGAGTGCCTTCTCTGTGCTCCAGACTGTAGGGAATATAAGGAAAAATATCCAGCCTCCAGTGGCTGGTTGCTTACAGGAGTTTGGAAATCTCCCTGAAATGGAGTGTGAGCTTTGTGAAGCTTGGCATAGCCCTTGGAGATGATGCTGGGGTGACTGCCTGAATAGAGTGGAACACACTGACCTAGGAGTCAAAACACCTGTGTCCTAGGCCTGACTCCCTAATTAGCTATGTGTCCCTGGGCAAGTCAAGTGCCTAAACTTCTCTTGGACCTCAGTTTCCTCATCTGTCATCTGTAAAAGGATTCTGGACTAGAAGATCTCCAAGGTCCCTCACATCTTTAACATTCTATGAGTCTATAACCCAATGAAATGCCTTTTTTTTTTTTTTGGCTACCTGTTCTGTGGCCCCGAGCTCTGAACTGCCAAGGCCCTAGACCTTTCATGTGGTTTAGAAACTGAGGGGAGTTGAGTGACTTTTTCCATTACTCACAGATGGTGCCTATTGAAACCACTGATTCATTTGCTTTCAGAGAGGTCTCTTGCCCTCTTCTGGGACACACACCCATGTGTCACCCCTCTGCCTCAGGTCTGCCTCCCACCCACATCCATCCTTGTGGCAGGCAGGGGCCTCAGCACCCAGGAGGCGCTTCCTCCCAGAGCATCTCTTTGTCTGAGGGGCGCAGTGAAGGGGCAATAGGGAGGTAGCTGGTTCCCTCAGGTGCTACTGTTTGGGAATTTACCCTGGTTTACCTCTGCCTGTGATGAAGGATTGGGGACGTCCAACAGCAACAACCACAGCCACAACCACGTTTCTATTGCCCTTAAAGGTGTACACAGAACTGTCTTCATAACAACCCTGTGAGAGAGATAGTGCAGAAATAGTCTGCCATTTTCCAAATGAGAACAACGAGGTTCAGAAAGGTAGTGGTTTGCTCATAATCACGTGGCTAGTAAGTGTTAGAACTGGGGCTTGGACACAGGCTTTCTGATGAGTTTAGTCTAGGAGTGGGAACCTGCGGCCTTGAGGCCACGTGAGGCCCTCTAGGTCCTCGAGTGTGGCCCTAAAGAGCCACATGCGGCCTCGAGGCCGCAGGTTCCCCGTCCCTGGCTAGTCCTTCCGCTGTGGACACTATCTCTCTCAAAAATTAGGTCAAGATTCCCTATGTTCTGTGCTCAGCCTGTCCTCCTCCTTTGCCCCCTTCTTCTACTTTTTGTTTCCACCAAATCAGACTACTTGGTGGTTCCCAAATGGGCCATCTGCTTTCCCGTTTTGGGGCCTTTGCTTATATTGTTCTTTCTCCCTGTCATACCCTTCTGCATCCCGTTCCACCTGTTAGAATTCCACTAGTACTTCAGAGACCAGAGTCACTGTTGCCTCCTCCACGAAACTTTCCCTGAGTTTTTCATCTTTTCTCACTCCCTCCCTCCAGCCAGAAGTGATGCCTCCCTCCTCAGTCTTCCCATAGCCCTTCCAACTTTTCCTAGAACTCTTCTCCCATATTGCCCTGTATCATAGTTATTTTTGTTCAGATCTTATTTCTTCTGCTACAGTGAGATCTTCTTGAGAGCAGGGACTGAGACCAGTTCCTAGCTGTATCCTCCTCAATGTGCCTATAACCGTGCTTTGCACATAGTAGGTACTCATTCTACCTGCCTTCTAGCTTTGTGGTAAGAAAGCAAAGCACAGCTTTACAGGGCTAGAGAGATGGGAGTTGCTTTAGTAGTGAACTAGAGTATTCCTTCAGAATCTTTGAAAGATGGTGTTGAGGAAAGAGCCACTGTCTCTGTTTCTCTGGAGATGACCACTGTCTTGTTTTCCAGATTCATGCCTCCTGATGATCCTCTGGGCCGCCATGGACCAACTCTTAGTAATTTCCTTTGCAAAAAGCCAAGGCTTCCACAGGCCTCCTGGCAGCACTGCCCCTATGGTAGGTCTTACCCTTTACCTCCTGTAGCTGGTTCAGAGACTATTTTTTTTTTTTGGTGGGGACTTGAAAGAATTCGTAAAGTGTCTGGGAAGGTCATGAATGAATGAAACAATGATGTCGGATGGGGTTTGTCTTTAGAATCTCCTAGGCTCTTCCTTCGGTGTGCCTTTTTCCCATTCATCCTCCTGCTCTGATGCTGTCCCCTCCTCCCCTTTTTTCCTCAAACTCCCCCCACTCCAACTGCTTCTCACTGTCTCTTGTCATGGAGGAAAGGGATTTTGGCGGACTCCTACAGGAAAAAGTGTCAGGGTCTTACTGGGTCCCCCTCTCAGAAATAAGTACACGTGAAGAGGGCTTTGGGGGAAGGCAATGCTTAGCACCAATTACTGGGAGAATTTCAGGTGCTGGTGGGGGAGTCAATCTCAATCAGTTTGGCTGCTGTGGCCATTTCAGGCCTCATCAGCACAGCGTGGACTGTAGCTGCTAGTAGAGTGATCATTTCCAGGAAGAGGCCATGCTGACTCCATATTAGGGTGGGTAGGGGAGGCCTTTCCGTTGAACTTCAGATCATAGCCCAGAAGCAACTGTCACTCGGTCAATAAGTCAACAAGTATATATTAGACACCTACTATGTTCCACAGAGAAGGTAGGTAGGTAGCACAGTAGATAGAGCACACAGGGCCATAGTCAGGAAGGCCGGGGTTCAAATCCAGTCTCAGATACTTACTAGCCGTGTGACCCTGGGCAAGTCACTCAACCCTGTTTGCCTCAGGTTCCTCATCTGTAAAATGAGCTGGAGAAGGAAATGGCAAACCACCCTAATATCTTTGCCAAGAAAACCCCAAAAAGGGGTCATGGAGAGCTGGACGTGACTGAAAATGATTGAAAAAAAATGTTCCAGATACCAGATACTATGCTAGGGGCTGGAAATACAAAGACCAAAAAAAAAAATATATGAAATAAAAAACAATCTTTGCCCTTAAGGAGCTTACATTCTGTAGGGAAAACAATGTGTACATATAAAAGAATGTACCAAATAGGTACAAAATAAATGCGAAATAATTTCAGCAGGCAGGCCTAGCAGATGGTAGTATAAGGCTTGACCCTGTCTGTGTGGTCTGGAACCAGAGAGTCACGAGGAGTAGCTCTTTCCATCGCACCCCACTCATTGGATGCTGATACCCTCCCAAGTCCTTAAGCAGGGAGAACAGAATGACTGATGGATCTGTCTCTTTGGTCCGTGTGTGCATATTGAATGTAGTCTACTTCTACACAGGTCTCTCCTCCCAGGCCTTCCCACACCCATACCACCGATTCTGGTAAATCCAGGTCTGCCCATCACATCCACAGTGTCTGCAGAGCATTATGGAGGGAAGAAAGCATTAATTATTCACCCACCCGATGGGGCTGGGATGGGCTGGGCTGACTTAGGAGGTAGAATTTTGCTCCACGATGGTTCGTAGGACTTGCCACGGCCTTGCTCCATTGTAGGATGGTTCGAGGCCTGAAATTTCAAACCAGAGGAAAGGGCAATGGGGCTAGCAGTGAAAGGACCTGAATCCATCCTCAACCCAACCTTTTGTGTGCTGACTCTTGTCTTCACCTCCTTGCAGGCAGGAAGTGTACCTACGGCAGTAAGTGTAAATTCTACCACCCAGAGAGACTGCATCAAATCCAGCTGTCGGTGGCGGATGAGCTCCGAGCCAAAACGAGGACCTTGCTGGGGTCAGAGGAGGAGCAGCTGAGACCCAGCTTCTTGAAGACTGGGCCAGTTCCCTCCCTGCCTCACCCCAGCCTCAGCACAGAAGGACCGTGGAGTCCCAGGGGAAGCATCAGTAACTACAGTAGCCACAGTAACAGCAGCCCAGGCTCCATTTGGACAGAGGAGGGAGTTCTTTCTGTGGACGGGAGCTTTAGAGGAACCCTGGCCAGGACCTGGGAGGACTGGGCGCAGGAGAGGCAGGACCCCGAGAGGGGCATTCCACGCCACTGCCAAGCGGGCGATATCAGGTTCTTGGAAAGCCAGTTTTCCCGATTGGCATGTGGTGATGATTTATATGGCTGTGGCTCGCATACTGGTATCACAACTTCCCGCATTCAGAGTGGGATGAACAATTCATACCAGGGCTGCAATCTCAATCATTCCGGCTGCCATGGCCGCTTCAGGCCTCATCAGCACAGCGTGGATTGTAGCTGCTGGAGGAGTGATCGTTTCCGAGAAGGGGCCACTCTGACTCCATGTGCTTGCAGACGCCTGATGATCAGAGGGTCTTATTGTAATGGTACCAGGGGGCCAGACCCAGTCCTGCAGGAGACTTTTGCCCCAAGTAGCCACCCATCCAAAGCAGACCTGCAGCAGCCCCAACAGCAGGCTGTATACTGCTCTCACACTCCCACTGGGGATCCATTTCCCCATTCCACCCAGTCTAATGAGACCTGGAGTATAGAGCAAGGACCAAAGGAACCACCCGGTTCACCCTTTTGGGGGGACTCCAGCTGGGGAAACCACCCGTTTAGGAAAGCAGATAGTTATCTACACTCTTCTGAGTATAAATACCCCGCCTTGGATTCAGCCATTGGAGAGCGAGCCCACATTCGGACAGCCCTTTATAACATCTTCCCCCAGGATGAGGTAGACCAAGTCATGTCTTTGTTTCCCAACCTCGTGGACATCCCTAGTCTGATATTACTCATCGAGAAAAACCGTCGGCTTTGTCCGTGAGTTGGAAACCTCTGAGAAGTCAGCGCAAAGTGTATGCCCTCAGCATCCCTAGAATCCTTTGGACTATGAAGTTCTGGAGGCTGGAGCTGCAGACCTACTGAAAGCAACTCACAGTTGCTCAATTGACATTTCCTATTGTGGTGGCAGGGCTGGCCCAGACCCCTTGTCTCTGGGCAGGGCAACATCTAAGCTTTCCCAACGCACATGGAGATCAGGTCAAGGAAGACAAGGAAAGATATTCCATTATTTAGTTTGTCACACTCCTGCTGCCATTTGCCTGTTTCCTGAATGAAGGTCACAAAATCTAAGAGGTGGAAAAGACCTCAGAGGTCCCCTAGTCTGAGCCTCCACCTGAGCAGGAATCCAAAAAGGATTTGCTATGTTTTTTGAGGGGGGAGGCAATTGTGGTTAAGTGACTTGCCCAGGGTCACACAGCTAGTACATGTCTAAGGCAGGATTTGAACCCAGGTCCTCTTGACTCCAGGGCTGGTGCTCTATGTACTGCACCACCTAGCTGCTCCTGAGATTTCCTATTAAAATATCCTTAATAAATAAGCATTCAGATTTTGCTTGATGATCTCTATTGAGTGGGTAACCAATCTGCTACTTCTCAAGGCAACCCATTCCACTTTGGAATGGAACAGATTTGGAACAGATTTTATTGTTAGGAAGTTTGTGGGGTTTTATTGTTGTTGTTTTTTACCCACTGCTCTTGGCCCCATGGGGCCAAGAAGAATAAATGTAACCCAGGGATTCTTTTCCTGGGTTCTGTGAACTTAAAAAATTTTTTTTGATGATTATTTACATGTAATTGGTTTCCTTTGCAATTTTAGGGGTTTTTTATTTTATGCATTTAAAAACACGGTTTTGGGAAGGGATCTCTATGTTTCATTGAACTGCCAAAAAGACACAATAAAGATTAAGAACTTTTGATCTAGTCCCTTTTCTATATGACAGCCCCTTAAGTACATGAAGAAAGCTACAAAATAATAGGAGTACTGATTTAGAGCTGGAAGGGACCTTGGGGTCTATCATGTCCAATCTTCTTATTTTACATGTGAGGAAACTGAGGCGCAAAGCAGTTAAAGTGACTTGCTCAGAGTCACACAAGTAGAAGGGACAGTGCCAGGGTTCGAATCCAAGGTGTCTGATACTAAATCCAGCACTCTCTACTAAACTATGCTGCCTCAATGTCTTCTTCTCAAGGCTAAATATCCCCTATTCCCATTCCTTTAGTCTTCTTATGACGTGACTTTTCAAACTTTCATCATCCTGGTTGCCCTTTTCCAGATGTGTTCTAGCTTTTCTATGTCCTTGTTAAAATATGGCACCTATCACAGAACACCCATGTGAAATATGGCCAGGGCAGAGAACAGAAATGCAATCCCCTCCCTCATTCGGGACATTCATCTTTACTGTAGCCCTTAGTAGCATATCATTAGGAGATTATGATATCCTACCATCCTTTGCCTAGAGGTGAAATAGATAACAGCTTGGAGTCAGAATGGACCTGAGTTCAAATATGACTTGAGAAGCTTAACTGGTTAGATGACCCCACAAGTCATTTAATCTCTCTCTGCCTCAGTCTTCCTCATCTATAAAATGGGGATGATAATAACCCCTACCTCCCAGGGGTTGTTGTGAGGAATAAATGTAATAACGAGTTTAAAGTGCTTTGAAAACCTTAAAATGAATTGACTGAGAGTGAATTTGCAGGCCACAGAGATTTGTCACACACACCCAAAGGTGAACACAGGCCAAATCCCATTCCAGCAAACACCAAGAGACAGTCCAGATGTTTTCCTTGCCCTGGAATCTTATTTTTATTATGTATTGTTTTATTGTACAGAGATTCTACTTTATTTGCTATTTTCTTGTTTTAATCAGGTGACTTCTAAGCCTTCTCTTTGAGTGAAATTCCAGGTTCTTTCACTTTTCTTCATTTTAGCCAGTTCCTCAGTTGGTTTCTCTACAACTTCATGACTCTCTGGGCCTCAGCGTCCTTACCTCTAAAATGGGGGCATTGGATTAGGCAACCTTTCAGGTCTCTTCTAACTCTGATTCTATGACCCTCCTGAACTTAGCACAGTGTCAGGCACATAAGTCCTTAATAAACACTTGGTTGATTGATTGGTACAGTGGGACAGCGACCTTTATTTGCAGACTTGCTATGTTTCTCCACATTAACCATTCTCTCATATTTGAAGTTGGCTTCTCTTCACATTGTAATCAGAGCCAGTTATTTCTATTTTTCATTGTACCTCTTGCTAGAGTAAAGTCCAAAGTCCTATCCCCTATTTTTTTTCCCCCATGACAGTAGTGGACCCAAACAATATCAGTAAGCAGTTGGATTCCCATTTTGTAGCAGAGGTCCAGAGGACTACTGACTGCTTAGGGACACCAGGCTAAACCAACTGGCCTAGAATATAGCCCTTTGGACCTCTTTGCTATCCTACAATTGTCTTCTATCCTGGGAAGAAAAAGAAGGCCCCCTAGGATCTCACCCATAAGAGATAAAGCAGCGTTTTCCATTTCTGCCCTGAAAGCTATGCATGGGGGCAAGGCAAGGAACCACTTCATCCAAGGTACCCCCCGCAGGCCACAGTTCGAGTTGGTACAACTGTCAGCTTTCAGCAGATATTCTGTTGATTCACTGTCTGAAGGTTCTTGGTTAAGGTTCCAGCCCCACTGCCTGGCAGGATGGGCAAGTCCACAGCAGCAGGTAAATTCCCCTCCCTTCCATTTCTTGGGATTGCTGAAGCTTTAGAGGTTCAGATTTCCCAAGGAAATTAGCCCTGGGGCAATCTTCAGGGACAAAGGACAGTTCATTCCCATTTGCTGTTATGGGCCCGGTGTTCATGGTAACAGTACGGTGTGTTATTTAAAAAAAATCCATTTCCCAGACCTCTTTTATGAATCCTGTGGATATAACTAGTTGTAAAATACTGTGACGTCATGCTGTATCTCCCTGTTGATAGTAAAACTTTGAGTCTGAACCCTTGGCACTTAAAATCACATTTATCATTTTTTGAGCCTGGTTTGAGTCAGAAATGACTCCCCCATCCTGTCCTACCAAAAAACTGACCTGTAGACACATATCCAATTTATATTGTTACTTGGGATCTGACTGAAAGAGAACATAAGACGCTACCATATTTATTGTGTTGTCTGTAAAAAAAAATCACTTTGGCAGAGCAAAAGGCCCTCCTTTTTCCATGCACATGTCACAATCACACAAGATTACTCAAAAGATATAATAACAGAGATAACTTTATTTGCTTACCCTCTAATTATTAGGATCAAACAGGAAGGTAGATGCTTCTGTCATTGAGGAGGTCTAGTACAAAGTCCAATCAAAAGAAGGAATCCTTATGGATCTGGGCTTCTTATCCTGGGGCTCGCGGATAGATTTCAAGAGGCCTGAGAACTTGGATGGGAAAAAATTACACCTTTACAGTTATCTATTCTACATTGCAACTTTCCCCATCTTGATTTTTATATATTGCAGGTCAGCATAAGAAATTAAGTGGGAATTTTGAGAGATTTTTGCAGAAGCTGCAGATGACATGTGAAGGCTAGCAGATGACACAGAAAAAGTTTAGAAACTCAGAAATGCATAAAATATATGTATAGTATTGTATAATATCAACATATTTTATCTTTTAATACTATAATAATTCAAACTTCTTCTCTGGTATGAAAGGAGAGTCAAAAAATTTTACGTGGATTTTCCATATTGCGAGGGCGCTGCACCGCAAACCCCCGAGATGTAGAAGGGATAACTATGTTTCAATATAACTACTTTTCTTTGTAATCCCATATATTTTATTTTATGCATTTAAAAACATTCTTCTGAGAAGGATTCTATAGGATTCATCAGACTGCAAGAGAGATCCATGAAGCAAACCCCTTAAGAATTCCTGCCATAGGTGGTGAGGCTCTCCAGCCGCTCCTGTTTTGTAGATGGTACCATGCTGATTGGATCAAGTCTTGGAACATTACGGAGGCCTAGAAATTTATAATAACTCGACAGAGTTTGACCTAACTATCCACTTGGAAAGGCCAAGTGAGTGAGGCCTGCCTATTCTTCAGACTATGAGATATAGTTAGACAGCCAACCTCTAATACTCATCTTTCAGTACGTTTATTGTAGACAGACACTGCCGTGATTTGGACCCTAAAACTAAGGAAGAAGTGAAGCAAGTTGAATTGCTTTGGGGAAATGACAAAGTTCTTTTAATGACTCCAAGATTCTCCTTGAAACAAAAGCCCATCTTTTTAATACCAGCATTCTGCAGGTGATGTCCTAGTCATGGAACACTAAGGTGTCCAAAGAACTGAAACTGGGGATCACTCCAAAGGGCAGTGGAGTGGTTCATGGTGGGTATAAGCAGGTCGCAACACATTACAAACAGGCAGTTATGAAGAAGTACTATAAAGGTAGCTATCAAAGATATTTTTGAGTCAAAAAGAAGAGTTGTTGGTTGTGTGGTGAGGGAGAGAGGTAGACAACCAACCTGTGCATTCTACTGGTACACTATCAGAGTATGAAAATTCAGGAAGGCCCCAGAAAATTGAGTGGTCCCCTTGTGGTGAATTTATGGGAAGACGAGACCAAGAGTCACCTAGGACAGGCAGGTACAGAGAGTTTGTGATCAGCATCGTAGAGGGAGGGCAATATCTGCATCTTGAGGTCACAGATCCATTGGAGAATTAGGGAATGTTATGACTGATGAATTTGTTCTCCCTAGATAAATACTGTGAAGGAAATTCAGAGTTTTATTTTTTTTCTCTTGAACTAAATAAGAAAAAAGTTTTATAGATTTATGGGATCTAGAACTAGAGGTCATCTGGTCCAGCTTCCTCATTTTACAGGTGAGGAAACTGAGGCCAAGTGACACGGGCAAGCTCATGCAGATGGTAAGTCAGAGCCAGAATTCAAAGCCAGATGCTAAGATTATAGATTTGGAGCTGGAAGGGACTGCAGATGCCATGTGGTCTAACCCCCTGATTTTACAGGGGAGGGAACTGTGGGCCATCGGAGTTTGATGACTTGCCCAAGGTCGTATAGGCAATGAAGTGTCAGAGGCAGGGTTTGAATTTGGTCTTCGTCTTAAAAGTCAGTGCTCCTTCCATGACTTTTTAGTTGCCTGGTCTGCTTCCTACTGCAGAATCATTGCACACCTGGTCTGGGTTAGAAAGAGTGAAACTGCCTCCTTTGAGGAGGGCTTTTTTGTGGTTGTTGTTGTTTTGGGGGGGGTTGAGGGGAAAGGGGGAGGTCAGTAAAAAGTACTTTGCTTTTCTATTGTAGTTGTTGTTCAATTGTTTTTCAGTCGTGTCTTTTTCATGATCCCATTTGGGGTCTTCTTGGCAAAGATACTGGAGTAGTTCGTTTTACAGATGAGGAATCGAGGCAAAAAGGGTTAAGTGATTTGCCCAGGGTCACACAGCTAGCATGTGTCTGAGGCCAGATTTGAGCTCAGAAGTTGAGTCATCCTGATTCTAGGCCTGACACTGTATCGACTAAACCACCTAGCTGCCTCTTTCTTATTTTCCAATGACTAATAATGATAAATGACATTGATAAAGTGTTTTAAGGTTTGGAAAAACACACATTATCTTATCTCTGCCTCTCAGTAAGTATGACTGTCCCCATTGTACAGATGAGGAAACCAAGGATCAGAGAGACTTGTCCAAAGTCACACGGCTAGCAAGGGTCAGAGGAGTATTCAAGCCAGCATGGTGAAGTGGGGAAAAACCTGGAGTCTCAGAATATGTGTTCAAATCCTGATCCCTGGTGTGACCCGAGACAATTCACTACCTTCTTGGGCTTTGGTTTCCTCATCTGCAAAATAAGAGGATTGGGCTGGGTAGCTTCAATAGGCCCTTCCAGCTGTAGGTATGTGAGCCTAGGACTCCGGGTTCCCGGCTCTTCCCAGTGTACCAGACCATCACTGTCTAAGAAAAGCACACCAGAAACAAACAAACAAATAAAAAAATGCCAAGTGTCATGACCTTTGGAATTGTTTTCCAAAGTTCCTGTATGTCATTGTGACATGCGTCGTGAATGGGCCTGGTAAAGGCAATGTCCTTAATGGTATAGATGTTTAGTAGGCTTAATAAATAAAAGCAATAATACTTTGTTCCTTCCTTCCTTCTTTTATGCTCCCTTCTGATCTAGTCACAATCAGTTCTTGGGTCCAGTTCCTACCATCCTGCCCTCACCCCCCCAGCCTGGGCTTTGTGATGTGGGATTGAAGGAGGGGCTAGGGCCATAGAATAGGTGCTTCTGGCCAACGTTTGTCTATGGACTTTGGGGCTGAGTGCTACGGTGAGGGCCCGTAGGGTGTGGGAGTGGGAGGAGGGAGGATAGGAGGGTCAAGTCATGGCTGATAGTTTTTCATTCTTGAGGACAGGGGCTGTTTTTTTGCCTTTGTTCATATTCCTAGCACTTAGCTCTTAGTATGCTTAATAAATATAATAAATAATATGCTTAATAAATATAACTTCATAAATGCTTCAGGAGGAGGAAGGAGACACGAATCCCTCACTGCAAGTCTGTCTGCCGCTCATGACCAGGGAAGCCTGTGTTTAAATTGCTTGAGATTCCACCAGTTCATTTACTCCCTAAACCAATGTGGAGTCCCGGACATCCTCCCCAGCCAATTGGCCCTGGGGGTGGCTGTGGTCCCCTCAGGGCTGGCCTGGTTTGATTGACTGGGTTGGTCATCAGACAATGCACAGAGCCTTTCCCTGGGCCCACAGTGGAAGCTTTCCAAGGCTAGTGGAAGGGAGTAAACAGAAGCTGGGCTGGTAGACTGCCAGCCCGCTAGGTCACCTCCACCCTGAGACAAAGCTCCATCACTTAAAGGCTCAAACGTTCCTCTGCCTCTGACCTTGGAGGAGGACCAGAAAAGTTGCTTCTTGTTTAAACCTGCCCCACAGTCATCAATTACCCAACACAGTGAAACCAAAGGTTGTACTTGTCTCTGCTGGTGCTTTTCCTCATCTGGGACAGCCTGGGAGGTGATTTGGGGGCAGAATTGCAAATTGTTTGGAGAGGGTAGTTGGGAGGGGAAAAACACAGGCCTTGCCTGGTCTTTGTCCCAAGGGGACTATCCTAGGATTCAGACAAACATCTCTGGTTCAGGGGCAGCTAGGTGGCGCAGTGGATAGAACTCTGGCCTTGGAGTCAGGAGGACCTGAGTTCAAATCGGACCTCAGATATTTGACACTCATTAGCGGTGTGACCCTGGGCAAGTCATTTAACCCCTAAGGCCTCAGCAAAAAAGCAGAAAACATCTCTGGTTCAAACACTCATTTTTCCACAGAATTCATAGGATCATAGAACCAGAAGGGACCCTAAGTCTAACCCCTCCATTTTACAGATGAAGAAACTGAGGCCCAGCAAAATTAAGTTTTTTGTCCAGCATCAAATCGCTAGTATGTGTATGAGGCAGGATTGGAACCCAGGTCTCCCTGACTCTAATTCCAGTGCTCTATCTACTTCACCAAACTGCCTCTTATGTTAACTATCTCAGAAGGGGTCCAGGAGTATGGATACAGTAAGGGGAACTCCAGAGGGAAAGAGAGACAGAGGATAAGGTACATAGCAGAGGAAAGAAGATACAAAATGGTGGTATGGGGTGGGAAAGCATGCTGGAACTTAACCCCAGGGTAAAAACAGCCATATTATACCTAGGAGGAACTCTGGGATGTTTTTCAATGAATGGAATTGACCTTTGCCTCAGTGATTCAGTTAATTAGCCAGTCAATCAACAAGTATTTATTAAACACCCATTGGTGTTATTTTTTGTCCTTTGTTCTGGGAGAGGCATCACCAGGGAGATATCTTGATTTGTCCGTAAATTGGATTTAAGTGAGGCCAGGTCAACACCTTGCTCTCTCCCCCAGAGTCATCAGAGTCCAGTGGCGGGACAAAAGTCAAGATGAGTGGTGGCGGCCCAGGATGCAGTGGGTGACCTTGGCTTTTTTAAGCTAAGGTTTTTCCCAGGTCTCAGTTTGTCTGAGATCACACCCATTTAGTGATTAAAGGCTAGGTAAGAATTGAGAAAAACAACAAGAGACTAAGTGGAGTGTATAAGCACCCTTTAGAGAGCAGGCCTAAAGCCAGGAAGGCTTGGGTTCAAATCCCACCTCTGACTCAGACTGGACTTTGTGACAAGCCAGTCCCCCTCTCAGTGCTCTAATCCAATGGTGTCAAACCCAAAAAGAAACAGGCCACTAAACTGAGCATGAGAATCCCTGCAGGCTTTTCATATTGACTTAGAAAACCACATTAACATTATCTGTGTTCTATTACATTTTTGTTTATTTTGTTGAGAATTTCCCAATGACATTTTAATCTTATTCAGGATGCACTCCTACCCTGCACTGCGAGAGGATATTTCCTGCCAGTTTCTGTACCAATGAAATCACAGTTCTAGTCTCTATCTCTAACACTACGTACCAACCACTGTGCAGACC